>NC_064546.1:11742084-12058959 GCF_023856365.1 Brienomyrus brachyistius
CCCGCTAAAACACAATGCTGTCTAGCACAATAACTGACCACACTCTCAACCGCATGCGGTTCCTCTAATCAACTGAGGTAGGAATCCATTTATACAAAGAACTAAATGAGGATAATAAAAAAATAATAAAAACATATAAAAGCCCTTAACTGTCCTGCTTAATTGGGTCCAGTATTTCGCCATTTAGATTTGTATATAAAATCATGACTGCATCCACGACAGCAGCCATAATTTAATTTGTGGGAGTCATCCAGACTGCATAAGGCATGGGAAAGGCGTTCGTTAATGTGTTTCAGAGTTTAATTACGATTTTTAAAACAGTTCCCTATAACAACACATCCCACACTGCATTAAACACGAATTTAAAAACAAGAAACATAAAAACCTCTAACAGCAATCCCGTCATACGCCGGCCAGTTACTGAGTACTCCAGTGAACGCACTCCAGATGTCTTGGGTTTCCATTCCAGTGCAGTTTGTTTTCTTTTTTTAATGACACATTCTGTCAAATCACCGCGTTACAAAACGCACTCCGGCTGAAAGTCATCGGTGACGGCAGCCTCAGCAAACAAACATAATGTGGGCCATTATCAGACATCTATTAATAATAAAGAACGAACCTTCCAGCTATCAGACTGCAAGACAACTGGGAATGTCCCTCTGAAGGGTAATAAAGCCTGGCAATGTAAGAAGTGGCAGTTTAATATATTATTTACTATTTTCTCCCGAATTTTTGTCATTGAAAACAGGAAAACAAAACAAAAAGCCTTCGATCTCAAACATGCATCACCGCAGTTCACGATGCACTCAGCTCCCCCAGTCATAAACAGCATTCACTGCCCTGTATGACATCATTTCCAGTGAGAAAAAAAACAACAGCTGAGAAAGGGTGGCTGGACAATTCTGCCGATTACTGCTCCTAAAGCATGTGACAGAATAAAGCTTACCAAAGACCTCAAGTCGCAGATGCAAGAACTGGACTGTCAATTCTCATAATTGTCCTACAACTCATACAGCAGGTGTCTGTGTGTTTTTGAGAAGTGCCCAATTGTTAATAAGTCTACACTGTAAACTGGGACACAGACAGACACATTACAGTTCAGAAACATAATGAACATTAGCTAGCTCCAACTGTGTAAAGACTTTAGCTCCGGAACAATTCAACGTGAAGATTATTGCCGGGATTTCTCCCATGATGGCAAACTGTAATAATTATGCATGTAATAATTAGGTTTGATGGATTATTGCATGTAATTCAATAACATTAAGCATTATTAAAATGCAGAAATGGGAATACAGGCAGAAATCTGTCAGAATCGCAAAACTACGGTACTTAACACCAGCTAAGCCTTAATTTAACTGCGACGCAAAATCCGTTGTATTCTGCATACTCTCCCCACCCGCGGGATACAGCAGAATTGAGGCAGAGTGAAGTACAGTGGGAGAAGGAGAGAAAATCACATTAAAGCATGAAGTGCCTGAGCAGGCCTGCCAACTGGGAAGGGGTGAACGAGCGGCACATTTCTATGATCTGCATGAGCTGCAGCCTCCATCTCATAACATGATCACTCCGAAAAGAACAGGAATCGTTACACTGAGTTATTACGGAGCGACGAGAGAGCGGGGAGCCCAGCCGGCAAGTCCACCCACGGAGCACCGCTTCGTTTCGGGCTTTCCTGACCCCCTTATCACAGACCAAAAGCTAACGAACACAAACTCTGACAATAAGTTGCATTAGATCGAGCGCAGATTGCCAGGGTAGGACCCAGCAGGCTTCGATCCATTCGAGTTTCCAACAAACAAGGCTTAGAGAGCCATGGCAGGTAGGATTACTGTCTGCTGCCAGTCACTCATTTCAGGTTGACCCATATCCCACGAGCCACTTTCTTCTTTCCCTTTAGGTTAATCTGGGCAGTGACCGACTCAACAGCACAGACAGCGTCTAAAGATCACCCATTACTCACTGAAATCATTACTTCCGTAGTTGCCGCATTCAACATTTGTCCAAACTGAGCAGAAAATTCTAAGACATTTCATAATAGTCATAAAATATCAATCTTTCATATAAGCGAAAGGTTAATATTAGCATAGTACGGGGAGAATTTCAGCATGTGGAGATAACCTGGTGAATCAGCAAACCCAAATAAAATCAATAAATCCCTTCGAGAGGAATCTGTATGCAGTCCCTCTGAATCTCAACACAAACTAGGACTTTACAGCAGTAGCCACTGATAAACAGATTCAGGCTCCCGCCGTGGACATGATGACATCACAGTCCACTTAACCTCTGAATTCATAAGCCTTCAGAATGTGAGCCCTCTGTGCTTCCTGTTAGTGGGAAACAGGGATCAGAAGGTCCAATTTGTATCGCATCTGGCCACAGAGAAATGGAAACAGGGGAACCAAAGTACAAACAACACACAAATATACATTAATGGGGGGGGGGGGGGGAATGACCAAAATATCTCAATTTACAAATGCGCTCAATTAGCATGGTGTTCTAAATGTATTTCAATATCGCTCAAGGCCCATAACAAAACCAGATCAGCAGGTACTTTAGGAGGACAGAGGTCCCCAAAAGTCCCCCAAATATGTTGTCTGCCATCGAGCTATGAATACTAATGGCCAAGTCCGCTGGGAACATGTCGCTTCAACAAAATCCAGCTGCACAGAGGCAACAAAACACGGGGCAGCGGGGAGAGGCAAGACGGTTCAGCTCCAGCGGCCCCAACAGCCCAGAGCGGCAGGGATGCTGTGCATGACCGGGCTCAGGTTTGATTGGACAAGGCGAGCGGCTCTTACTTTGGCATAGAGGCTGGGGAGATCCAAGCCAGGTGGCATATGAGAGAAATCAATGGCTTCCTCTTTCAGATAGATCTGAAGCATGGCAGAGAGGAGCCCAAGACCCTCCTCCTTCTGCTCACTCATGTCGGCGACATCTGCAGGACCAGGGCACAAAAAAAAAAAAAAAAATTTTAATGGCATAGCTAAAAAAAAAAAAAAGAGCTAAAAATTAACGAACATATAATGCAACCTATATCGAGTCTAATTTCTTTTGGACAATAATGGTGGCCAGTTGTATTCTGCTGAGGTGATTTAGGTTCATCTCCAGGGACTTTATCAGCAACCTTCAGGTTACTCCTTAACCGGGAGGCAACCAACAGCCAATGATGCTCATTATTACGTTGTACACTGCAAAATCAATTCATGCTGGAGACAATATCACTATATTGCTTTAGCAATCCAGTAATCAATAAATATTTTGTGTGTGTGTGTGTGTGTGGGGGGGGCTCATATATACACGTGTGTGCACGATACAGAGAGAGAGAGAGAGGGGAGTGGGAATAAGAGATGCAGATGACAGGCCGACTCCTTGAAAAGCTAACTGCTCTCTAATGACTGTGCCTGGCAGCTGGGTGCTGAGCTAAAGCCCAGGTGTACAGATTCATCAGCACACATGGGACTTTCTATTAAACTCTCTCATTTCATTCATTTCTCCCAGGGAAAAGCTTTGCAGTAGCTTGACTCTGACGCCCCCCCCCCCCCTTTCAATATGGCCCTGGCTTCCCAGCTCTCATACTCTATCCACCTTCTGTGCTACATCACTGCCCAGAAAAAAGCTGTTACGTGTGACAGAGATGAACTGTAGACAGGATGCACAAATAAAGCAACCATAATCCAAGCGGCTTCGACAGGGCCTCAAATCCGCCCTATTGTGCTCTGTGAAACACGCGGTCCAGTGCAGTTACTGGCACAGCACATTACACGGGAACAGAAAAGGAGTTATATTTAATGCTTTTTTTTTTTGGAGAGCACTGGAAACTTTAGAAAACAGGTGTGGTAAGATGCAAAGGAAATGCTGTAAATTCCCCGAGAAGGAATTGCCTTTGCTAGTGGGATTCGCTGCGATAAAACGCGAAATCTTCCATGAAAATGCAAAAAACTTGGCTGCCTTTCGAACATCATATTTTGCATGCAGGAAGGGAAAACAATGTAGCACACTGACTACAACAATCACATAATATCTATAAACCAATTACTGCCAAAGGTGCTGTAATTCGTATTGCCATGCCCCGAAAAGAAAGCTGGTCTGCAGGGGGGGATATACTCCCCCCCCCTCGCATAATCAAGGTCCATGCAAACCCAAGCTTGGTGTTACCTTGACCCCACTGCCTTCAGCGTATCGATGCATGGTGGTGAAATAAACATGAAATACACCACACACCACTCGCATACCCCTGAGGCGTGCCATGCATAACCAACAGTTACAGTTACAGGATACGGTACAAAGAAACAACCCAATATACATCTCTGCAGTGCTGTACTGGTTAGGTAGTTGGAGATAGGATATGTATGTATGTGCGTGTATATATATATACATATATACATATATATATATACATATATATATATATACACATATATATATACACACACACACACACACACACACACACATATATACACATACATATACACATACACATATACACACATACACATATACACACATATACATACATACACATATACACACACACATATACATACATACATACACATATACACACACACACATACACACACATATACATATACATACACATATATATACACACATACACACACACACATACACACACACACACAGAGCATAAGTGATGTACAAGCGAGGCAAATATCACATTATAGACATTCATGTTCTCAAGCAGTCAACTAGGCATAAGTGCACCTAAGATGATACGAATATTGGAACAGCAGCTACACATAACTTAAAGCAAGAACCTATTAAGACTATGCAAAGGCCAGTAAGGGCAACACAAGAACAATCGGCTTAGTATAGGCATTCATGGAACGGATGGGTCTTAACGAATTTCCTGAAGGTAGAGAGGGAGTCTGATGATCGGATGTGGCTCGGCAGCTCATTCCACCAACATGGGAACCACACAAGAGAAGCGTCTGGGGTGACACCTCTCATGTGGTAGAGGGTGTAAAAGCGACATTGGTTTGCTGACCGAAAGGAACACGATGGAACATTGGTCTAGAGGAACCAATTTAATGGCTATAGGAGCCAGCACCAACTACTTAAATACCCCAAGCCACTTATATCCGTCAGACAGATCATTCTCAAACCAGTGCGGAGCAGCCCCTGAAATGCCAAGATGAGAACGGGTGGCCAAAAGGAGTTGGTCATTAACCGCATTAAAAGCTGAAGAGTGGTCTAGTAGAATCCAGACAGACGACTGGGATGCAGCTTTTACGGCTCTCAGTGTGTCCACAACAGCAAGGAGGCCAGCTTCAGGGCTAAAAACTGTAGAGGGTCCAAAAGGTTGTTAGTGAGAAAGTCAGAGATTTGGCTCGAGGTCAGCATGTTCAAGAGATTTGGACAGTAATGACAGGAGGGAGACGGACTGATCGTCCTCAGTCTGTGAAGGGGTGAGGTAAGGGGTTTTTTAAGCAGTGGTGTTACCTAAGCCTGCTTAAATGCGGCAGGGAATGTGTCAGTCAAAAACGAGTAAGTTAATGAAGTGGGTGTGTGCAGGGGTAGGTTTAGGAGAGGTGGCCTGGAGGTCATGGGAGGGGATAGGATGCAGAATCCCATCTCTGCATAAGCTTCGACTGAGTTCTCTAGTTTCCTCAATTAGTCCAAATGCATGTAGTTAGGCCAACTGGGGTCAAAGCTGCCCGGAGAATGTGGTCGCGTGTATGTGCATTCCCTCTGGGGGGGCGCACTGGCATTCCGGCCTGTGCTAATCAGGATAGGCGTCACCCTCCCCCACAATCCCGCCAAAGACAAACAGCCAAAACTTGGTTGATTCATAAAAGGCGCCAGCTGCGGAAGAAGAAGCGGCGACAAACTCACGCGACTCCAGCTCCGTCAGAGAACGCAGCTCCTCCGCCTGGCTGGACGAGGGCTTCAACTGCAGGAAGAAGAGCAAGGGCCACTGACTCGCTGCTCGCAAGCAAATTACAATCTGCAAGCAGCCTCTTTTTCTCTTTACCAATTTGAAGATGATTCGTGCCACCAGGCGAACTGAGTCTGTGACGATTTTCTTGGGGGGAAACAGGCTCTGGAGACATTTGCACTCCCTCCTGTGCTCAGGCCAGGCTCCTTTCTGCATGAGGAGGACAAAAAAGTTAAAAGCTCCGCTTTATACCAAGAGGGAAGTTTCATGTATGGCTAGGCTGCATATAAAAATCATCCATCTACCATAAGTGCTTATCCACACACACACACACACACACACACACACACACACACACACACACACACACACACACACACACACACACACACACACACACAAAAGCAAATTAAGCACACCAGTTACAAATACTAAGATATTTCTTACTATATATTATAAGTCCACCATCATGCATTTTTAGCTTATGAAGAACATTTAAATGAAGACCAATTTCCAAAACTCACTCCACAGGATCCATTTGAGGAAATTTCTGCAGGAATTTAGCAAAACTTGCTTCACTGAACTACATCAGGACTGAGTGAGTTTCTCTTTCCTGATACCATAACATATGATGCGGAGGTCTGTCACTGGTGGTCTCATTTTAAACACTGCAAAAAAAGATGGACTCTGACGTTTTGGAAATTTACTCCCGAAATACAATAATTACAGTTAGAAGGTACTTAACCCCGACTGCTATCTGATCCTCACGTGTTGCTTGACTGCTTTGTCTTCCGAATAATTAAAAATGCAATAGTACAGTTACCAAACTGTGGAAATCTGGCTAGTACTATAAGCAAGCCTGCATGAGGCTCACATGCTTTCCTTGACCGTGGACCTTAAACAGGAGGCATGTGCCCAGCCTTGTGCAAGCAGTCATGCATCATAAAGTGGTGATGCGTCTGTGGTCACAGGCAGGTCAGCGGTATGCGAGGTCAGCAGGTCCCTGTTGCATTACTCCACAACTGGTTGTACGGGCCCAGAGTCATTAAGACCCGGATCAGAGGGGGCCGCACCTGCTTGCAAGCACATGACACGGAACAGGAGGCATGGAACAGGAGGCACGCATACATGCACGCTCACGCCAGCCAGCCGTCGTCGGTCCGTTACGCTCGACGGGCCACCGCCCCCATCCTGCCACTCAGAAGCGGGGACCTGAATCCCACCCACCCCTATACTGTGCCTCGGTGTCAGAGCTGTCAGTGGGGAAGAAGAGTTTCGAGGGGGGTGCAAGGGGGGGGTTATGGTTCATTAACGCAACTTTAACGGAGATGGGGCATGAAACTGCAGCTGCGCAGGGGTAGGGATGCAGCGGGCAAAGACATTTACACATTTATACATTCTAGCCATGTAATGGAGGCAGGAGCACAGGGGAGCAAGAGTGGATGTGGTTATGCGAGGGAGGAGGGGACAGAGGGACAGAGAGGAGGGGGGACAGAGAGAGGGGGAGGGGGCAGATAGACAGACAGGGACAGAGAGAGAAAGAGGGACAAAGAGAGGGGGACAGAGGGAGAGAGTGACAGTGAAATAGAATGGGACAAAGAGTGATACAGGGAAAGGGGGGAGAGGGACATAAAGAAAGAAAAGGAGAAAGAAAGAAAGAAAGAGAAAGAAAGGACAGAAAGAGAAAGGACAGAAACAGAGGAACAGAGAAAGAGGGAGAGAGAGCCAGAGCTCATTCATTCATATTCAGAGAACACACTGACTGAGTTAATCGTAATTAGCAAGAAATGGTTTGCTCTGCAACTGAAAACCTCCACACCAAGAGCAGCGACTGCCTCAGTCACTGGACTCATCTCCCAAATAATGTTGTTTTCAGACAGGGTGCATTTCCACAATCACAAAAGCAAACCAATTACAGAATGATTCCACTCACAAACAGCAGGGCTACTGACCCACTGACGCCAAAGGAAACATTTGTATTGCATGTAGACGGCGTCATGTGACGCAGAGTGAAACACGATACATAATTATTACTGTGTGATTAAGCAGCACTGTCATCTTGGAAGCTTTAATTTGAACGCTTCCGTGATTTCATTAAGGAAAGCTCAATTACCTTTTAAGTATAGTAACCTATGATTATGTTACCATTGGAAGTACAGACTCATATTAGGTCCAAGAGAGTAACTTTCTCAATGTCTTACTAAAGGGTGTTCTTAGTAAACAGCAATTAAAAATAATAATTAAAAAAAAATTCTTGGTAAAAAGTAGATGTGAATCCGACAATAAGCCAAAGAACGGCTGGATAAAATGTATATTCTTACTTTTGCTTACTCCATCCTCAGATGTTCCATGATCACTGATTTAAAGGTATAATTCCTAATTAGGGGAGTAACAATATAGCCTGGCAATTGCTTTATTGAAAGCAAATGGTGACCAGTGCTTCAGTCAGCCTTAGTTACCAGAACCAATTCAGGACACGGATTTATCATTTTTAAATGATAAATCCTTTTTTATTTGCCATTTGCGCTATTACAAATACAATTACCTAGAGTACTAATACCCTACAGGGGGTGGCATGGTGGTGCAGTGGTTAGCACTGTTGCCTCGCACCTCTGGGACCCGGGTTCGAGTCTCCGCCTGGGTCACGT
This sequence comes from Brienomyrus brachyistius, assembly GCF_023856365.1. Taxonomy (NCBI): domain Eukaryota; kingdom Metazoa; phylum Chordata; class Actinopteri; order Osteoglossiformes; family Mormyridae; genus Brienomyrus; species Brienomyrus brachyistius. The sequence goes on from NC_064546.1 coordinate 11,750,638, forward strand.
GTGTGTGGAGTTTGCATGTTCTCCGCATGTCGTCGTGGGGTTTCCTCCGGGTCCAAAAACATGCTGAGGCTAATTGGAGTTGCTAAATTGCCCGTAGGTGTGCCTGTGTGAGTGAATGGTGTGTGAGTGTGCCCTGCGATGGGCTGGGCCCCCATCCAGGGTTGTTCCCTGCCTCGTGCCCATTGCTTCCGGGATAGGCTCCGGACCCCCCGCGACCCAGTAGGATAAGCAGTTTGGAAAATGGATGGATGGACTAATACCCTACAGTACAATTACCCTATATAGGATTTGGCTGGGGGAAGACGGGGTAAATTCAATATGGGTGAGGTAAGAAGAGCAGGCTGCAGTTAATCAGTGTTGAGCTTTAAATGTGTGACCAGTAAAGTCTCCTCCTCAGAAGCTTTCAATGGGTTCTCAGGTGTCTTAAGGAAAATGTGCATTTCTAAGGGACTCCCAAACACTCTGGGAGATCCCAGTCGTCTGCTGGCTCACTGATGCAGAAAATACCTGCAGTATCAGAGTCAATCTGGAACTCCAGTTTGTGTGTGTGTATCCACATGTGAATTATAATCACAGGAGTGTGTTCTGGAGCCTCATTCAGTACAGACACAGCGTGGAAGGCAGCCGTTACCTGGCAACTTGCTTTGCAGTAGTAGGCAGTCTTGCACTGAGAGCACCGCAACAGCGTCTTCCTCCTGCGTGGGGTGGAACAGAAGGAAGGTAAGCGCTTACAAATGCAAATTGCAAAACGCAGGCAAAGGACAAAGGACTGATGCACGCTTGTGTGCGTGTTCCATGGCTAAATGACATCCCAGTCACGGTGCCCCCTGCCTCGCGTCCTGTGTTTCTGGGAACACCCGCGGACCTGGGATGGGTCTTGCCCCTACATGGGATAATCAGTTACAGTACGGAAAATGGATGGATAGATGAGTTAATACTTAGGAAGAGTTTGTACTGAAGAAATAAAAAACTACAGCATTCGGCAACTCCAGAATACCCTGGTAATGGCCGAAGGTGACATATGTAACATACAGTATTTTAACAGCTAATTCGTGCTCCCCGTACCCTCCAATTAATAACAGAGCTGCCGGAAAGGTACTGTTGGCTGCAATATGCGTCACATTGGGCTGCAGGTATGGACTTTTATTTTTTGGCTTGGAAACTTGTGCGGGAAAGTGAAGCCTACAGTAAGTGGGCATTTATAAAAGCTCGCCTTCCTAAAACTAAAGAAAATGGGACAGCCCCCATAGGACTGACGAAGAATAAATGTGTAGGTCAGTATAAGTGAGGATAGGGATATACCGAATGACTGAAGTGGTGCTCATTTATCTCAGATAAATGACTGACAGAATTATGTCCAAAATGACACTGTAATCCAGTTATGTAGTCATTAATGAATCACTGCATAACAGTCGGCTATTCAAATATATCAGTTATCTTCAACACAGATGTAACCATTTGTTTAGAACTTAATGGCAAAGACATATCCTTATACAAGAATATTACACTGCATATTTGTCAAGGTACTCATTTGAAAGACGTTCCGGTAATGAGTCTATTTCCATGTGGGAGAAGGAAGGAACCAATCAGAGCGTGCAAAACGACTGGCTCTCAAAATGCCCCCCACCACCACACAAGTAAACATGGTGTGGGAGGCAGAAGGGGGGTTGGTCCATGGTCTGTGTACAAGCAGCCTTGAAAACTTTCTGCACTGACTCAATCTAGCCATATCCTCCTCCAGTGGTGCAGAGATGTTTCCAGGAGAATTTTTGTGGGAAAGAGGAGATAACCAGGCAGAAGTGGTAACACTTCACTTAAACCAGTCATATAAATGCACTATACATACGCTCATAATGCATTATGACGCATTCATAAAGTATTATAAAAAGGGCTATAAATATTTATAAAAAGACATGATTGCCATGTTTATTATGCATTATGAATGCTCTCATCTATAATGCACTATCAATACCTTCATAATGCATTATAATGGTCAGTATGATGCATTATGAAAGGTATTTATAGTGCATTACCGATGAGAACATTCAAAATGCATGATGAACATGGGATGTTTATAATACTTTTTAATAATATATTATTATTATTAATCCAATACAATGTGCTATGAAGGCATCTTTACTGTATTTATAGGACTACTTTAAGTAAATTATTACCCAGGTTTCTCATAACAGGCTTTATCTGATGAGGTGCATCTCGGGTGACCTTCCATCAGGCTCACTCAGAGCCAACTGCAAGTGTAAATATTACACACACCTGTGTCAACATACAAAAGCAAGAAAACAAACCTAAATGCACCCCACGCAGATCTGCTCTTGCTTACGTTTTGGCTATTTTTCTGCCGCCGCAAATGGCAAAATATTTTAGAATACGCTGGCTGGCACTGCGTATTATTAGGTCACGATAAGGTGCTCGATTTGCTTAGAATTCAGACCGAGCGGCAGTGTACTCCAGCCTGGCTCGCTGCCGATCTGCTGGCAGACATGGCACGAGACCGGAGAATAGAAAAAAAGAAAAATAAAGAAAAAATCTGTAATAGCTATCTTCGCACTCCTCCGCGCCGGCTCAAGTGGTTTGTTGTTTAATCGACTGAATGGATGTCTGATTGTACCATGGCCAACTGATTCCTGCAATAAAGGGAGCATGTGATCGCTTACCCTGTCACGATGCTTTGTTGCTTTTTACCCATCTGATGGAATTGCTCATTTACATATTCATTCCATGCTTTTTACAAACTCTTCAGAAATTATTCACAGAATGTCCCGCGTGCATGCAAATACATTTGCGGCATAACTAAGAAGGGTAATGGAATGGATCTCAAGGAAACACACTTACATTGTAAGAGGTTTAAAGGCCTACGTAATTAATCCGTGGATCTCAATTCCCTGTCTCAGTATTTAGATGGAATATATAAGACAAGTAGTAGAGAAGGTGACTGAATGAATGAATGAATGAATGAATGAATGAATGTAGAGAATGCAAACGGTATTGACAATTCAAAGTTCATTGTGAAAAACCTTATACACGAATCATTGCTGGAAAGCTTCATTTGAGATCTTATTTGTAGCATTAACAGATGTATTTAAGACACGAATGTGACACACAGTGCTGGACACAATGTAAATATATCAATATACTCATCAGTGAATGGCAGACCGTCAAAAAGACCACAACACATTTTATAATGGACAGCTGCATTTCATATCTACAGTTAACGGCGCTCTAGGTCCAGTTACGCAAGCCTTTGACTACTTATTTTTCGTGTCTGTTTTGATTCTGAGACGTTCCCATTTGTGGTCAAAGCTTTTCCCTGCTCTTCCCCTTTGAAAAGAAAAAACAGGAAAAAGTGATTCACGGATGATCAGTATGAGCAAAAACAAAAATCCCAAAAAATAAAGAACATATCATTAAAACTGACCAAAATGGCTCTGAAGCCCGAGGAGAAAGGGGGGGGGGGGTATGTCAAAGTCTTCAAAATGCCCCCCTTTCAAATTAAGTGTTGTGCCTCAAATGAAATGTAAATAAAAAAAGACTATGTAGAAAGTGTTCTGAAAATGGCTGTTATTACAATCGCCATTGGATTTGTAACAAAACGACAGATGTAGTTATTCACGTGGTGCTCAAAAAGGAACCACTGGAATAAAATGCTGCTGGTCCACTAAGCCTCTCTGATGTTGGGTATCATAAGATGCACAGCTGCGGCAGCATTGCATTTTGGGTAACGATCGGGAATTTCCCGCAGAACTTTAAAATATCCCATTTAAATTGATTTTTCAGCCATTTCGTATTGCCTGTGATCCTGCAAAGGCCTGTGAATGACTTAATGGACGTCATAAGACTGTCTTTCCGCCCGACTTCTGATTATTTTTTTATGATCAGTGCATTGCTTAGAACACACCTTTAGGCTGCCATTTCATTGAAGGTTAATGCAGGTTAGCGTATTTGCTGCGAGTCCTTCTGATCACAGCACCTACTTGCTTATCATTAAAGGCACCTGCTATGAAAAGGCCTTTTTTTCTGCAAATCATACAAATACAAAATGACCTAAACACCTCGCATAAGCGCTCATCCAGTATGGGGCTGTCATGACCCCGGGGCCTATTCCAGCTAGCATGGCATGGGATGCCAGTCCACCGCGAGGCATGCACTCACACACTATAGGCAATTTACAGACACAGACTCCCCCAAGCATGTTTCTAGACTGGAGGATTAAGCTGGATACTGGAAATAAAGCCATGAAACTGGGATAGAACATGCTACCCACACTGCAACCCACTAAGCCACTGGTATTCAAAACTCCTTTTTTGACTGGGCTCCCTGATCCTCCACCCCCACCCTCCCCAAAGACAATCACACAGACCTCAAATATACTTTGATTGTAAAATAAAATTAAAATATTATTCTGCAATTTTAATGCATTTTCATCATACAACATGCACAGGCATATAATGTGTTCACATAATTTTTTAATACAGTGGAAACTGCTACTGATGATCATGGTTATAGTGAACAACCACCCCTTATGGATCAGAAATCTTGGGACAGAATGTTGTAAAAATACTGTTGAAATAATTTCCTTATTAGTAATCAAGTAGTCCACTTACAGTGTTCACTTTGGGTCTTTTTATACATAACATATGGAAAAAATGAAAACTACAGTAATTTATTTTTTTTTTAAAAACGTTCCTACTTTGCCTTGCGGTAACCCCTCTGCTTCTGGCAAGCTACTCGAGGCAAATGTTGCACGCACAGAAAACATGAGGGGAAAAAGAAAGGCATTTTCTCTCACATATAGACTCAAAGTTTGATAAACTGCCAAAAAGGAGCCAACAAGATGCCGTAGCGAAACAATAAGCTACATTTTATGTACAGTACTGTATTATAGCATATTCAAATTACACACAATTCAGTGATTTGTGCAATACTGTAATTCGAAAAACATTTGAAACGGCTGCACAGTATTTTGAAAGAGTCAATAAAATTCAGTAAAAATTGTATACAAATATCAATTAGATGGCAATCTGCCTGAGAAAGAGGGGGAAAAAATATAATTGGTTGTGATGACCATCTGCATATAGTGATCGATTTCACACAGACAGACATGATCACTATAAGCGGTGTCCACTGTATTTCTAAAGGTTGCAATTTCAAAATGGGGAATGAAGTCTATCCCCCCACCACAAGAAAAAAAACTGGAAAAACTAAAAAAAGAACTTAAATCCAGACATAATGCATTCTTTCAGAGAAACAGAAAGATAGATAAATACCCATTTCCTAACCACAGAGGCGGTGACTTCATTAAAACCCCCATCATTTGGAGTACAATGCTGTTAAGTCCTTAATGACTTTGTGGTAAGTGCCAAATATTCCTCTCCAATACGTCATTAGTTCAGAATCACGTCCCTTCTAGAAGCAGTTCAAATTAGTATAATTGATTTTGTAAGTGCACTGAAACCCACTTCCTTGGTTTCTACGCTAACAGAGCGACCAAGGATGAAAAATAAACAGGTTTACAAAAACCAAAACAGAACAATCACATTGGTAATAACAAAAGCACACAAACCAGAGGAAGGATGGAGAAATGCCTCCAGGGCAGGATAGCCACACCAGCAATGGGTCACTGGCTTTTACGTCGTCATTCTTTACCGATTTCAATGTGCGAATGCTTCACAAGAACAGCAGTTAGCGCTATTGGCATACATCAGTCTTTAGACTAACTTCAAGAACATAACATCTCATAGCTGATTTGATTCTTCTGAAATCCTATAACATTAAATTAGCTCTACCGTTATCAAACCCATTGTTGATAATGCTGACTATTGCTGGCAGTTCCAACCACCTTTTTCTATACACATTTGTCAGAGAGAGAACTGTTCTCTCGCATTCTCTTGTTCTGGATACTCCAAGTTTCCTCTCATAGTCCAAAAATATGCAATTAGGCAAAATTAGGGTGCACCCTTGCCTTTTGCCCCATGCCACCTAGAACAGACTCGCACCTTCCAGCAAGACCCTGGATTCATGAGACATAATGGAAGAATCCAAAATCCATTCAAAACTACCTAGCAAAGAACCTCAGCTATCAGACCAGCACTTCCAAAAGAGTACATTAAGAACAAATCAACATAGCCTTCATCCATTCATCTCCCATAAGCTCTTACCCAGGCCCATGGTGTGCTTAAAGGCTGTTATAGGGAGCACAGAGAACACCCTGGATGGGATTTCAGTCTGTCAAAAAGGGTACAACACTATACACAATTTAGTGACACCAAATTACCTTACTGCATGTGTACTGGATAAATATAGAGAGAATACTGTATTGCATCCTTGGACCAGTGGGTGAGGGGATATTGGGGCATTAGGCAAAACAGTTTTTTTTTTTTTTTTAAATAGTCTCTTCTCCCATGTCTCTATCTATAAAAATGAGTGTGGGAGATACGCAGAATTCCAATGTACTTGTACTGACCTGTACAAATGGCAAGTCCTATATACAGGTACCTTTAACATAGCTTTTTAAATCAAAAGTTTCCTGCCGGCAGTTGGGTTTCATGCTTGGCGAACCGGATTCCACAGAGGCGTTCACGACTTTCAACCTTCACAGCTCCTTCAGAGGGGAAGAAGGCAACTCCTGAGAGAAGGTCTCATCAGCTGTAAACGCAGTCGTGCTGAAGCACTGCCGTTTTGATTTGTCAGTACGATATGTGCACTGCCGCCGGTATGCGCACTGCTGAGCTGTCTGCCAAGGGATGAAGCTGAGAGACCAATAACGTTAAGCTATGTGATCGAAGCAGAATCAGATACTGCCTCAGCCGTACCAACATGATTGTTGGTTCAGATATTTTATTCAGCCACAAAATAAACCATTACAGATAAGGCAGTCAAAATTGTTAAACAGTTACAATTTTTACAATGCATGCAAGCACAAAACATCATCAGCAACTGACAGGCCTTGAAGAGCAAAGGAGTAATTGCAGCAGTTTAAATTGTAAAGGAGCAACTGGTTTGAACAGCATTTTCAAAATGATCACGTTATCACCCGGTAGGGAGCAAAAATGTAGACCAGCTGTGGGTTTAAAAGGACCAGATTGGGAAATACTGAGCTAGACAAACACCATTGACTCTAAAATATACCAAGTGTAGAATTAATGGGTTGAATCCAATTAACGGGGCATTAAGAGTGTCATTCAAGACACATGTGACATTGAACTGAGACGATCACTTCAAAAGCAGGGAAGCTCAGGTGTTACTTGTGAATTTATTTTTAGGAAATTCACATTGCGTGAAACAATGGCATTCTCACACCGGTGAACTGTTTCAGAATCAAAGGCAAGGCAAGTTTATACAGCATAATATCATACACCAATGTCCTTCACAGAAATATACTGTAAGAAGCATTTAAGAATACGGGTAAAAAGCATAACAAAGAAAATGGTGCAGGAAACAGAAGTGCAGGACATAATTTTGCCAATATTAGCAAAGATTATTTTATTTTATTTTTTTAAAGAAACTGAGAATAGTAAATACTGCTAAACTAAGATGGCAGCAGTGAATCTACAATTTCACTGGGCGGCGTTCAACGTGCTGGTGACAGTAGAAGCCGAGGCAATGCATCTTAGGCATTTTCTTTTATTTAACACATCGCCCTGCCCACGACTTTAACCCTTTTATTTTAGCCTGCTTGTCTAACAGCGTATTGGGAATCAGTTTCGCCAATGCATGCATTGCATGGATGTACTATTACAAACTTGCATATTAAAAACACAAGTGCTCATGAGAACAGCAAAACTGTCAAAAACAAGGAAGACTGGCATCAGACAATCAATAGCATCTATTACAGCAGAGCTTGCTGCAGCAGTTATGGGAACTAACTCTCTGCCCTCTTTCTCTGCCATTTAGGGAATTTGACTTAATCCCCCTCCCCCAATTAGTGGAATCCTGAATCTAAAAAGCAACCTGCAGATACAAATTCTGTAAGCTTTGCAAGGTTGGTTAGCAAGAAAATAATCTGGAGCATAACATATTAGCCTAATTGCAACTTTCTTCCCATTGGTGTGATTCAATTTAAACCTCAATTATACCAGAGGGACACCTTTAATCTGACTAAAGTTTAAGTTGGCAATAATCAGTCTTTAGTAGGCACAACATAACTACGTTATACATCATTGCATCATTTTGGTAACACTTACAAGCACGATCTGGAAATATCATCATAACATCTTCCCAAGCTGTTTGTGGATTTAATCAATTCAAAGGCAGGGAAATGACAGTGAAAGTGTTATTTTAATGTCAAAACTTAAAAACAACTAAACTTTTAAAAAAAAAAGTTCAGTGTATTTACGCACACTTTTAATTCAAGATTTGTCCTAATAATAATAATACATCTGTTCAACTAGGGGCTAATAATGTAGTATATAAATAATAATTAAAAAAATGCTGCAAACAATTACAAACAAGCAGACCGCAAGGGGAAGGCGCTCTCCAGTCGGTTCTGCCAGCTCTTGGAAGTGGTCCATGTCATTAAGGGTGCCATCTTCAAGACAGAGGATTATTTATCTCGCCAATTAGATGGGATGAATGGGGTTTCGCATAAAGGTGGAATAATCTCAGATTCTTATATAATGTACATCAACCCTATGTTATCTAATTAGAGTGGACAAATTTGCACCATCACAGAAAATGACCGTTTCTGAAAGTGAAATTCCTGTCTAATGAGGTAGCCGACATACAACCTGAAAGAATGTGCAGTACTTAGCAGCACAGCACTAGCAGAGATAAATAAATAAATGGTTAACTTGGCGAACTATCCTTTCAAAAATGAGACTGAGCGAGTCCGTAGATCTGTGAACAGCGCTGTCGATTGTGACCAAGTAATAAACATGAAAACACCACTTACTCCAAAGGACTTAGAGAAAATCAAAAGAGAACTCGGCAAAGTTGGTGTGCTGATCCAAACCATCTCTTGCCAAGCGTTTCATGGAGTTCTGCATGACAGAATGTGTGATAGGTTCTCCAAGCTATAATTAAAAGGGACCTTGGCTCCTCCCATCCATCCACCCCCCAGCAACAACAGTCACTTAATAGTCAATATATAGCACAGCACCATCACTGACACCTACCGAAGTACTATATCACAGATTATTCAGATATGCTCTTATATACTGGTTACGGGAGACTATACCTTTTGTGTAAATATAGTTGGCGTTTTGGCATATCAAGAGTCTGCCTGGTGAATTTACATCAGAAAAACAACATTGCAAGATACTGAAATGATTCTGAATGTTTGCTTTTTTTTTATGCATTTCCAATTCTGCTTCAAAATTCTCAGAATACTTCTTTATGCAATAAAGGTAAGCAGCTTAGCAGGATACTAAAAGAGTGACAGCGTTTACCGACTGAAGTTTTCCCCGATGCACTGGACAGACGCTCCAGAGAAGAGCAGCGAATGCCAGAAATGCACAAAACAAGACAAGACAATTCCCACTGAACGGCCATGAGTCCGCTGTTCAAAATCCAAGAGGATCCCGAATTATTACCCAGAGTATTCAGACATCAGCTTAGCTAAAAGCCTACAACAGATCAAAGGAAAAAGAATAATGTGGATTAGGGGCTTTATTATACTCAGTCACCGAGTGACTGACTCGCTCACATAATACTATGCTGCACTATTCCATATATTCCTAGGACCTCAACACAAAGGCGATGCTCTGAGCATGAAGTGGTGGCATGTCCTTTGCATAGTGGAACACTTGGACATGCTCGAAAATGTTGACAGGCCTTTAAAGGTGCATGCATTCTCAATTTAACGACACCGGGGGCGAGTCGAGGGAGGGAACTGGAAGAAACCGTGTAACGGCAAATACAATGAGAAGAAAAAAAAAAAAAATCCCTACCATAAAAGGCAAGTCAAAATCACATCATTTATATAATATTTCCAGACAGCCTGAATTCCTTTATGATTACTATCCAAGGAGAAAGCAACCTGAATCCAACTCAGCTCTGCTCAGTCTTCTGGCTGTGGCCCACAAAACACTTAAAGCACTACAGAATCATTCTTTGCCAACCAATCAATTTGTTACCATAACAACAAAGACAGGTGTATTACACAATTGGGTGCATATACCTTATACCAGGGAGTTGCTTATCCTGGACTTCATGTCGTTCAAAGTGTTTAAACATGCCGAAAACTAAAAATGGCAGAATGGGATATGGGGAGAGGTAGACGGTATAAACCTACACACTGATCTGCTTTGGGAGATCAGAAGCTAGAAGTCAGAGAACACCTGGATGCAGGAGACGGATATCATGCAAAGATCTACTTGGAAACGCCCCCAGCTTCTGCTATTCCACCCATCCTGTGTGCTCTCAATCCCCTTTGTCTTTGATCAGTACACCACATGTACACTTCGTGCTCCATACAGAAAACAGACAGGCCACCACACGAGACATCTGCACAGACCTTATGGATAGGACAGACAGAAGTGTGCTAGTTCGCCTCCTGTTGAGCCATTCATTATCTGCTTAGCATACGATTAAAACAACTTGCGCTGTTTTTATTCTGTGGCTGGCTTATTCCTGGATAGAGTACGACCACTTGACATTTTCACTTTAAGAACACTTCCATCCCAAGGTAACATAGGGTGAACAAAGTCACACGACCTGGGGAGAGGAACAAGGAAGAGAGTCTCTGTCTGTGTCCGAATTCAGGGCCTGCATCCTTCAGAGGACATGGTCTACTAAGCCATAGCTATTACAGGCTGCTTTCCTTGAAGTTCTAATAGAAAGCGGTGTCAAGGATGTTTTCCAGCTTTTCCCATGAGTCACCAAGCTCCGGTTAGCCAGGACTCTGCCACTTTGCGCAATAAACCTTGGAATATGCTGGACTGCAAAGGATCCACCCGATAGCAACTCAGCAAAAGGAGGATGCAATTCTAGGCCGCATTTGAAGCAGCCTTTCAAATGGGACAGCCTTGTCACACTGCTGTGACGCATTTGGTCTTCTGATGCAACCTTAGAAGGGTGCAGCCCCTGAATTTAGACACAGCCGTTATTTGAGGGCAGACGTAAGGATGGGTTTTCAAAAAAAAAAAAAAAAGCAGTGGGATGGAACCAAAACCAAGATAGTTGTTTCAGCATCAACGCAGGTAGAATACACAGGAAAACAAGAGATGGGAAAACAGTGGCCTGTACTGCGAAGCGGGGTCACTGGCTTACCGGGGTAACTTGTCGGATTTAAGGTAGTCTGGGCGAAATGTAAGTGAACGAATATGAAGTCCATTTAAACTGTGGCACCTTAAATCCGACAAGTTACCCCGATAAGCCAGTAACCTCGCTTCGTAGTACAGGCCATAGCTCACAGTAGAGGAATCATTCAGTTAGGGTTACTGGAAATGAGAGGAAAAACTGAATATAGCGACTGGTAATAAAGAATGACTATCCGACAAAAACACATAAATACAGGTATCCTTGCTTTCCCCTTCCTGTGCACTTAACTCCAGATTCCTGTGTACATTAAAGATTGTACCGGCCAGGGGTCACGAGTTCAAGCCAGCACTTGATGCACTACAGGCTCAAATTAGCCATGGTCCATAGATCAAAGTGGGCGATAAAGCAAACCTGACCTGTCAAGGCATAAGGGGGAGGTGGGGCACAGCTACTAATCCTGGAAATGAGAAAGGAGCTCATGCAGGACACCCCAGGAAAGTCATTACCAATGCAGACAATGCCACTGACATGGAGGATGCCGCGTGCTGCTGAAATTAATTAACCTAGAAGTACTGGAGAAGTTTAAAGCAATTCCTGTAGCTCGGATATAGAGTCTTCATGACAGCACATGTGCATGCAAATTTTGCATTGCTTCGGGTGCTTTATACTGCAATGAGGACTGGAATGTGTGGAAGGAATTATTAATGTCAGATCTGAGGTGAAGTGTCAGCATCGATAAGCTTAATGGTGCTGATGTCAATATAATGTGCAAAGTGCAGGAATAGAAAGTAACTAATATAATTGTGGGGTATCACTGATGAATGATGAGGCCAGATCAACCTCAGGCAAACTCTACAAGACACAATCAAGGCCCCCGTGTTAGCGTTTCTGTGCTTGCTAGCTAGACTCCGCTACTGCGAATGTCCTTATGGGACCTGACGACGGCTGACCAGAGTAAGCTGTCCACCAAAGTGAATTACTATAATAGCGACTCCATGCGAGGCTCAGCTACAGGGGGGTCGTCAACGAGTGTCTGAGGCTGAGCGCGATGGGCAAACATCAGCCTGCAAGTGGCAGGACCATCACTTATGCTGTCAGCACGGGGAAACGTCCGCCTCAGTTCTGCCATCCATCACGCATCGGTGCATTTTCACTCATCTCAGCACCATAAAAGGGGTGCAACCTCATAATCAATATGGCAGGAGGAGACGGACCAGCTCCAGAGGCACAAGACCAACAACGACATGGTGATATTCCCAGAATGAAAAATATAAGCGTAAATCCGTTACAATGGTATGAACATACAATGGAACCCAACTTAAAAAAAAAATAAAATGGGACTAAGCCAATATTGCAAGGAATTATGCTAAAATAATGAGATTTTCAAAATCAAGTCTGTCAGCACATTAAGGAGAAGGTACATTCAGCTTAAAGAACCATATCTTCACACTACCATCATGTATTGTACTTATTGTATACATACATCACTCTATAGTCATTGCAGGCAGAGACCGTCTTTGTGAGGACTCTCCATTCATTAATATGGGCATAACTCTAATCCCAACTATGACAACCTTAACCTAACCTTAAAAATAAACAAAAAATTAGGCATTTACATGTTTATTTTATTGCACTCATTGATTTTTATAAAATTGAGTTTATATTGAGTGTTAATTTTTCCCACAAGGTAAAAAAAAAATACAGGTTATCACATTCTGAGGAAATCTGGTCCTCACAATCTGATAATTACAAAAGCACATTCGCAGGTGTGTTTGTGTGCACGCACACACACACACACACACACACACACTTATGGAAAGCTTATCCAATAAACCTGCTTCCAGGGTAATTCCAAAAAAATCTCATGAGAGGAAAAAAAAAAAAATCTATCTGGTCTGAGAAATCATTCGAGTCGCAGTTACAAGCAGAGACTCTTTCTTCAGGACGGTATTGTGGTGAGAACAGGGCAAAGGAAGCTCACATAGCACGACGATTAGGTCAAAACTGTATAAAGTAGGTGGCATTAAATGTGGAGCAATAAAAGCCTCATTCCCCTGAAAACCTCAAATGGGGAAAAAAAGGCATTAAGCTACAGTTCTGGTTTAATCAAAATCATACCAGCACTAATCAAAATAAATATTATATATATATATATATATATAATCATTCAACAGAAAAAGCCCAGAGAAAACTAAAACAACTCAGAGACACACTGTAGTTATTACTACACTAAAGGGACACTTGGAGAGCAAAAAAAACAATAAAATGTTCATCAGCTGTAACACAAGTGCCTGTTCTTCACGTTTTATAGTTGATACGCGAAACTCGAAACCAATTTACCGTTAAGAGGAAAAGCAAAAAATATGCCATTTCAAACGAATCAATAAGTTGGATTATAGTGAAAACAATCTACTTTCTTCAGAGATTAATGGGAAAAAAAAAAAAAAACGCTTGGTGCGATAAACATAATAATCCCCCGATCTAAAAAGGAATAAAGAGGAGCACTTAGGGAACCGAGGTCTTCAGAGGCACTACAGATCTTCAGTGGAAAAACTGATCCATTCACCGGCCCATTTTGAAAGAATGGTTTCGTTTGATTTCTTCCTATCCAGTGACATGTCTGATGCTCTCAAATGACAGCTGCGTATAAACAGTGTCCCACCCCTCAATGCGCATCACCTTGCATTCCAGCAGCGCAGGAGCCAGCCAAGGCCCTTGAACTCGCCAGATCTAATGTCCACTCGTCATCTACTTTGAACTACAAAATGGATAAAGAACCTCAACAGCGTGACCCTGGGAGAAATGTTACACTGGCATAATCCTCACACAGACACACCCAGTCTCCTGTGGGCGAGGGAAACGATACGAATTAAGGAAAATAGGGCTAGTTATCAGAGAGCACATATTTACAACGTGTCCTTATGTTGGATCACCCTTAAATGTTAAGATAGGATGTTTAAGTGGGCAGCAAGCGAGTCAGAGGGCAGAGACAGTTTGCAGCACGAAGGGGAGGCAGAGGGGCTTAATAGCTTATTGCTGACCTCAAAGAGAACGAAGCCAACACATCATCTCTGATGTCAGCTACATCACAGCTAAATCAGGTGCAAAAACAACACAAACATCATCTTTATAAGAGTAAAACCTGTTACACAACCTCTCTGCAGTGCCTTTTCCCTGAGGCCAGTTTTTTTTTTTTTTTTATGAGATCAAAAAGCTTGACACCACACCTGATATTGCTCAACATTGGACGGAACATCAGAAACAAGGACCTAAATTTCCATGATGATTTATTGTGGGTGTAGCTAGTACAACAAGCACCAGTGGATGATGTATGTGGATCTAACATTCAACATCAGCAAACGAAACTGGAACAACAAATTACATCACTGCACCTATAGCAGAGACGTGGTGTTATTTTCCCGTTCATTTTTAAGGCTACATTTTTTCCATGCATAACTACTGGACACTAATGGAAATCTACACTGACCACTTGACAAAGAAGCACACAGTGAACAGCCAAAAACACTGAACTATTGCCAGACTGAAATCCAGTGAGGCACTCACAAACCCTAACTGCATGACAAAAAAGTCTTAAATGCACCGAATAAACTATGAAAAGTTTCTACATTACTTATTTTCTATTAGTAAAAAATTATGTTAACACAGTTCACAGCTCCATATGAACTTAAAAGCTTCGGTAAAGATTTCGCTAACGTTCACAATTCCAAGGAATCCAAGGAAGGAGACTTGGGTCTTCAACCTTATTCCTATTGTACATAAACTCTCCCATTATTATGTTCATTCCAGAATGCATATTTTCATAATTTATTAGTTGTGCTTGACTTGGCTAGCAGTTGTATAACGAACCCAAGAGAACATTTTTGCTCTTATGAAGCACCAAGAAATCTGAGGCCCATAAATTAGTAGGGAAAAATCTTCTAATTTAAATATCGCACGCAGCACTGCTCAAAGACATTACTTGTAATATTCAAAAGGAAACAGGGAAAATAAAATAGTAGCCTTCCACAGTACTTTCACAAAAATCTGAAATATAAAAATTAATGTATACAACATCTCCTCACCCAAATCCAAACACGTATCATTTTATGCATGAATGTTATTTAATTATCATGTGATAGGTTAATTCAGTGGTTGTCAAAGTCGGTCCTCGAGCCCCAATGCCCTGCTTGTTTTCCTGCTATCTCAGCCCCACACACAAGTTTGAGAACCACTAGGCTAATTTAACAAAAGAACCAAAATTAATATGCAATTCGAAGAATTCAAAGAAAGAAATTTCACATAATGACAAAAAAATAAATCACTTAAATAACTGAAAATTACTGGAAATTAAAATCATTAATAAAAATCCATTTTAGCAGAGCACTGCCGTGCTATTTTGTTGATACACATTAAGTGAAACACCAATAATGTCACACTGATGAAACTACATAAAAGATGAAACTCAATACTGCCCATTAAGAAAGTACCAGAGGTCCAGTGCATTGCTCCTTTTCTGGCTTGGAAAAAAATCCTTTGGCACTTTAATTTAGTGGCATCTTAAAAGAAAGAAAGAAAAACACCCAAGATATAATGTCATGCATGTGCTTTGAAAGAGGCCCATGACACTGAATTTGCAAATGGGCTTCCACAGTGCATAACTATAGCACATAACCACAGTGCATAAAAGATGAACTTTGAAAAAGATGAGTAACAGGGTGCCCATAGTTTTATTTGAATGCAGGGGCACCAAAAAAGGTAGGGGGGGGGGAATGGAGGGGGAATTAGGGTGATTCTAAAAAATTTGGAACGATTGGATTGATCTGGGTTGGGGGCCCGGTATACGAGATTCATTCATGGGGCCCAAAATATCTAGCGACACCCCTGTTCACATTCATTACACTGCGAGAAATCCTGAAATACGGAACGTTTTCCAGTCCAAAAGGAATGGGACTACGACATTCTGAAGAGATTTTGGCAAACGTGAGAAATGCTGAGGAGTCCAGCGCCACGAAACCAGACCCCAAAAAAAGTAATGAGAAGATCAAGGAATGCGGAGTACCTGAGGTACGGCGGAAACCGCCTGACAGATGGCAATTACTGGAACAGACGGGAACTGGCTTGGTATGGCAAGCAAGAAGGGACACCAGGCACAGTGGTAGCCGAGCTGCTAGCACCATTTACAGGCAGACAGTCAATTGCCAATGGGAAGCCCAGTCCAGCCCAGGAGCTTCAGAAATAGTCAGTTTGAGGGGGTTCAGGCCTATATGCCTTCTGCTTATACAACTTGTTTAAATAATGATTACATATTTAGTCATTTTGTGAAGCTAAATAAATGATTAAGAGCCAAAAAAAAGAAACTACTGCATCATGCAAAGAACAATCTCTGTCCTACTTACAGGATCAAATTCAAACAAAAAATACCTTGCAAGTTCATAACACAGAGCAATACTGCCATAACTTTGCAACATGTATGGTAGCACTTAAGTTTTAATCTACCTAAATATTATTTTACGTTTTTGTCTCTAAGCAAATAAATGAAAGACAAAGCAGGTTATAAAAACAGAACATTATCAGATGAAGAGCATCAGGCATAATATGCAAAGCAAGTCACATATCAGGGATGAAATTCAACACCTTTGTCGGTTTCCTTGAATCGTCTCTGCATTCCATCTATCTATCTGTCCGTCCATCCATCCATCCGTCCGTCCGTCCGTCCGTCCAACCCAGAGGTGGCCAATCTTACCTGCAAAGGCCCAGTGTGTGTGCAGGTTTGTGGGGTAACCTTTAGGTCAGTTGGTCAAACCCAGGTGTGAAGACTCTTCAGCCAATCAGTCTAATTAGTGACCTAATTACGAAATTGCAGCGAAAACCCACACAGACAACGGCATTTTCTGGATAAGACTGCCCACCCCTGATATAACCCATTTTCCAGTACAGGTTTATGGATTTCCAGCATGAAGTCTGAATCATTCTGAACTGATTTTAAGACAGGACTGGTGGAAATTAGATACTACACAATAAAAGTGAGCTATTTTATCTAATGAAATTGCCAATACAGAACAGCCTTGATTTACAATTATTTAAACAAACCATAATTAAGTGTTTTTGGTGGATTCATTTTCAGTTAAACCTAAAGTGTCAAATCTCTGGTCTGCACTGCAACCCAGTTCCAGTTTCGAAAACAGATGCAAAACAGATGCAAATCACACAATATATTTTAAAAACTCAAACCTACTAATCATATTTCTGCCTGAATAGGTGAATGCTAATGACACGGCCATAAAACATTCCTCACATGTATGGATAAAATTCAAGCTTCACTTTTGACATTTTACCTTCACTTGCACTGACCTTCAACAGCCTGTGGAAGAAAAATCCATTCTGTAGTGTTCAGCGATTCAATTAACTTCAGAAACAGATAAACTTACATGCCAATACACATCAGTTTTACTGCACGCGTGGCTCAGAATCTCTTAGCCTTGAAGTCCAGCTTTTACCATCATAACATAATTCAATTACCTCAGGTGACAGCTAAACGGAACATGCTAAATAAAACTGAACAGAACCGTCATTCTATCACATAGCGTTTTATAAATCAAGAGCACATAATTACTTTTTAAATTAATCCAAAGTAGAATGGAATTATCTATTCAATTACTTCACAATAATTATAAAAAGAACCTTTAGCATTTGCCCAGAAAAGGTCAGGCATTACTTATAACACACACTAATGAATTAGGCTTGTAAACAAAAGATTACAGGTTCTAAGCAAATACCATGTATATACACGGATGAGGTATATCTACATCGTAATCTATTTTACTTCAGAAGCTTTTCACCTTTTACAATTTTCAAAAAAAAAAAAAAAACACTGATCATGTTTACACATGTACGCGCAACAGTGAATCTCTACACTTCTGTCTTGCCCCAAATGTTGGCAATTATACATTAAAAGAAAAGTACATAAATCAGAAAATCTATTCGCAAATGCTGGGGATTACACGGCCGCTGGTTCCAGGTTCACAGAGAAGACACGACTATTGAACCGGTCACCACACCACTGAAATTAAGCAAAACAATGACATAAATAACCTACTTATCCAAGTCGTTCAAAATTATGAAAAACCATGAGCTTTACAGGCGTGCCCATAGGTGTGTCTGAAGAGGATATTATGGCTTTGCACGATAATGCTCTAAGCCACGCGGGCTACTCGCTTTAATGCTCGGCGCTGTCAAAAACCACCGTTTGACCGCGAGCGTCATTGCAGTTCAAATGTGCAGCAGTGCAGCAGTGCAGCCCGGGAAAGGACTTTCCCACTTCGGGATCCCTGCAGACACCGCGCGGCGCTCACGCACCCCGCTCTCAACTGCAGGTTTTAAAGGCACCGAGACAAACTGTCAGCGCGCGACAGCGCGGCGCAATAGGCATGAAAGCGACTGCAAATTAAAGTCAATGCGGTCCGCGCAGAAAATGCGCATCTCATTACGCAGCAGCAACTCCAAATAGATCGGCAGACGCTGCAGTCGGCGGATGACTACAAAGAAATTGCATTTCACAATAGTGAACATTGGGTTCTCAGTTTGGACCCGTTCAATCTGTCGTCATATATTGTTAAATCGGAGCAGAAATGTGAGAAAATATAAACACCTCTTACAAAAGATAGATTTTATTGCAAAAAAAAAGGTATGTAAAATACCAAATTTTGAATAAAATATTGAATAAAATGGGGAACCTGGGTATTTAATGAGGGTTTTTAATGGTGCAAAAAATATATATTCATGTGCACTTCAAAATACCTGCAAATTTCTCTCCTGTTTGGGGGTAAGACATGAGCCGGAAGCCATTCAGCATTTATTTCAAATTTAAAATGCAATAAATCAGATTTTTTTAGCTATGCTTTTTTTTTCTTCATTTCATTGTTCTTTATTGTTGTTTTTCAGTCCATCAGCTGGAACACTGTAGGGCAACGCAAGCCTTGTGGTTAGGAATCTGTATACCCAAGGTTGCTGGGTCAGGTTCCTGGAGGGACCCTGGTAGAGCAGCCTTGGGGAAGGGGTTTAACCTGGATTGCCTCAGTAAAACACTGTTTACAGATACTTTGCTTTGGATAAAAGCATTGTAAAAACAAACAGTTAATTGCAAGCCTAAGAAAATAATTTATGTTGTGATGTCACAATTTTCTTAAAGCAGTTTTAGGCCCTCTAAACAATATACTATCCTCTGTCTCCAGACAAAGAGCCTCTTTATGAGGTTTTAAGCATAATAAGAATCTACTGAGTGACTGGTTCTGTAACTTCCTGCCTGGCTGAGGCGAAATGGTACATTATAATTTGGGCTTCGCAGAGATAGTTTATTAGAACCGGAGAACAGACCATCTGCTAAGTTTTATGTGCTTTTGAGAGAAATTCTCGTAGCTGCTTCAGCTGGGAATCCACTAAGCAGTGTAAGGCAAATACCAAGCGAAGTAGGAGCAAACATATGCAGGACGCGGAACACAGAAATCCCGCTTGATCCCAGCATATGAGAAGGAATCCTGTCAGACTCCCTCAATTCTCCGGCCAATCAATGGGAACTGCAGCCACGTCAGCTCTCTCAGCAATTTGTCTCAGTCATTTCAAGAAGCAGCAGCCCTACCTGCCTGACAGAAATAGACAAAGATTGGTAATTGCATTTCTGTGATTGAAGTAGTTTTTCCTCAACTCTGCTTTAAAATAGCAACAATCAGGGGGAAAAAAACGTCAAACTACAGAAACCATTCAAATGTAACTGCATGACAAAGGCAAACTTAGTTTCAAAACCAGCCAAACCAGAGATATTATGGATAAAATAATGACAATATTTATCTACCCATCCATCCATCCATACATACATGGTGTTTTAGCAACTTTCCAGATGTCCCTTTATCAGGTGACAAGTGATCAATCAATATAACCTAATTAGAATCTGATTTGCATATGAAATTCAAGATATTCCCTCCACAGGGGAAAGGAAAGCCAGCGTATATTCATTCAAAAACAGGACTGACAGTGAATCAAACTGCTTTGCTATTGTGCATCACTAATGTAAAGATGAGAAACGCAACATACAGAACCTTCCGGTGTGTTCATCTGATGTTAGATGTAGATTCAAGGGCAACACTGCAAGGCTAAACAAATTTTTAACAATGCATAAAAGTATCATTGAATTTTATAGTTTGTTATGTTTTTCTAGCTGTTAGCTGCGGTAGGGATGCCGGAAAGGGCTGTAATGTGTCAGCCTAACTAAGCTAACAGGAGGCTTATTTTACACTCTACCCTTCAGGCTCCATAAACGGTGCATCCATCTTCCACCAGTGTATCCCAGTCAGGGTCACAGGGGGCTTGGAGCTTATTCCTGGCAGCACAGGGCAGAAGGGTGGGGTCCACCCTGGACGGGATGCCAGTCCACCCTGGACGGGATGCCAGTCCACCCTGGACGGGATGCCAGTCCATCACAGGGCACAAGGGTGGGGTCCGCCCTGGACGGGATGCCAGTCCATCACAGGGCACAAGGGTGGGGTCCGCCCTGGACGGGATGCCGGTCCATCACAGAGCACAAGGGTGGGGTCCGGCCTGGACGGGATGCCAGTCCACCCTGGACGGGATGCCAGTCCATCACAGGGCACAAGGGTGGGGTCCACCCTGGACGGGATGCCAGTCCATCACAGGGCACAAGGGTGGGGTCCGCCCTGGACAGGATGCCGGTCCATCACAGGGCACAAGGGTGGGGTCCGCCCTGGACGGGATGCCGGTCCATCACAGGGCACAAGGGTGGGGTAAGCCCTGGACGGGATGCCAGTCCACCCTGGACGGGATGCCAGTCCATCACAGGGCACAAGGGTGGGGTCCACCCTGGACGGGATGCCGGTCCATCACAGGGCACAAGGGTGGGGTCCGCTCTGGACGGGATGCTGGTCCATCACAGGGCACAAGGGTGGGGTCCGCCCTGGACGGGATGCCGGTCCATCACAGGGCACAAGGGTGGGGTCCGCCCTGGACGGGATGCCGGTCCATCACAGGGCACAAGGGTGGGGTCCGCCCTGGACGGGATGCCGGTCCATCACAGGGCACAAGGGTGGGGTCCGGCCTGGACGGGATGCCAGTCCACCCTGGACGGGATGCCAGTCCATCACAGGGCACAAGGGTGGGGTCCGCCCTGGACGGGATGCCAGTCCACCCTGGACGGGATGCCAGTCCATCACAGGGCACAAGGGTGGGGTCCGCCCTGGACGGGATGCCAGTCCACCCTGGACGGGATGCCAGTCCATCACAGGGCACAAGGGTGGGGTCCGCCCTGGACGGGATGCCGGTCCATCACAGGGCACAAGGGTGGGGTCCACCCTGGACGGGATGCCGGTCCA
Organism: Brienomyrus brachyistius; assembly: GCF_023856365.1. Classification (NCBI taxonomy): domain Eukaryota; kingdom Metazoa; phylum Chordata; class Actinopteri; order Osteoglossiformes; family Mormyridae; genus Brienomyrus; species Brienomyrus brachyistius. The sequence continues at coordinate 11,772,234 of NC_064546.1, forward strand.
TCACAGGGCACAAGGGTGGGGTCCGCCCTGGACGGGATGCCAGTCCACCCTGGACGGGATGCCAGTCCATCACAGGGCACAAGGGTGGGGTCCACCCTGGACAGGATGCCGGTCCATCACAGGGCACAAGGGTGGGGTCCGCCCTGGACAGGATGCCAGTCCATAAATCATTGTAAAAATAAAATTAAATGCTAAGTGGAAGAACCTATTTCATAAACCCAGTACAGGTTTGTTAATTTCATTTAATTCAAGGCCATTTTCCTTGAGTAAATATTTCATGCTTCATTTTACATTCTTGGCATTGTGACCTGAGAAGGCCCTTAATTTAGACTGTATCCAGGCCATTCCTGGAAAAGGGATGGAGCGATTAGCCTCGTATAAAGTCGGAATAAAGCTGGAATGCTTGCTGGCATGAGAAGCACAAGAGTCTGATGTAGAGATTAAGTTCTTCCTGTCAGGCAGAGATCAAGCAGCACCTGAAGGGTCTTACAGCACTTAAGCAGTCCAACAAAAAAACGCATTTAGGTAAATGTGCACAAACAGTCTTTGCAACCCAAGCCAAACAGTCAAAAACACACACATGTACACACACACAGACAAGCAAACACCGGAGGCCCATTAAGCTCTGCCCCCCCCGTCACAGCGAGTCCCTCCTGCTTCTCTCCCTTCCAACACACAAGTGGGGCTCCGTGTCTCTTACATTTTTGGCTTAGTCTCGGCGATTTATTGCTCTTTGGCGATTCACTAAAGGTAGCGCCGCCCACCCCCCCAAACTTCAGCCAACAGATCCACTAATGTGTGTGAATTGGAAGGCCGAACAGTGTATAAACTTGGGGGTGCAGGGTGTGGGGGGGGGGGGGGGGGATTGCAACAGCAGAGTTCACCAAAGGACAAGGAAGCATTAGTGGAATCTGGTGGAAGATGACCAATGAAGAAGAAACAGTTTAAAAATTAATATAATCCCAGCGACAGCAATAAAATGAGATTTTATTTACCTCTTTCCTCCTATCTCCGACGTCCCTTCCCATTTCTTCATTAATGTTTTTGTAAATGCATCTTTTTATTACATGGTGTAATAAGGTTCCATCTAAACAAACAAGCATGTGGCTTTATAACAGAAATTAAAATGAAGAATTTAAGGATTAGGATAATAACTCATTTATGATTTAACTGGAGAAATGAATAATGTAAATGTCTACGAACAATCAGCAAACCTAATTTAGGTCATATTCATTGGGGCAACACTGCCCCCAAGTGCCCATAACTATTCACTACCGCTAATTTCCATATAGCTGCTGGGTCTTCTGCGATCTTATCTTATACAGGTCCATGTATTACATTGAAACAAGATATTCGACAGATCAACTGCGAGTCAAAAATTCTGAACTTCTATTATTCAATATGTACACAAAGGGCCAGTTAGTCACAACTAACAAACCCTCTGGATTCAGGTCCATTTTCCAAACCACCACACCATGTCACATGCACACACGCATATGACCAAATCTGACAAGCGAATACTCCGTTTGTCCTTGTGCATTTAAAAGCTAACAGTACCCTCAAATAAAAATGTGAACCCTTAGTTCAATAATCTCATATCAAGAGTTTACAAGCATATAGATAAAATAGATTAACATTAGCAAATTATCTACATTTTGAACAAAAAATATGTATTATGCATACAGCTTAAATTGTTGATCTCTAGCACTCAAATCTGAACATGCTCACAAACAGATTTTCTCTGTTTTCTGCCAACAATTCCATGAAGAATTACAAAACCATTTCCAAGCAATGTAAATCCATCATTCCATATTAAAAGCAAGGAATTTTGGCAACTGTTTCCCTAGCAAATCATACATAAGATCTAGTCATGTAACAGTCGAAGCGGTCTGAAGGGGTTTCTGGCTGACGTCTATGAACCTACATTTACAGGGATGCAAACTCAGAGGCGAAAGGGTGACAAGGATGCAACTATCGGATTTCAATTTGGTGTATTTTTTGACTCCACCAGATGGTGCTCTCAATCCAAAAAGGGGCCCAAAATCACTAACAAATGGGCATTCAGATAGCTCTGAGGCTGAGAGCTGGTAGATCTGCCAACAGAGCGTTGCTGTAGTCAAGCTGTGGAGTAACAAGTGCCTGTACTAGAAACTTAGCTCAAAAAAATATCTTAGCCTGTCATGTAAAGAGGGAGTCCAGCATCCCTTCCTTCAGCATCAGTGCCATTTGTACCATCAGTGCTGACTCAAGGCTAATTCTATATTATCATCGTTGTTCCCCCCCATATAATACAGAAATAACACACACACACACACACACACACACACACACACACACACACACACACACATACACACATACATACTCACTCACTATGGCCAAATTACAACCCATGCATTTTTTTGGACTGCAGCCGAAAACCAGACTAGCCAGAGGAAACCCACACAACACTGGAGGAGCATGAAAACACAGCATAGATGGGTGATATGCAGTATCACCAATCCTGGAGGTGTGACACTATGTGCATTTATGCCGTTTCTAGCAATTGAAAAGATCAGGGGCTAAGTCAAGTTTACCTGTAGCATGTACTGTTACTGCTGAATGAGGCCTGGTTGGGGATGTACTGGCTTCAGGGTTAGGCTCACAGCCCCCAGTGATCAGACCTAACGACACCCAAGCTGATGTCTACTCCAGGCAACAAACTATTGCCTCTTGTTTGTTTTGATGTGCAGTTCTTGAAGTGTGGAAAAAAACTGTAGATACACAAGAAACGTTCCCGGTACTCGAAGAGGACAGGCAGAACCAAGCAAAGTGAATGGGGAAATGACACCCTACATCCATCCATCCATTTTCCAGACCGCTTATCCTACTGGGTCACGGGGGGTCCGGAGCCTATCCCGGAAGCAATGGGCACGAGGCAGGGAACAACCCAGGATGGGGGGCCAGCCCATCGCAGGGCACACTCACACACCATTCACTCACACAGGCACACCTACGGGCAATTTAGCAACTCCAATTAGCCTCAGCATGCTTTTTTTTGGACCGGAGTACCCGGAGGAAACCCCACAACGACATGGGGAGAACATGCAAACTCCACACACATGTGACCCAGACGAGACTCGGACCCGGGTCCCAGAGGTGTGAGGCAACAGTGCTAATTACTGCACCACCATGCCGCCCATGACACCCTACATGACACACCAAATCCTACCCAGATCATATCTCTCAAGCTTGTACACGGACCCATAAAGTACCAGTAAACTAAGGATGACAGAGAGAGTGCAATCGTAAGAACACGAGTACGTACAAGACTGCCGCAGGAATTTGCTTGCAACATAAACTTTCTAAGCAGCAAAAGTGCAAACTCAGTAACACAAACTACGACTGCCAATATCCCGTTATGTTTGAAGGGCAGCGTAAAATAAAAGCACTCTTCTGTCAAAGTGTCATTGTGTATATTATGTATTATATATGTATTAATACACGTTGTCAGGTTAGTGATAGAAGTTTGGGCATCTTACCGTGAAAAACAATATTCACACGTAGTTCCCATCCCATTCTTAGAAACGACGTGCGCGTACGGGTCAGCCGTGAATATCTGTTCTCCTGCTCTTATTGGCAGGGCAGCACGCAAACCATTGCCCTTTCCTTCACTACAGAAGCGTTCGAGTTTACGCGCCATGTTCTAGCCTGGTCCTGGTGAACCTGGTTGACATGTGTGGCCATATGGCGCATGCGTGTGCAGTTCTGTGCACTACACTTCCGCCTTCGTCATATGACGGCTGCGCAGGTTTCCCTGGCGTCCCAGTCCTCGGTGATCTGCGTACTTTGTTTTTGACAAGTCAATATGAGGTAATTTCTCTTCTGCTCTCACTTTTTCTCCGCATTTCCTGAAGAGGGTCGCGGTTTCAACTAATTCAATTACCTGAATTAAGACTGGCATTGGGTACATATGAAAAGTATGATTTTTTGTCTGTTATTAATAGCAATAAAATACATATTTTTTTGTAGTTCGATCATGTGTAAACTTATGCTGCGACTAAACTGCGGTGAACTCGAAGCCTGAATATTTATGTGTCTCAGTCCGACTCTATTTTAATAATCAACTCCGAGTTATGATTCCAGAAATACTGAAAAGGAAAATACACGGGTATTTGTGGTGCATAGATGTATATATTATAGAATTTCCAGTTGGGCAAAGATAAATAACGTATTAGTAGTAATATCTAGAGCCGATGTAGGTCTACATGAAAAAATATAGGGCCAACAAGACTAGAATAAGAAAAAGTCTCAATTGTCATTTTAGAATAGACTATCTGCTGGGTATTTAGTGGAAAGTGTCACAGCTGCAGAATGTGCTTCATGTCACCCTGTTCACTCAGTCCGTCTGCAGGTCGTTTATTCGGGCGAAGTGTTTACCTGGTCACTAGATATCGGCGTATGAGGAGGATTGGCTGCATGGGGTCATGTAAACACCGCCGAGGGCCCGAAAAAATAGCTGTAGGTACAGTTTGTAAAAACAGGAAAATGTTAGTTAAAGGGGAACAACATTTATCTATCACACGCTTTTATCCAAAGCGACTTACAGTAGAGCGCGCAGAGCGTTAATTTGTGGGGATTTGAACCCACAACCTTTGCATTGTTAGAACAGCCCTCTACTTGCTGTTAGTGCAAAATTAAAAGGTTCGCTACCATGTGCAAAAGGTGTTATCTGTTGTGTTGTATCTTAGTAAAATGCATATCCAGCTTTCGGCCCTGGGAGTTATTATTCCTTTATTAACCAAACAGGGAGTAACATCCCCTAAATCTAAAAGTGAGACTGTTTCCATGACAAGAAACACAGAAAAACGCTCCCCGTTAACAAAACAACCATATTCATAATACAGTAATACTGCAAAGAAGCTCCTCTCCGCTTAGCACCCTTACAGTGCTTTTTGAGTAGTTATGTATTCTAGAGCCACAAAAAGCTCAAAAACATATATGGTGTTTTACTGCATGTACGCAGTTTTACGCTGAGCATTCTGCATTGAGTCATGTTACTGGTCGTTAAAAAAGTTTTGATAAGTTAAACAGTCAGTTTAATTTATGTAATGTTGTACTTCGAATAAGTAATACAGTCACAAGAGGAATCATCTCGGGTTATAACCAGTACTTCTGGGACTGTATGCTGCGTTACACTTCAGAAAACTGTCATCCGCTGTGAAATGACAAATATGTATTTTTGCTATTTTGTAGCATTCAACAATCATGAGTTTAACATGGTATAAGATCTTATCATGAACGACAGGCCTAAATGAAGAACTACCTCGATGGTATATGGTGTTTGACTATTAATTTCATTCAGAGAACTAGCATACTTGCAGCCACTTGATTCTGGTGACCGTTTTGAATTTGCTGTTTCATATACAGGAACACGTCATCTACAAATGTCAGCCCACGGCCTCAGACTACTGCTGATGGGGATACGGAGCACCATTGGCTGCCTACAGATAGCCAATGATCTCAGGCTGTCTGCATGTATACGAATCGCCACTCATGCCCACAAAAGAACTTACTACTTGGACTTGGCATATGGAGGTGCTGGGCAGACTCAGCAGAGTAAAGCGGAGCTCATCTCACCTGCTCCAGGGCTCTCGCAGAGGAATCTGTCTGCTGCGGCTGGGTCGCTGAAAAGCCAGTTCCGCCCCATGTCTAGATACAACTTCCTTGACCCAGGTGATGTTGATGAAAACACACGTAAGGCACTGGCGTGCAGGTATCAGCGGCACTTCATTGTGGATCCAGATTTTGCCCAGCTGGTAGCAGATCACCTGAAAGGAGACCTGACAGAGAGGAACGCTGCCATCTTTGAGTGCAATCCTGGTGCGTTGTATGTTTTTAAATGTGAATGATTTAGCACTTTGATAGTTCATAGGCAAGTTAGTCTTTTTGTTTATATTTTTTAAGCCTCGCTACAAAAATATCTTTGGTTTTTGCATCAGATTAGTGCAGCAGGTTAACTGTTAGGCTTGATGTTTGTGTCCAGGTCCAGGGGTACTGACACGGGCTCTGCTCAATTCTGGGGCACAGCGGGTCATTGGTCTGGAGAGTGATAAGGGCTTCCTTAAAGATCTGCAAGTGAGCATGTCTATCATCTCACGCAGCTTTTCTTGGTCAGTCACGTATATTTGGCTGTTTGGATCCAATAGATCATCTGAGACCTGGATGAATGCTGTTACCTTTGTGAGACTCTTACAGTACTGTGCTCTGCTTTTGGTTTTAGGCTTTGGAGGGCAGTCTAGATGGGCAGCTGGAGGTGGTGCACTGTGACTTCTTCAAGCTGGACCCCCTCGGACATGGCACCATGAAGCCTCCGTCAATGTACTCTGACAAGCTCTTCAATGACCTGGGCATCTCTGAAGTTCCATGGACTGCTGGTTAGTGACGCAGGGAGGTGGAAAAAAATTCAACAATGTTTTAGTTGGCATCTATATTTATATGTATGTGTATGCGTCCTGGTTGTTGTTTCATATACAGGAAGCATCTTGGTTTCACTGATGTGCACAGACGTTTTGAGGGGCAGATCTCATACATGGGGGGCCCCTCTTGTTGCCCCCCTTAGTAAATTTAAACCCTTTACCTTCAGTATATTATGAAGGTCTTTGGTGAGAGATTTTGCGTCATTTTCGTTGGAACATCAAAGGGTGCCACTTTCATTTTTCATTCATTCATGTGAAAGGGCCAGATACTGAGATACCCCCAGGCCCACCTCCCCCCTCCCACACATACCATCAAGCAGTAATGTATTATGTGTTTCTGCCCATTACTAAACAAGTAGCCCTTCCTTTATCTAGTGGTATAGCATAAAAATTCAGTAATTTAGTAATAATTTCATTCTATTGTGTTTTGAGAAAGCATGAATCCCAGTTTCTGTTATTTCTGTATCCTTTTTAAATTCAATGCTTCAACCTGTATCCAGATGTTCCTGTGAAGGTGCTTGGAATATTGCCCCAAAGAAAAGAGAGAAGCATTTTATGGAAGCTCATATGCGCCATCTTTGAGCGCGCCTCCGTATTCCGTTATGGTCGAGTGCAGTTAGTCATGTTCATGAGTGAAAAGGCGTATTTGGTAAGTTTGCGGTGGGTGGGAGGGTGATTACTGTGTCACTTTCCATGGTTTTGTGGGATTGTAAGTTACGTTTTAGAGATTTACTTTGTTTCCTCTGAAGTTCTTTTTTTTTTCTCACTCATTGGTGGGATTTAAAAAATGTATCTGTAACTTGAATCCATACCAGCTTTGACAACCCAGAATAGTTTGCTCGCGTTTACTTACAGAGTTACATTCTAACAAGTGCTAACAAATCATGTCTGTTCTCTTATACTGTAGAAACTTGTGGCTGAACCAGGAAATCTCAAAAAATACCAGTCGTTGAGTGTATTATGGCAGATTGCTTGTGATATCAAGCTGATACAAAAGGTGAGGACAGAATTAAAACACACTGTTATCTTTGTCACACATAGGATAAATCATCATCCAAACTGATACTAATGCCTTTATATCTGTGAAGGATTTGCTATAAATTGATGTTCAATATGTAATAATTGCAAATAAGATTACATGTCTTACCCTTGTTAATGCTTAAGTAGTAATATGAAATGATGAAATCTTGATTATTTTTTTTAATTGTTTAGGTGCCAATAAGTTCTTTTGTGATATCTTCCAAGGGTCATGGTATCCCTGTCAAGAATACAAAAGTAAGATAATGGTTTTTGCATGTTTTAATACTGCTGGATTTCACACGTGAATCGCAGTTTAGTATGTTACTTATATATCACTCATACAGAAGCACATTAAGCACTCATACAAAATACATATAGATTACTTTTGTTCAAGTTAATTTCACAGTGCGTTGAAAGCCGTTAGGGTTTCTGCTGCAGAATAATGTTATTTATGTCATAATAATCTAGAGGATTCCCTGTGTCATTGTCCTCTCTGTACTTGTCACCCCCTCACAACAGTTTCCAGATGAACACCTGTGCTTGATTATGATGACCCCTCGCCCAAACCTTTTCTCCAGTAATCTCACCCATGCCAATGGAGCGGCCTTGATCGTGATGGTGAAGCAGTGCATGACTAAGAAGAAAATCCAACTGATTGACCATCTGAAGTAAAGTGGACAAATCTGATACCAAATTAAATATACTGAAGCTATTCCAGCGTTAAAGTTCACTAAGGACTATTTTACTTCATTGACGTGAAACAAAAGTAGAACAAGATACCATAAAATCTGTTATTAAAATAGTTAGATATATTAAAAAATGTGCTAGCTGTAAACATTTATTTTGCTTACTGTATTATCTCAGTGAATACAGGTAACTGTCAACATTAAGGAGAAGCTAGTAAGTAAAGATATTTGCTATATATACAGCAAAATGTCATTCCTTTGATCTTATTTTTGTAATTGTTTTAATAGAGCATGGAGTCCAGAAAATGGGTCAAAGGTGCTGACTGACCTGGGTTTGCTAGAAGACGTCCAGACAGGATATGTGTTTCCTGAACAATACAGAATTGTGTTTGAAAGTCTGCATCAGACTAAGGACTTCAAGCAGAGCTGGATCTACAATGAGACTTTAAACATTGAAACAACAACCATTGTGTAACTTAACTAAGACAAAAAGCTGAAACCACCTTTCTCAAGATGGATCTGGGTTGGAAAATATCGACGCAGCCAACGGCAGGAGTGCAGGGGCCTGTGTCGTGAAGCAGGACTTCATGCCGGATAACTTGTTGGGTTTAAGCTACCCCAGTTTAAATGGACTTTATCTTTGTTCACTTGCATTTAGCCCAGACTACCTTAAATCCGACAAGTTATCCGACTCAGCAAGAAATACTGCTTCATGATGCAGGCCCCAGCTCTGATGATTATTGGTTATTTGAATCTGAACTTATTTCCCATTGGTAAAGAGAAGTTGCTTCTGAAGGAACGAATAATAATCTTGTAATGTTAATCTTTATAGTCAGTTATAAAGTGCCGAAATGCTGGATCTATTTATTTTAGAAATGTAAATAGAATATGGCTTGAAAGGTTTACGCGATGCAATTATTTGAAATGTATGCTTGAGAAAATGTTCATCTGTAAATTGAACATGAATAGGGCATGTGGTATTTTAAAGCATTTTCAGAGCGTAAATGCACTGGTTCGTTGTGCAAATGATGTGTACATATGGCGATGTCATTCTGTGAAATTGTTACAGTATACATTAAGGAGTTTTATTCTGCTAAAATTGTTCATGTGTAATACTATATAAATTAGTATGTGACATTTCAAATGGGTTCACCTTGCACTTGCTTTTCTCTTTGGAGTGTCATCAGTAATGGTGCACCATCAGATAGTTATTCTGGTCCAGGCTGAACTGGACCAGTCAGGATGTGCTGGTAGTGGGTCAGCAAAGGTCTATTCAGGACGCTTCTTAAGTCGTCTTGCTCTTCTGATGTTTTTGCACCATATGACATGGTCACGGATGGTGACGTTTTGCAGCGCCGGCTGAAGTCTGACAAAAAAATCTAACCACGATGCATTGCGTTGGGACCAGAATGCAATGCTTTAAGCCAGCGCTGCAAACGGCAGCGTGAAGTCGAACGCACCCACAGATAAATACAGCAATCGTACGCACAGACAGAGAAACAGGAGGGAAGGAGGCGCGCGACAAAATGAGTGACTGCAGGAAACGGAGTAAAATTTGGAAACGCTTCAATTGCATAGATAATACAAAGGCAGAGTGTAGAGCTTGCAAGGTTAAAATCTCATATCGAACAGGCTCTACAAATAACCTGCATTGGCACATGAGAACTGTACATCCATCAGTGCATTGGGAAGAAAAAAGACAAGCAAATGAACCTGCTACTAATGAAAGAGACAGTTTGTCTACTGCAGTTTGTCAATGTCTACACCATCATCCAGTACAGCACCACAACCACCTAGACCTACAACCTAGAGCTCTATGAGACAGTTTGTACAAAAAGCTATGACTCCAGTAAAACAGAAAACAATTGATGAGGAACTGGCTAAAATGATTGCACGTGATTTCCAACCATAGTAATTCATTTCACTAATAATTTTACATTATTTCTGGTAATAAATACATTTAAGCACCAAAAAAAATATGAAGAGCCGAAAGAGCCGGCTCTTTTAAGTGAGCCGAGCCATAAGAACCGGCTCTCTTAAAAGAGCCGGAATTCCCATCACTAGTAGACACTGGTTTCATAGCTTCTTAAATGTTACTGGTCCTACATTACCCAGAGATCTTTGCTCTTGCGCATGAAGATGACGTTCGCAACTCATATGGCACTGCTGGGGCTGAAAAAAGTGGAGATCGAACTGTTGTTTCAATGTCATGTACCCAAGTAAAGGACAGAATGATGCCCTAGGCTAAACAATAGCAACAGGAATTCAACGGATATTAACATCCCGACGGTACAGATAAGTCATTATGTTTTGTCATGGCTTTGAGGGGCTCTTAAGTAAATTTAGCTGTTGCGAAACGTTTCATTAAACGACCATGCGGCTTTATGAGGCCAGCCACGCGATCCACCGGTCAGGAATGTTCATAATTGCCTTTTTTATATAATTTACCTCTATTCTTTTTCGTAAACGGCGGAATATGTAGCTGATATCGTCGGTAGCTTTATGAGTTTTTAAAGGCACAGTTCCGCTTCCCATATAGATGCATTATCGCAATACGCAAGTATAAGCTGCATTCGGCGGTGCATGCACTTGCATGTTGTAGTTTTCCGATGGAGTGTTTCTGGCTTTTTAAAACTGCGGAAAATGTTCGCACCTGTTTTTAAGCAAAGAACTACAGCGAATTACGTGATATGCGGTCTAAGTATTTAGCTACTGTGCAATGTCACAACGCACGCCGGCCTTTAGTGTATATAGTTTTGTGATAAAATGCTTTATGCTCATTTCCAACCAGTTACAAACACTGGTCACGTGTAGTTTACTGATTGAACTGTGTGTAAAATTCGTTAAGTCTGTGATTAAACTACGTTTTTAACATAGTTACTAATATTACTTTAATACAGTAGAAAAAAAAAACTCAAACGTTAGTTACTGTGATAGACCGTCATATTTGCCCCGTCACGATATTTTGGTAATTTTTATATTACTTATATTATCTTCTGCCTTGTGCTTTTGGTCATTATTGCTTTTTCCTGTTGCAGTTATAACCCTTCCCAACAATGTCATCTCACGGCCCCAGGCTAGTGCTGATGGGGATACGGAGCACCATTGGCTGCCTACAGATAGCCAATGATCTCCGGCCGTCTGCATGTATACGAATCGCCACTCATGCCCACAAAAGAACTTACTACTTGGACTCGGCCTATGGAGGTGCTGGGCAGACTCAGCAGAGTAAAGCGGAGCTCATCTCACCTGCTCCAGGGCTCTCGCAGAGGAATCTGTCTGCTGCGGCTGGGTCGCTAAAAAGCCAGTTCCGCCCCCTGTGCAGATACGACTTCCTCGACCCGGAGGAGGTAGAGGAAAGCACACGCAAGGCACTGGCATGCAGAAACCTGCGGCACTTCATTGTGGATCCAGATTTTGCCCAGCTGGTAGCAAATCACCTGAAAGGAGACCTGACAGAGAGGAACGCTGCCATCTTTGAGTGCAATCCTGGTGCGTTGTGTTTTTAAATGTGAATGATTTAGCACATTGATAGTTCATAGGCAAGTTAGTGTTTCTGTTTATATTTTTTAAGCCTCGCTACAAAAATACCTGTCTTTGGTTTTTGCATCAGATTAGTGCAGCAGGTTAACTGTTAGCCTTGATGTTTGTGTCCAGGTCCAGGGGTACTGACACGGGCTCTGCTCAATTCTGGGGCACAGCGGGTCATTGGTCTGGAGAGTGATAAGGGCTTCCTTAAAGATCTGCAGGTGAGCATGTCTGCCACCTGATGTTTTATTGCATAATCCACTGGTCTATAAGCGTGGTGAGGTTTCGCCCATGTCATGCTCTTTAACACGGAGGTATGCTCTTTGTGTCTAAGGCTTTGGAGAATAGTCTAGATGGGCAGCTGGAGGTGGTGCACTGTGACTTCTTCAAGCTGGACCCCCTCGGACATGGCACCATGAAGCCTCCGTCAATGTACTCTGACAAGCTCTTCAATGACCTGGGCATCTCTGAAGTTCCATGGACTGCTGGTTAGTGAGGCAGGGAGGAGGAGAGAATTCGACAGTGTTTTAGTTGGCATTTATATTTATATGTATTTATAGGTGTTAAACTGGAAGGTTTTTTGCTCCTGTTAAGAATAGAAACAGTTTTCTATCTTAAAAAGGCTACTAGACTAAATAGGGAGAAGAGATTAGAGAAGCTGATAATCCGTAAGTACAGTAAACACAGAAATAAAATTTTAGTACCTTATTAGGCTGTATGATGCTGTTATCTGCAAGAATATGGAAATTATGTTAATCTTAAATTAAATTATGCAGAATGTTTCCACTAGAATACATTTTGAATGAAAACTCCAACACATTGACATTAACCACTTACACTTCAACAAAGTTGGACAAATTTAATGGATTCCGTGAGGTCTGTTCTTAGCCTCTTGAAATGCATTATTTCTGTCTGTGTGTCCAGATGTTCCAGTGAAGGTGATGGGAATCTTCCCCCAGCGGAATGAGAGGAGCATTCTCTGGAAGCTGGTCTATTCCCTTTTCGAGCGCACGTCAGTTTTCCGCTATGGCCGTGTGCAGTTGATCATCTTCATGAGCGAGAAGGAGTATTTGGTAACCTGACATCATGCTTTGGAGTAACCTTAAAAGTCGTTGTTTATCCCTGATTACAGACTAGTTGCTTACAGGGGTGGGGGTGGGGGTGGGGCTGATCTGCTCCCTATCAATGATGAAACTAAGAATCTTAATTTTTCTTCCTCATTGGTATTTGTGACTTTCTTGCATGTCCATTGTAGAAACTGGTTGCTTCTCCAGGGGATCTGAAAACGTACCAGCCGCTTGGGGTTCTGTGGCAGATGGCTTGTGATATCGAGCTGCTCCACAAGGTGAGAGCTCTCATTCTGCACCAGCAGTTATGCACATGGGCAGAAGAGACTGTTCACTCTGTAAAACTATTGCACACTGAATCACCAAAGTTTGTTTACACTGCTTTTTGATTTATGAAATTAACAGGAAAGAGAATGTGACATTTAAAGAATGATTATCGGTCAGTACTTTTTGGCGTGTTTTAATTTTCTACATTTTTAGGAACCATGGACAACTTTTGTGACCTCAGCAAAACGTAGTTCTTTGACAGCCCAAAAAACAAAGGCAAGAGATTCTTTTTCTTGGCTATTTCACACAGTATCTCGCACGCATCTCGTATCAATTTCACTGCATTGCCATTTGTCCCTCAGAATGTCAGGTTACCATAGCAATGTTTTCACTGTGTGCTGTCACTCCCTCGAACCAGCTCCCGAATGACCACCTGTGTTTGGTAAGGCTGACCCCCCGCCCAAGTCTTTTTTCCGGGAATCTTACCCCTGCCAACGGAGCCACCCTGATTATGATGGTCAAGCAGTGCTTAACTAAGAAGAAAGCCCTACTCATTGATCAGTTAAAGTGAGTATGCAATGTACATTACAGGTCACATCCTGTCATATCCATCCATCCATTTTCCAAACCGCTTATCCTACTGGGTTGCGGGGGGTTCGGAGCCTATCCCAGAAGCAATAGGCACGAGGCAGGGAACAACCCAGGATGGGGGGCCAGCCCATCGCAGGGCACACTCAAACACCATTCACTCTCACATGCATTCCTACGGGCAATTTAGCAAGTCCAATTAGCCTCAGCATGTTTTTGGGCTGTGGGGGGAAACCGGAGTACCCGGAGGAGACCCCACGACAACATGGGGAGAACATGCAAACTCCACACACATGTGACCCAAGCGGAGACTCGAACTCGGGTCCTAGAGGTGTGAGGCAACAGTGTTAACTACTGCACCACCATGCTACCCATCCTGTCATATATGAGGGCAACTTATTATGTTTCATTATAATGCAAGAACCACAATACAGATCTTTTATTTTTTTAGATTAGAGATCCAAAATGTCCTAAGTGATCTTGTTGGGCTCAGGGTGCTTTGCTTTAATGTTGGGTCACTTGGATCATACCAGAGGCATCACTAGGCCGTAGCATCCAAGGTTTAAGCCCCAAACAAGCCCCAAATGATTTGTTCAGCTCAGATGTTTGAGAACCGGTGCTATGTCCCGATGTCTTAAGATCCCTTCTGTCATCAGGCCAAGTCCATGTCTTGAGACCCTTTTCGCACTAACCTCATTTTACCACCGACTCCCACCAAGCAGCAGTGATTATGTTGACGCAGGTCCACTTAGCACTGCTGGATGCCGTGTCGTCATATTATTCACTTAGATTTGGTTTCTACCAGGTTCTCATGAAGGTGTGAATTTTTATAGATTTTCTTATGTTAGACTGATATCAATAAAAAAAAAAAAAAAAAAACTGAAACCATCATCCAAAAAATATGCAATACATGAAATCAGGCAAATACATTTTCACTGTGCTAAACATAAGCATGTTCTTATTCCTTCTTGCAGCTCATGGTCTCCAGAAAGCGGAGCAAAGTTGCTTACTGAGCTCGGTCTACTAGAGGACATCCGGACAGGTCACGTTTTCCCAGAAGAGTATAAAATCTTGTTTGAAAGTCTGCACCAGTCCAAGGAATTCACCCAGAGCTGGCTGTACGATGAGACCTTAAACACTCAGACCTCAGTCGTCCTGTAACATGTTTTAGGGGCAAAACCTTCGTGAGCCCCTTTCAAGATCAAGGGTATCCTAAAACTAGAGGGGGACAGTGGAAGAGACTCTTGGATGCAGTAGGTCAGTGCTGCCTGGCCACTGCAAATCATGAAGCCCTCCTTCACAGACAAGGTCTTCACTGTCCAGCATTTGATTAACATAAAATGAGCAAACAATCGTCGATCTACTGTAAACTTACTGCAGAAGTAATTAACAAGCATTGAAATATGGCTAGTTCTGTCCCCTTATGTAATGCCGTATGTTTAATTACAATTTTATATATAATGGATATATGTACATAGTGTATTTGGAAATCATGCTGTTTGATAATAAACCATCGGAATGAAAGGATGCTGTTTACCTTATTTGGGTGATGTAATATAGTTACTGAATTATGGTCAAAGGAAAGTTAAAAGATGTTCTGTAATTTATCAGGAATTTTAGTATTTCATCAGGATTCTCTCGATAATGTTGTACTGCTTAAATTTTGTTCACCATTCAGAAGTTTGTCCTCTGGTAATATGCAATAATATAAGCCTCCCTCCATATGGACAATTGAAAGAAATTATTTGTAATAAATAATTATGGTTTGGACTGTGTCACCACTATTTGTTTTTCATGGTGTTCCAGTGTGTTAATGTTAACCACCGAGATGAAGAGTGTGTAATTTTAGGGATAAGAATCAGTTGATGCTTATTTGGGGAAACCTTGTGTATTTCCATCCATCCACACATGCACTCCTACGGGCAATTTAGTAACTCCAATTAGCCTCAGCATGTTTTTGGACTGTGGGGGGAAACCGGAGTACCCGGAGGAAACCCCACGATGACATGGGGAGAACATGCAAACTCCACACACATGTAACCCAGGCGGAAACTTGAACCCGGGTCCCAGAGGTGTGAGGCAACAGTGCTAACCACTGCACCATCATACTGCCCCCCCGTGTGTATTTATATTACGAAAAAAACTAATAACAATACCAGTTGCATCAGTTTCAGAACAGGTAATTGTGGGCAACATTCTTAATAGTACAAAGTCTTCAGCAATAAATGTCGAAATAGAATGTACGATATTTTGTGATTATTCGTAGCTTACATGTGTTCTAGGCCCTATTTAGCGAGACATCAGTCCCCCAGATTTTTGTCTCAGCCCATTAGAGAGGGGGTGCCATATTTCTTAAGATTTGCCCCTGATGTAAACTATTCACCGGTGTAAAATTGCTATAAACAAAATGTATGCGCAAAGGTGAATGCAGATGCTACTACACGACACATCAGCTGTCCTTTTTCATAAAACAAAAAATGCAACCTAGTGTAATACCTAGTTATTTGTTGAAATTATATTTAGAGCAACAATTTTTAGGAAGTAAGTATTTTGAACTGTTATTTACAGAATTCTTAAAGCAAATCTATATTCCTCCATTATAAACGTAAAACTAGCAACGTTAAAAGCGTTAAATTGGTTTTAAAAGCCTACAGACTATTTACAAGGTAATAAAACTGTTACATACAAAGTGGGCAACCCTGTATTTACTACTGTTGGTCAAAATAAACCATTCCAGAAGCATGAAGAACTGCTTCGAACATAAAGTAATTCTATGAAAAAGGCGGACAGACGGGATTCTGACCCCGCGTATTCAGGAGTGTAAAGGCCGCACTGGGCCGGAAGGTGGCGCCCTTCTCCTGCACAGGAGCAGCTCTGTAGCTGTGCTCGTCCTCGCAGATGCCCGGATAGATCTCAGGAAGCGCAAACCAGGTTGTCTGCCTCACGCTTGATACGATCCAGCGGGGAGCGGCGGCCGGAGCCGGGCGATGCAGACACCATGCGCCGATTAGATTAATGCTGCGACCGAGCACAAGCGCGTTTCTGAGCCGCTAAGCAGGTAGGTGCTACCGCTGCGTAGAAAGTGTCAGTCCGCGACCCAGAGCTGTCCCTGGGCGACGGTGCCTTTGGCTACGTTCTTACTCAAAACGGCATCTAATCCTCCGGGCATTTAATACAAATGATAGAAGGTATCTAATCTCGGTGAAATATATGATCCATCGCTGTTTACGGAGAATTAACAAAAGGGGTGATCTGTCAACAAATAATCATATTTCGTGCTAGTTATGGGGCATTAACTGTTATTTCACTGAAGGTGTTTAGCGCACCGGGACACCCGTGACTGAGTGTTACGTTAAAGGGGGGCTTTGGGTGCAGCTTTCGGTGGCTGAAGCTAAGTGGCCCCGGCGCGTGCAGCGGGCTCGGATCAGCTAGTAATACTGGGGAGGTGCCGGCCGGAGCGGCTCCTGCGCGGCGGCTGCCCCGTCGGAGAAGGACTGGAAAGGAAGCCTTGGCAGGTCGAGGACGCCGCCGCGCTAACAAACCTCCAGCTTTTATCATGTCGCCCTATTGTGGAGGATTGCTTCCCCAGTTCCACCGGATTGTTTTATGCTTCCTGTCATTTGCAAGTATGTTATGATTTGAGGATGTACATTTTGGACACGCTTTCATTATTTATGTGTTTTGTTATTTAAAAACCCACGTTCGATGGGCAGATTCCGTAACGTAAATATGACTCCTTCGCTGCGCGTTAAGACATTTTATTACTTTTTATGCAAGAGAAGCCTGTGGTATTTTCCGTTTTCTTGGCGTTTACCAATCACATAATGACATGTTTATAGGTTTCTGATAATCGTGCAAAATAGATTTGCATTTGCACCATTGAAAAAGTAATTATTTTATAATTTAAGTATTTTGTCACTGATCAGATCATTAGTTTCTTTTTAGCAGGAGTGCAATAATCGCCAATAGGATTCTGCTAATATACAGCCACGCGAGGATGATGCTGATCATTAGATACAAAGTATCTGTTCGGCTTCCTCGAGCCGGCTGCACGTTAATCAGTTAAAACCAGTCGCTGTATCAGTGGTCTAGTGGTGGCGGTATTGGTGGTTGGTGGTTTTCCATTCAGTCGTTTCTGATTTCGCATGTCGGATTTTTTCATGGCTATTTTCCCATATTTGGGATGTTAATTGAGGTTAAACGTTACACTGAGATGGTCCCAATGACTTCTGTTAAGAAGCAGTCTGAACATGAAATGCCGCCCGTACAGTCACTGCAACATAAAATTTTAGTCAACCCCAAAGCTAAAGGTTTACTGCAAATTTCTTGCTTTCGATATTAATCTTTGTTGCATGAGGCAGGTAAAATAACTGGCGCAGACCTTTCACAAACGCTGGGACCATTGTCACATTGCTCAATCTGTTCTGTTTGCTGTTGGAAATGTAAGGTTTCCACTCATTTGCATCCTCATTGGTGGTGCGTACCGGATTTTAGTGCAAAATCTTAAAATTGGGCGCATTGAACATGACGTGTGTCCAGCTAATTGCCTTGAGTCTAAATGACTGTATTATGAGAACAAAGGAAATGTACAGAAAAGGCAATAAAAGTTTAAAATATCTAAACATCTTGCTCAGGAAATTGTGACAAAACATTTAAATGAACAGACTTTCTAATCCAAGTTTCTTATCTAAAAGTATAACCTGTGATTATTAAGGAAAATAAGGAAAGATTCCTAAAAATATATTTACGGTTTGACACTTTACGTTGGGAGCAAATGAGGGAGCGTTGATGTAGAATATTACTCAAGTTCTCAAAGCTATATCTTGTGGAGTGTGTATAGATTTATAAGCATGATTTTTTTGTGGGGTGTTTCTGTGTAAGGCTGCTGTCTGAAATATGAAACGGGGCATGTTTTGAGCAAACATCTTCATTTGAGTAGTGCAGCCTTGTTCACTGTCATTGAGCAGGTAGAGGGTGGTAGGCTGTATGCCGTCCTTGTCTGTCATTGACCTGCAAACTAGAGGATTTATGAGCAGGTGTGTGTGATTTATATGTATCTGAGTGTGTGTGTATGTAAATGTAATTCTTTGAATGGTGCGCTTTGCTTTTTCAATCATAATAGGCTGTTCTTTCTTTATTGTTCAATTTGTCCTATCTTCCTTGCACAGCCATAGGAACCCTTTGTCCGAGGCTCGTATTAAGCATCAGTACCGCCATTAAGGTTGCCTTTGTCACTTCTGGGTTTTCATATATATTTTTTCCACTACTTCAATTTCAATCCTTTCGGCTCCATCTGAGCGCAGAGGTTGACCTAATTTTGGCGCGCAGCTCATTCGGTGTGGTTACTTGTGATCGGGGGAGGGCATGCATCGCTAATAATTTACAGAGTTGCAAGAAGGCCATTGCTAGGGTGACGGATCAAAGCACTGACTTACCGGGCTGCTCGGTGCCGAAAAAAACTCCCTGTATGCGTGTCTGACCTTCCCGTCAGGGATCGTCTCAAAGAGCTTG
The DNA here is from genome assembly GCF_023856365.1 of Brienomyrus brachyistius. Taxonomy (NCBI): domain Eukaryota; kingdom Metazoa; phylum Chordata; class Actinopteri; order Osteoglossiformes; family Mormyridae; genus Brienomyrus; species Brienomyrus brachyistius. The sequence continues at coordinate 11,791,359 of NC_064546.1, forward strand.
ACATGAGTATTTGCCAACATGTTGCAAGTTGGTATGGCAACTGAAATGAGAAAAAATAAATACATATATAATATATATATATATATATATATATATATATATATATATGTTTTTTCTCTCTCTCTATCTATCTATCTATCTATCTATCTATCTATCTATCTATCTATCTATCTATCTATCTATCTATCTATCTAAAATATGGAATATGTCAAAGGTCAGTATGGAAAATAAGAGAATTGCATGACAACAAAGCTGCTGAGTGACTTTGGTTATTTTAAGAGCTCTGTACCTCACGTGACCTCATCTTCTCATGTATGTGGTTGTCTTAACCTCTAGGCACTCTGCCAAAACCTACGTGTAACAAATTAATCACCAGCTGCATGTGCTGTTCAGGTTGGAACACTTTCAGTGACTTAAACTGAAGTTTTCACTATTATTAAGGCACATAACTCTGCTGATAGAATATCCGCATGTCACAAAACTTGCAACAAGGTATATCACTGGTATCAAAAACCGTTATCCATTTCATTGTTGCCGATTTGCCTTATTTTTTTTTATTAAATTCTTTTGCATTTGTATCTTTTGTCTTTGGCAAAAGATGTTTCTCACAGAGCTATAGACAAGCTGTCACATATTGTTTATCATTTGTGAATTGAAATTCAATTGAAAAGAACCTGTCATCAAAACTGAATGGGTTTGTTTTTTTTCTGTCAGAATTGGGTGCAAGATCTGCATTTTTACACAAGTTAAGTTTTTTTGTGCATCTTAATTCTGAAGAGCTATTAGCACTCTAGGTTTCAAGTAAACCATCACTGTAAACTGTCTCCAAATTATGGTTTCCAGAGTGCCATGCACAGACTTTTTGAGGGGCAGTTGCTCGAATGGGGGGGAATTCAGGGCCCCCCCTCCCCCCGCCTAAATTTTCATATAGCCTACAAACATTCAACATACAAACAAGGCAGAGATATAGCCAGCGGGAGCACGCGGCGAGGCAGAGACACTGGGAGCGGGAGCGCAGTGAGGCGAGGCAGAGACACCGGGAGCGCAGTGAGGCGAGGCGGAGACACCGGGAGCGCAGTGAGGCGAGGCGGAGACACCGGGAGCGCAGTGAGGCGAGGCGGAGACACCGGGAGCGCAGTGAGGCGAGGCGGAGACACCGGGAGCGCAGTGAGGCGAGGCGGAGACACCGGGAGCGCAGTGAGGCGAGGCGGAGACACCGGGAGCGCGCCAGCCAGCTGTTGGGCAAGTCACCCTTTGTGGATTCATGTCAGGCCGACATTTTGGAGAGTCTCCCGTTGGTCGAGCTGGACAAAGGCCCTGTTTTTACATGTCATGCCTATGATAAAGCAGCCGAATCAGCTATACGGGAATCACTTCTGACATTTTGCATTATCCTAGTTAGTTAGATCTGTGCTGGAAGAGGCTGTTGGCACTTGGTGAAAACACCACTAAGAACATTGCAACCACCAAATCTGCCTTTCGCATGAAGAATTCCAGTGACCAACACCAAATTTATATAATAATGTCTTAATACATAATGTATTGCAGTGTGCTGGATGTTTTCATTTAAATGCACCAATAGTGTGACTGGCAGTATATTTACATTTTTATGTGGTCCAGCTTAAGTAAATAATAGTTTAATTTTGTAATTAATTTTGTTTGGTCAATAACTCATAGCAGAACCTTTGTCTTAGTTGAATGTATGGTTTGTGTCTTTATTTACACTTTTTAATGCTTTTTACGTGCAGTATTAATGCAGTCCTAAGCGTGTGTCTGAGTGGTGTGGTGCCCAGTGCCAGGGTAGCGGTCTGTCCTGGGTTGTTCCCTGCTTTGTGCTTATAGCCGCCAGGGTAGCGGTCTGTCCTGGGTTGTTCCCTGCTTTGTGCTCATAGCCGCCAGGGTAGGATTTGGCTCCCCACAACCCTGCATATAGGACAAGCGGCTATGGACAGTGAATGACTGAATGGACGCGTGGACGTTCCTGATGCTCTATGGCAGTGTTGCTTGCTCATTTAGAACATATTGTGTGTGTCATCCCTCTCTGTGTATTACAGTGAAACTTGTACAGTGTACTTTTTTTTTTTTTTTTTTAACTATTATGTCCACCTTGGGACAGCACATGGTCATCCACTGTTTGTCCTCAAGGAATGACCTTGTAACGTGATTTATCCTCCTGGAGGAGATAATCCAGAGGTGTAAATAGAGGGTGTAATATCGGGGCTCACCGTGACCTGTCACCCAGCGACATCATAAATTTAAAGGTAGTCTTTCTTGGCAGTTTTAAAATTAATTTCCTAAAAAGGTGAGAGAGATCTTGTATGGAATCATGAAGCCCCACTCCCCACTTGAACAATATTCAAAACCACCCCCCCCTCCACCCCCCCAGAAAAGGGTGCTTAGTTTTTACTTACTTATATGGTCATGCATTAGTGGTACAGCATGCCTAGTGCTGGTGTATTTTCATTTGGTGGCTCCCTCACTGAAAACTCCTGCTATAATAATCTTTTCAAATTTCGAATCAGCTGTGCTGAGCCGTGAGATTATTTACCCAAACAAAGTAGCAAAGGGCAGGGGAGAGCAAAAAAAAAAGAAAAAAAATAATATCAAAGTTTAACTTTTTTTTTTTTTTTTTTTTTATGAAAAGCTGTTAGCAGTTTGCAGACGTGTATAATTTTCTCTCTAGGCACAAAGAGCTCTCTGACTAATGGTTCTAAAATATTTAAACAGGTCAAAAGTCAGTTACTTTTGTAGGAAACCAGGCCAGCAGACTGATAAGCAGTTACTGGATTACTGCAGGCCAGCAGACTGATGAGCAGTTAATGGATTACTGCAAGGGCCTGGCTGCTCCCTCCGCTGCTCTGCAGAATCCCGTCTTTCCGAATGGTGACGTCTTCCATGAGTATAAAGAGACCCGCTGCCCGACTCCGAGCCTTACACCGTGCCCTTGTTATGTCGAATTAGAAAATTAATTACAAGAAAGGAGGCACTTGCTGTTAGCATTCTGTCAGATTCCTCGGGCCCACAATTTAGCCAGATGCTTTGAAGGTGAGTTAAATCATATCTGATATTCTTGCATGCCAGTAATTCTAATCCTGCTGCATAGACGGGTCTTGAAATCATTCCCGAATATTTCATTGCGTTACCACAGAACGATATTGACTGCACTAATCTATAGTGTGTTACCTCTAGGTAACGTATCAGAGTGGTCTCTTTACGGTCAAGGCGTGTGGTGTCACTGGTTTGTATTGTTTCGGTAGCGCAGAATTGTGGCACATTAAAACTGCCAAGCCCCTGATTAAGTGGTTCTTTAATAAAGGCTAATTATGTATCAGAGGACTAACACAACGGGTGTTTTCTCTTGTTTTAGATGTTTCTTTTTTAGTGTCGGTGTTAAACCAACAGGTTTTGTCTTTCTTTCAGGTGCACTGGTAGGTTGATGGTCACCAGCTGGGCTCGCTCATGGAGGAGGAGCACTCAGACAGCAACGGGGGGGTGAGGCAAGGATGGGGGGGCATCATGCATCTCCAGAACAACCTGGACCGTGGCCCCTGCCCCACATCGTCCCTCTCCGACGAGAATCAGAACAGGCTGACGGAGAACGGGCAGGACGAAATGGACGGCAGCCTGCAGACTGGCTGGACGCCGTCTCAGCAAGACTCTGAGAACAACAACGAGGAAGAAGACCGGCAGGCTGTCAGGCTGCTGGACAACTATGGCGAGCCCCTAGCAGAGACACTGAGGGCTGAAACGCCGGACTCACCACAACACAGCACATGGCTCACCATCCAGACTGGGAGCAATGGTACAGTATGACACATTTGTTAATATTCTGTAGACGACTTCTGACAAAACACTGCCAATTTTAAATCAATGGTGGCATCACCGTCAGTTGTTATCCAGCATAATCAAACTAGCAAAATGTGCATATTTCTTGCATGCAAATGAAGATTCACACTAAATGTTGTATTTTTTTTAGTTAATGACTTATTTAAAAGGAAACTGAACTTCAGCCTAATTCATTTATTGTGGAGTGGTTTATATTATTATTATTAGGGCTGCAGCTATCGATTATTCCAGTGATCGAGTATTCTATCGATTATTCCAGTGATCGAGTATTCTGTCGATCATTCCATCGATTAATCAGATAAGAAATACTTTTGTCTTATTAAAGAGCAATAATAACTATTCAAAAAATCAAAAATAGACGGGTCTCTTAAAATGATGTAGATGTTGCTAGAACACACAGAAAGCACTTTGCTATTTATATTATTAATATTATTATAATTATGTAATATTATTCATATTAACCAATCTGCAAAATAAAATTACGAAAGCCTTGAAATAGATCTAGTTGAGTACACCCCATGCTCCCTTTTAGACTCACCCCTGCATGCTGCAGGTGTCACTGTGACAAAGTGTGACGGCTGCTGTCAGCCTGCTGCAAGTTGCCAAATTTAAATAGTGTGTCAAACTAAGCTAACAGTTTATCTGCATACAAACAGCTTCTATTTTAATTTGTACAGCTTTACTTTAACCTTGCTGCTGTGGAAGACAAACGGCGGTGAATGGGAGCTGAAAACATCGTTTTCCTTTACCTTTCAGCTTGTTGAACAGCTGGTTTGGTTAAGGACTCTCGCCAGCTCTTTACCAGTAAAGGTTTAGTAGAGATTACAAGCGCTGCTGTTTTCCTTCACTCCACCTGAGTTCACCATCTCTGTAACGGAACCGTCTCTTTGCTCTTAGTGTATAGACAGGCTCCAGCTCCATGTTAATTATACTACGACAGCATCATTTTCACTGCTGTTGTGTTATCAGTGTTTTTTGAGGAAAAATAGGGGCTGCTTGGGCTGAATTTTGTTACACTTTTTTATTCACACATATGCCCATAAATACGTTTCTATCGCAGTTCTATTTTAGCCGCAGCATAGAATGTATTTTAAACGCTCGCGCTTACCTTGTACTGGTTCCGCTCTGTGGACTGGATGCATAGACTGAGTGCTGAATCATCGACGTTGTGCTATTGTGGTAAGCTAATTCGGTTTTACAATGGACACACTGTACGGTATTTTCGCTTTTCTTTTGTTTGAAATGGTTCCAAACTCTAGACATTTTTCTTCTTCTCTGACTCTCCCCGTCGTTCCCCGTCTTCACCCATCGCGCCATCAAATCAAACCTGCTACACGTAATGCAGCGTAAGCACAGTATGCGACAGTAATAATCCTCCGGGTGAAACACGCTGATCACTAAGCAGTACATAGTCGCGCGGATTACAGGAAGCATCGAAGCAAAGAATTTCCATCGAGGATCTTTTGTAATCGAGTTATTCGAGTTACTCGATGAATCGTTGCAGACTTTATTATTATTATTATTTATTATTATTATTATAGCTTTCATTATCTCTTCACATTTGATTTCTGAAAGGACTGTTAGATTTCTGCAAGTTATATATACGGAGTAACGTGTGATATTGTATATTATGACCTCAGGAGGACAGCTTGGCTTGTGCAGACATTTTATTGTGTCTCATTACACGTACAACTATTATGGTTTTAGTATACTTTTTATATGCTCTGGGAGATTAAATGATAAATAAAATACAGTTTAGACAGTATAACAGCCAACAGTATATATTTTTGTAGCGCTGAAAATAGATGTTAGATTTGGGAGGGAGCAAAAATGTGGACTGTCTGATAGGGAGCTAGGAGGGAGCAAAAATGTGGACTGTCTGCACGTCCTGGAGGACCGGTTTGGGAAGCACTGAATTCTAATATGTTCTGTTTTGGATAAGGAATGTCTTTCAAATTTAAGTGCAATTTTTCCAAATGTAGTCCTGGCAAAGTTTCATATTGCGTCGTATTCTAACAGTCAACATTATACCTAAAACCTGTAGAAGAGCTGTTATGTCCTGCCAGGGTTTTTATGAAAGTAATTCTTTTTAGAGCATGTCTGTTCTAAATGAAGTTTTCTTATTAAAAGAACATTTGCCCTTGAAATTGAGCAGATTTCTTTGATATCACTTTAAGATTACTAGGTCATGATATCTATCTTAACATATGAGCCCCGGTGAGTTTTATAATTTTGTATTGTGCATTTTCTAGTATCAAATTTATCATGCTGTTAGGAGTTTTTTTATTAAATATGGTGCACATATCCTTTGCCCATAGCGGCAGCTTTGTCGGCTGTGTTTTTTTTCCCACTGGAATAAAATCAGTTGGACACCTTCAAATGTGAAATATGTTCCTAGATTGATTTTTGTTTGTTTTTTTTTTGGTCATTGAAATTCTGTAGCTTATGCTAACCGCATAATTGGTGCAGTTGAGAATCAAGTATTTGCTGTTGAATGTTACAATTTAGCATTTTACTCTGCGGAAGTTGGTTGGCATTTTTTGGATTCATTTTACCATGAACATCTGCACTGGTGCTCCTTAGCAGAGTGAGCAGCAAAACAGGAGAGCAAATTTAATTGGACAGCTAATGTCAACAAGCAATGACTGTGTGCACTGATTCGAATGGGTAACGACTTCCTGGTCCGTAAAATATAAATGGTAGCGTGGCAAATGTCTTTGCCTTTGGACTAAGTGCTCGCCGCATTATTTTAAACCACCGTCTACAGTTTATCAGGTAATGCCGGTGTGCAGATGTGAGTGGTATGTAGCTCAGTGGGTTTGGATGTTGTACGCGTGATCGCGAGTTTGGCTGTTCGGACCCCAGGGTCAGCAGAGTCATTTCACCACTGGGCCCCTGAGGCCCTTAACTCGCAGTTGCCCCAGGGACTGTCTGACCCAATTTTCTCTGTTGTATGTCACTTTGGGTAAAAGCATCTGTTGAATAAGTAGAATACAAGAGTGAACATTGAGGTTTTTGACTGAGCTGGACTACATTGAGCTTGGTCTTTCTTCTTGGAGGTCGATTGCAGGTAATGTGCATTTATAGCTCCTAATTTGCAGCCTGATCAGATCTGTGGTTCACCCAGCAGCCTCAGTAAAGAATTGAGTCTTTTTAAGCTTAGCTTGGCTGGCCGCCATCCCCGGGTGAGGTGGGGTGGGGTGAGCTTGGGGGAGGGAGGGGCCTCCGGGGAATGTTTACCTACCTGACGTTGCTCGTTGGACTTTTAGGTTGTCTAGGTAGATGTGATTGCACAAGGGATCTGGTCTCTTTGTTCTCCAGGTGTGTTCAGGTTGTGAAGCAACTGCAGCTTCTGGGGATAGATGAGGCTGGTGTTTGTTCTGCTCTGGTTACCATCCTGCATCTGAGACAGAATCCACCCCCATCCCCCCACCCCCAGGGCATTAATTAAGTTTCAGAAATCGATTCAACTTTTTTTTTTTTTTTTAAAAGCTGTGCCCTCTGTGAAGTGTTTTGCTATTTAGCGTTTTATAGAGTTCCCTTGGTGACCTTCGACCTCTTGTCTTCAGAAGCTGTCTCTGAGAGATTCCCCCCTGTGGGTCCAGCTGACAGTGTGTCCAGCTGCCTTGACCAGACCTCTGGCAGCACCCGTGGCGGTGAGCCACTCGTACCCAGGCCCAGCCCCTCCCCGGTGGCCTTTCTGCAGGACCTGGTGGAGCGTTCGGATTATACCCTGCTTCCACAGTGCCTGCACCAGGTGTGACCCATACCCCTCTCTCTGCGTAATATCAAGGAAACTGGGGCCACTTACTCTGTGTGCAATACCGGTCAAAAGTCTGGACACAACTTCTGAATATGGTTTGTTATTTAATGTAATAACCATTCTAAGCACTCCTCCTGGTTATTTAGTGAGTATTATCTTGTGAACAATGAGAGGTGCAGTGCTGTGACAGATGACCTGGCCCCCACAATCCCTTGATCTAAACATACAGAGCTGCTTTAAGATGAGCTGGATCGAAGAGTAACAGCAAGGCAGCCAACTTGTGCCCAGGTGAATAACACAATGTAAAATAGAGACGAATGGAGTAACAGCAGGTGTGTCCATACATTTGACTGATACTGTATGTCAGAAGCCTCTTGCAACTTGGTGTTGCCCAAAGCATGGTACCAGATGGATAGAAGCTGTTATATGCTGCGGGAATAAAGATGGATGCATCAAATAAACAGGATTCTCCATATAACAAACCCAGAACTCAGTGTGGATGTCAGTGCGCAATTTCATGCTTAATGTCTTGTAAGGAACGTCCGTTTCAGGTTAACTTAAACTCAGGATCAATAAGTCTGTACACGTATATAAGGAGCCTAGGGGATAAATGTGTGATTTGTTTCACGTTACAAATTTAATTACTTTTGCAGAATGCTGTGTACTTCAAAAGTCTCAAAACCTGTAAACAGGGATTTGAAACTAGTTTAAATGGATGTCGTTTCCTTTCTGTGCCTGAGTGATGCACGATACAAGAAGAAAAGAAAAAATGCTTTTAAAAAAAATAAATAAATGAATAAATCAGAATACTAAGGAATGTGTTGCTGTGCAGTAGCAGCATGTAAATCTGAACGCTGGTTTGTGTAACGTAAGTAGTTGGTTGTTTTGCAAAAATCCATAGCGCGTACGTGGCAATGTTTATGTTGGTGGAACGTGTTTTTGTCCTGAAGTCACCAAGCAACAACGTAAACTCCTTATAGGTTGCCAGGGAAGTCGCATCTAACTGGTTTTATACACCCAAAACTCCCAGACCATGAATCGTTGGCCTTTGCATGCTTGGGTCATTCGTTTGGGTTTGAGACTAATCCTCTTAGAAGCAAGGCTAGAAGCGATTAAATCTTCCCCTGACACGCATACATTCTCCCTCTCTCTCTCCCCCTCTCCCTCCCTCTGTCTCTCTCCCTCCCTCTCCCTCTCTCTCCCCCTTCCCTCCCTCTCCCTCTTTCCCTCCCTCTGTCTCTCTCTCTCCCCCCTCTCTCTCTCTGTCTCCCTTGCTCTCTCCCTCTTTCTATCTCCCTCCCTCTCCCTCTGTCTCTCCCTCTGTCTCTCCCTCTGTCTCTCTCTCCCTCTCCTTTGCTCTCTCCCTCTCTCTCTCTGTCTCCCTTGCTCTCTCTCTCTCTGCCTGTCTTCCTCCCTCTTTCTCCGCCTCTCCCTCTCCGTCTCCCTTGCTCTCACTCTCTCCCCCTCTCTCTCCCCCGTTCTCTCCCACTCTCCCTCTCTCTGTCTCCCTGTCTCACACATACGTACCCAGTCATGCACTTAAGCCGCCTCTGTATGCTGTCCCCGCATGGATCTGCCACTGATCACGTTTCCCTGTCACACTCTGCTGTGGCGAGTGTCATGTTCGGGGTCGTCAGGAGATTTGGCCCTGATCAAAGACCTGTTGAGTCATGTTACACTTCACCACCTAGAAGGAAAGGTTCAAGGTTAAAGGGAAAAAACAGCAACAGGGTCTAGTTCGGCTTTTGGTTGTTTCTATATATTTTGTAATATCTGGCATAGATGGCAACCTTAGGTGCAGCGAATACTGGCAACATGATAGGTAGAGAGATATGGTGGGTGGGGTGGGGGGCATCAGGGGGTCCGGTGCCTTCTGACCTCATCAGAAAAAAGCACCCATACCTTAATCTTAGGTGTCCCCCTTTTATCCCCTAGAGTTAGGGAAAAATAATGGCATTGAAATCAATGGGGGGGCCTCCTTTGCCTGTTTCAGCAGTGTGAACATGTTACTGAAATATTCACATTTATTTCAGCTCAACCTTCAAATCTGGGGGGAGGGGGCAAGTTTGACTTTCTACATAATTATTGTGGCAAACATTTTTTTAATAACGAAAAACACAGCAAATGTCATATTATTCTGATTTTTAACTCTCTCCCCCCCCCCCCCAGATTGCAGAGGATTTCTTCCTTGAAGAAAACTGTATCCTTATTCTTTTAAAATCTACTTTTAATATCACTCTCTTTGCTACTTCTTATGTTTTTATTAATTTCTTTCTTTCATATTAATACTTCTGTCATACTTCAGTCACCTTTTTTGCAACATAAGATATGTTTATCCTGTTAATGGACAGTAGTAAAACAAGAGCTGAGGAGGAATATGTGTATTCTGTAATGTCTTGCAATAACTCACAATAAAAGTGATTGACAGCGACCTCCTGCTTTAAAGAGAGACCAGATCAGGACCTGAGCAGCGTTAAGGTGATGGCTCGAGTTGTGCATCTCTAAAAGAGGCAGAAATCTATAAACACACAAGTGTCGGGTAACGTTTCTGTATTTTAAAAGGCTTCGCCTTAGGAACTGAATTGTTATTCGTAAAAAGCAGCAGGTTAAACGACAGACAGCCTCTGAAATTCTGTGTAGCTGTACAAAAACTAAGAAGTAAAGGAGCAGGATTTGAGTGAGGCGGCTGCCTTCAGTCACTGTGACGCTGACATTGGGATCATTTCAGTAAATTTTCATTGTGCTTATTATGCTTGTGTGTGCGTCCATCATCTAGTGGATGCATATGCAATATAAATGTGTGTGACTGTCTGTGACCCTGCATATTAAACCGGTCAAAAAGTGTATTTTATCGGTGTAACCATGCATTCATTCAGAGTTTAAGCTTCTCAGGAATGAAGACTTTGTACGGAAACATTGAAGATTGATCCCACTGTGCTGTTGGGTTTTTTTCATTTGTTTTTGTATAGCAATCGAACGTGTTATACTCGTCCCAATAATGGGAGAGCTGAAACAATGGCTGGTTAATTGCAATCGGCCTTTTCTCGGTTTTTTGATTTTTCAGAGAAATTCCTTAGCTTGCCCAGCACGTTGACCGAACTGCAAACTTTCATTGAATTTTGGCATTTACTTCTGCGGTCTTAAGGAAGATGGAGAGCGGGTTTTAATTTGGTCTTCTGCCACTGAGAGGGTTACATTTACAGTTGTTCTGCTCTCTTCTTATAGAGCACAATGTAATGGGTTTTTCTCCAGGTCACTTCCAGTCATTGCACCTTAATCAGGCTGCCTCAGATGAATGGGCAGTCCAGTTTCTCAAGCTGGAGAGAGACTACCACCAGCGGCTGCTGTCCAACCTCGCCCGGCTTCAGGAGCAGTGGGGTATCACTCATCTCTTCTTCTTTCTTCTGCTTTTCGTTGCTGTCGTCACATCATGACATTTAGTTGAAATCGAGAAGTTGGGCCTCATTAGAATCTTTATGTTGTTTTTCTTCACTTATTGACTCTCAGTGAAGGTCGATCACGGGGTTGGTTTTGTCTGGTCAATGAATTCTTGTCGGTTTTTACTTGTTTTATAAGTGTCTCTCTCCTCTGCCCACCACACAAAGTACTTTGCAGAAGACTTGGGCAATCAAATGTTTAAAGCTGTTCATCTTGTAAGTGTGCAGTTTTTTCAGGAAAAACAGGTGCAATTTAACATTGGAATACACGCAAATGAACAACACAATAAAATTTTTATATTTTTTTTTGTTCTCCAAAAAGTTGCTTTTACTTTGTTGGATGTCTAGTGCCAGTGCAATACTGGGCTTTTTCCCCAGGAAAAAACTGCTCCAGCACAGCACCTGCACACGCAAGTAAAGCATTTTCTTACGGTCCAGACGTTCACCTTTTTTGGTCTTTTTAATCACGATATTGGAGAATATAAGCAATTTAGCATCATATACAAACAATATTCCATATAGAACAAACAAAACAAAACCATTGATATATTGGTCAATTGCTGCAAATACTAGGTTGACTTTTGGAGATTTTCAAATGGCAAGGCTAGTACACTTTGGGAGACATAGTATCAGAGTCTAACACTGATGTGACAGGCAAATAAACACAATTTTCTTTTGCTGCCTAAGACTTTTGCACAGCACTGCATGTGCCAGTGACCCATCAGCTCTCTGTGTTCCACGTTTGATCACGGATCAGCCTCCTTGTGTTAGTGATGTTGGTCCTTGGAGCTACTGCACGCTCAGCCTTTGCCAGCCTAAAGTCAGCCTGTCTCCTACCAGGCTAGGTGGCTGTGTTTGGTATGTGACTCACTGGGTTAGCTTCTGTGATTGTGATCAGAAGGTCAACAGTTCAAATCCCAAGGTCGGCTGGAGACTTGGTGTGTGAATGACCCTTGAACAAAGCCCCTAACCCTTAACTATTCTAGGTTTTTTTTTTTTCTTCTTTAATAGCACAAGGAGGTTTTCAATAGAAACGTCTGCTAGACAAATAAAATGAAAATAAATGCAGTGTCCACCCTCGTCTACCTGTGAGTTTCAGAGTCTCGCCAGAAGGGAGGCAGCCCAGCCGGGACTAGCTCCACGGGGACGCTGGGTGCTGGGCTGGAGGCGGCCCACATGGAGATGCTGAGGCGGATCTGCAGGACACACCAGCGGTGAGAGGAGGCCCCGAGCTGGTCGACCATGCGGGCTTTGGCATGCGTCAGCACGCTGCCATTCACATTTACATGTATTTCGTTCAGCAGATGCTCTTGAGCAAAGTGAGTTCAAGGGAGGCAAATAGCACATTGCAAACGTAGATGCTGTGGTGGAGTCGCCTTGGCATGAGTGCCGCTGGGCTGAGCTCCCACTGAATGGCCAGCTATGAGTGTAAGCAGTATTGGAGCAGGAGCTGCGCCATCTCTTCCAAATAAAGCAAGAACCCAATAAGACGACTATTCAGTGAGCAGACGGTGCAGCATTAAGAACATGTTCAGTGGACATGGAGTGGAGACTAGTGGAGGAATTCCTAGTCGAGTTCATTTGTATCCTCAGTGATGCACTCAGCAATTTAGAGCAGTACAGAAGGTGTAACGTCCAAGACACTAAGGTTTATGAGGTGACACTTTACTTGATGAGGCACAGATAATGCAGTATTATGCTATTACTGATGTATTAATTAACCAAAAACTAGGTATTGGTTACATAGTGATCTCATGTTAATTCATCATTAATGAATCATGATACCTGTTTTATACCAAGCAGTTACTATATTTGTGTCTTAATTTTTGTTAACTTGTCTGGACTACTGAAGGAAACTAGTGAAGGAACTTTCTGAAGGAACAAGTCATGAATGACACGAGTGAAATACTGATCTCATGTTTGTTCATCATTAATTAATTGTGATGCATCTTTTATCTCAACCAGGCTATATTTGTTTCTGAAGTACAAATCATGAAGAAATCATTAGTAACTGAATTATTACTAAGTATTTGTGCCCCGTCATGTAAAATGTTACCGCTGGAGGTACATTCTTGTAAACACAGTGCTGGGTGTCAGTTTGCACCCCTTGTTCATGCGACCTTCCTCCAGGTACCTGTGTCTCTTGCTGCAGTCCCAAAATGTGCTAAATTGCTTAATGTGTGTGTGTGTGTGTGTGTGTGTCCTGTAAATTAATCCTGGCATCTGTCCAAGCTGACCCCTATTATCACATTCAGGATAAGCTGATGATGGATGGATAGACGCATGATGTAAATAAAACATTAAAAACGATAAATGCATGTTCCAGAATTAAAAATTTTGTCCCTTTATACAGGTGTGATTAAGCGATTTCAGTTCAGCATTTAGTAATCTAGGATTAAAACCATCTTTCTTTAGGCCAAGATGACTTTTTCCATCATCCTGGCCACGATTACTTGTTCCATGATTGCAGTGTATTCATTACAGCAACTTGGCCAGCAGGCACACAGTTGAAATCCTAGCTTGTAAAATCGTAAACTCTTCCAAACCCTTTAGGCATTTGCCTTGAAAACTCAGAAGCGACAGTTGCTCTCACCTGCTTTTTGAGGGCGGCCCCTTAGTTACGCATCCCTGCCACTTGGCCGGGACAGACCTACATGCAGACACGCTTGAGTTCTCCCAGTCCCTTGCCCCGTGATGCCCAGTGTGGCGATCGCGTCAGGGACCTGTGATGGTTTAAGCATATGGCCCTGTTGCCGGGCTCTGGGCAACTTGAGACCGGCACTAGAGTTTCAGCATGGGAAATGTGCCGCTCTAATATTAGACTCCCAGCGAGCAAGCCGACCTTCGCAGTATGTCCCTTCGCATGTGCCGCTCGAGCAGAGCGAACCAGGAACCTGGCAGGCTCCTGCCGCTGTTGCAATTAACATCTCTCCGCTTCTCTTGTTTGATTTTCCCCTTCTCGCGCAGATCTACACTCCGAGACAAGAAGGTATGGGAAGAGCCAGGTCTGGCCCCCGTCTACCATCTGGGGACCCGGTGCACTACAGATGGATGGGTGTCGGAACGCACCTGCGTGTGAGGGTGAGGGTGACGTTGGCACATCCTAAACATGTGGCTGCTCGGTCATGTCTCCTCAGTGCATAACTGTGGACAAAGCTCTACGGGACAGCCTGATCTCCAGGAAGCCAGCTCTGGAGAGGAAGCCGAACACGGTGCCACTTTCATGCTGCTCAGGTGAGTGGAGACCAGCCTGGGCTATTTCGCTTTCGCGATCCTTCCGGAACTTCTCCAGGTTTTAGACGACTTATTGAATGTGCCTTCGCGTGACACGTCGCTGGTGAACATCGCCACGCCGTTCCCCAGTTGCTCGTGTTACGAGCCTGGTTTATGGTCGCCTCATCACATCCTGTCTCTTATGCATATTTTGTTTAGAAGAAGAGATGAAGGATTTTAGAAAGTTGTGTGTAGTTTAGTAGTTTATTTGCTTTTAAAGCAGAGGGGGTTTTTGCGGCAGACTTTTGTTTTTGGCCTGGGTGAATCATGGTAAAGCACCTCTTTCATTGGGTGGCGAGTTGCCCTCAAGACACTCATGTCACATTTTTGCTGCTGTTGCTGTTGGGCATGTGTTGCACGTGAAGAGAATCGCCTGCCCCTCCACCTAACCCCATTCCTGGTCTATCCCGTGACGTCTCTTTGCAGGGAACAGGGCTCGCCTTTCAATCTACTTTTTTTTCCCCGTCTTCTCAGCCCTGTTTCAGGAACCCCAGTATGGATCAAAGTGCATCTTGGTCATTTTGGTTTGTCAGTCTCTCAGTTTAGTTTTCATCTTTTGCTTTGTAAACAGAGCGGCTGAGGGACTTACGCAGCCATCGAATACCACCGTTAGTCTCTTAGGGAGAGCTCATGGAATTGGCTCACATTGCCATGCCCCATGTGCCTGGGGGGGCGGGTGGGGGGGCACATGTGTTATTGATGAGTCCAGTGCAGTCTGTGGGCAGAGCCACCCGCTGGGACCCGGGGGGGGTCGTATGTTACCTGGCCATCGTGGATGCGGGGCTCTCTGTCGTCCGGCCTGGTTTCACTTTCACAAGCCAGGCGTGACACCTCCCCCCTGCCAGCCCCCCGTCTGGATGGCCATCTGTCAGCGGCGGCCTGTTCAGCAGCCTGTCTCCTGGGTCTCTCTTCCTCTGTCTGTCAGGCCACCGGGGGTAAGGAAGGTACTTTAATACTGGGACCGCCACCGTGGTAACTGGCCTGGTAACTTTAGTCTACACCAGGTGTACATATTTGATACCGACGAGTCAGGTACACGCGTCCTGTGTTGAAATACTTATATCTATTCATATCTATTCATTAAGTTGTCTATGTTTTCCTTTAATTTAATTACTGTCGTCCAAAAGTCGTTTTTTTTTTTTTTTTTTTTTTTAAAGCTTCTTTCCTTTTTATTATGTAGGTTTTCGTCTTCTGTTGGTGCCTCTGTGTTCCTAAGGCAGGCCTTTTTGATTCTAATCCCATCCGTGCCCGTTACGTCTCCCTGTCCCATTTGTGACAGTGAGAGAGCAGCAGACTGGCTGACAGGGAGGCTTGTGGGAAATCTTAGTGACTGTCCTCCAAAGTGTGAATAGCCTCTGAATGAAGCATCAAGATAAGTAGAATGGGGAGGGCTGAGGGGCTGGGGATCTGACACACATAACAGACATGGGGGCAGCACGTGGCTCAGTGGGCTACGCCTGGGTGAATGCGATTGGAGGGTCGCCGGTTCGAAGCCGGCTTCAGCACGTCTGTGGCCTTAAGCAAGGCCCTTAACCCTGGGGGCTGCAACAGGTGGCTGCCCTTTGCGGACGGCTTACTCTACAAAGCGCAAGTCGGGGGAGGCATAAAGACAGTTTCCCCACAGGGGTCAATAAAGTATCAATTATTGTATTATTATTATTTATTCATTGTTTAATTGGAAATTTATTTTAAGTTAAGATAGGCGCCTAATAAGTTGATCATAAAATAAACAATCATGTATAAATAACCCTGTGCATATCTGTTCAGTTTTCTAAGGATGTCGGTAGTAGGTCTGACAGTCCTGGAAAAAAGGATAACAGTGAAAACAAATCATTTAATTAAAGTTGCACAGTATAGATGCACATGCAGACAAGAGTAGAGAAGAAGAGAGAAGAAGAAATGGTTATTATGCGAAGTGTAATTCCTGGGATTCACCTCCAGAGGTGCATTTATTAAAACAGCACGAAAGGTCTGCATTATAGCTGTAGTCCCTCACTTTACAGCCTGATTAAGGGAGGTGGGGAAGATCTTGACTTACCGAGTAGCTGAAAATTAGAGTGGTAGGGATACTGGCGACAAGCGGTAGTCGCTCCTTTGATTTTGACTGAGGATTTGGGTCAGAAACTATTCGCGTAAAACAGGTTTGGATAAAGATAGAGAGATCACTCTGGTGATGATGTCCCTCTGTTTCGCAGACAGCAGCTCTGAGTCACCAGGGAGGACCGGGGTACTTAGAATGGAGGATGCATCCGTAACACAGCATGCTGTAGACAGCACAGACCTTGTATTGCAGCAGGAAGCCAGTTCAACTTCCACGCTTCACCACTGGGAGGAGATGCTGCACTCTGCCACAGTCATTCCCGCGTCGAATAAGACTGGCAGGCATTGTCCGGATGATTCTGTGAGTGTAGGCGGGGTGGCCATAGCGGAGTCACCAAACAACGCAAGACTTGATGCCACCTTGGGAAGCCTGCTGACTGACAGCTCCTTGCATCCTGAGGAGGCGGAGGAGAACCAGACGGACCTCGTAAGGGATCTCCCAGAGTCTGTCCAGCGGGTAGAGGGATGTGACACATGGAGGACCTCGGGGCCGGCAGAAGCCAGTCAGGACGGGGCCCCTGAGACGGGGGAGGTGGCAGCTGCTGGAGACGAGGACGAGGGAGGGGCAGCCGCTGGCCCGAGTGGCGAGATGAGCTCAGCAGGACCCAACTGGCTGGGAGAGGAGAAGGAAGAGACTGGCTCCAGCATGGAGCCCACATACAGCGAGGAGGCAGAAGGTGGGGAGGAGAAGCCAGAGATCGTGGAAGTGGAGGTGTCAGAGGAGTCCAACGAGCTGGAGGACAATGGTTACGGGGTGGATGTGGCGGGGGACGGACAGGCGGAGGAGGCAGGAGAAGCACCGCATGATTCACTGGATGACTTGGCCAAACGCATTCAGGTGGAGGAGGTAGGAAGACCTCTTCATTATTCTCTCTACCTCTTTCTAGGTATGTTGGGTCTTCAGTGAACAAACATCAGACTCTCACTGTGGTTCACTGGGTTTTTACAGTTTGAGGTTCTGTAACAATGCTGTTCATCCATGCAGATTTATAGCAAAGTGTGTTTTGATGTATAATACGCCACTTGTGGTCTTGGTGCCATTTTAATTACCACCGAGAAGTATCCGTTTCCCAGATTAAGTTGCTTTACCATGTGTAAGGTGATGCATTTGCCGCCTGTCCAATCAGAGAAGTCCTCACAATATGAACACGTATTATGAACGTGAGTCCACTCATAGGTCTAAGACAGTTCAGGATGTTTGACCAGAGTGCTGATTGTGATGTCATAGTAACGTTTTTAAAAACAGGGTTAGCTGGCCTTTGAATCCACATGCAAAAACTTAAGCTGTCTGCTGTGTATGTGCCACACAATCGAGGCTTTCATTCACTTAGACTTGGTGTAGAATGACGAGAATAGAAACACAAGACTGTATTATGGTGAGGCTGTGTTCCAGGCAACGATGGTGGGGCGCTTCTTTCAGTCCGTTTGCGATTTTGTTTCCTGCTTCAGGGCAGATTTTCATCTGTGCAAGGATACACTGAACAAGCACCTGAGCCTTGGTGCACAGATGGAATCTGGGATGCTTGAGTTTCTGGCCTGGAAGATGTAGACTAGATATGGGAACATTTTAGGTTTTTAGGAATTCATACACTTCAGAGGCAGAGTGAAACATTAATATCTGTCTTGTAGATCTTAGTTTGTGGCCATACCTTCCAGTTCCTCATGGATGTTAGAGATTTATCGCCTGGCATGGCATGACAGTCAGTATGCCCTCCCCTTTTTGCCTATGTGAGAAGAGTGTAACATTCATTAATAAATCATGAATAGCAGCCATCTCGCACCAGTCAAACAGCAGCTAATACAGACCATTTCCTGTGCATTTTTCCAAGTCCAATATGGTGTCCCTCAAAAAGTTAGTGAGAAAACATTGATGTTCCGTTCACGATAAAGTGAGCTTAGACTTACTGCACTCTGTCATAAAACACATTTGACGGTCATCCACTTTCATGACCACACGAGTTTCTAAGAGCCAAATGTGTTAAGATTATTGATATAACCAAATTTTTTATTGTATACCTTTGAATTAAAAGCAATTTACAACTATAACCACAGTCTGTTTTGCAGTTTGCTCTGCAATTATAGAGCTGAATGGAAACATAAATGTGGTTTCTGAGTTAAGATCATTTTTATTGCTCTGGTCTGCATTCCTGAGTTGAATATTTTGTATTCAGAAATCCTCTTGCCATAGTCTTTCATTTGCAATAATGGAAGTATAATTTCAGTCACATAGTGGGTTTTTCTGGGGGAAGGGTGGGGGGGGGGAGGTGGTTTGTTGTGATTAATGTTCACACGACTGAAGGGAAGCAACAGCAGAGCTCGTTTAAATTTTCAGAAGCTTCTAAATGACGCATGGTATCATATTCTGGAAGTGCTTCCCCCAAGTGATAAGAAGTTGTTAATGCACTTTCCAGTTTTTTTGATCAGTTTTTTTTTTTATCAGTTTTAGCTCACGGTTGCGCTTGCAAATAAAAGAGAAATGCTGTTAGTACTTTCTTGGTAGTGAGCAGATGCTTCGTGGGCAGTCGGTGCCTCTGTGACCCTCACGCTTCTCCGACTTGCTGATCACACTCCTCTTGTTCACCTCTCTCCTCACCTGCAGATCACGCCTGCCTCAGGTCTGGTTTCCATACTGAAGAGGAGAACTTCCCCAGAAGTTATCTCCGCCCCCGCACCTCCGAAGCAGACCTCTAAGCGTAAAGTCCGATTCAGGGAGCCGGATGAGGTACCAGACCAAGGTAATTCTGTTATTTGTTATTTAATTATCTTCATTGATATGATCAAACATCTGCCCTAACCCTGCGTTGGTCTGTGACAGTGATCAGTAATCATGCTGCTCCGTATTGGGTAGAATTCATTTATTATGAAGTGTTGTCATTGACAACAAAATGCGTTCTCTGCATATAAGCCATATGTCACCCAGCGTGACATGGCAGGGGGCAGCTCAGGGTAACTCATTGGTATTTTGCTGGTTGGGGATTCAAACCAGCAATCTTTTGATTACAAGAGCGTGTCCTTAAAAGGGATAGTGGATTTGAAAATGAATATGTAAAAAAAGTGTGAAAATGAAAAGGCAGGCAGGCTGCCCAGGCGATGAAAGCGTGATGACCCTGTGTTGCTGTGTTGTGTGAATATGCAGATGAGGTGGGAAGTGACTCCTGGCTGTTGCTCCTCCTCCTGTGCTTGGCCACTGTGGTGATCAGCGTGGGGGGGACGGCCCTCTACTGCGCCCTGGGTGACGTCCAGTCCAGTGTGTGCACGGACTTCTCCCGAAACGTGGACTTCTACTTCAGTCAGGCACAACGCGGCCTGGACGAGCTCAGGCACTGGCTGTCTCCTGGCCCCTTGTAGGGGGTGGGCATTGTGCCCTGTGTTCTGCGGGGCAAGGAGCAGCAAGACAGGAGGTTGGGGCACAATGTCTCTCTTTTTTTATGTCTTAATATGTCTCCTTTTCGGCCTGTTTTCCCTTCTCCATCTTACCCCCTCTCAGCGCTGTTGGATTTTCTGTGTATTTGGATGTTATTCCCCCCCCCCCCCCCCCATGTGAAGTTGGAGGTTGATAAGCTGTAAAATCTACCAAGGCCAAAGCTGGCCTTTTAGCTCCAGGGCTGCGGTGAGTCCCAGCCCTAAAGCCACAGTGATGCTCATCAAGCACGAAATAGAATCTAGAACAGGTTCGATTCCCTTTAGTTGCTGGTACTCGGGGCTGGCTTGTTGGTTTGTCTGCTGGAATATAGCGGACCGTGTGCTCAGGGCCGGCCCAACCCTTTTCAGGGCCCTAAGCAAAATTTGATTAACCTAGTTGTCATTTGCCATCTTCCATCCCATCCTGACAGACTGATTGGATGGCGGCGCCCCCTGGTGGGCGATGAACCCTCATTGGCCACTTTGTCCGTTATGCCTTGAACAGGCCCTGCACATGGTCATATATTGCACAGCCTCAGTAGAGACCGCAGTGAAGTTGCAGTCCCACAAGGGGGCGCAGTGGCACCTCCATGATTTAAGAGTCGGGCTCCATGTTTAGTGCCACTACTGTTCATGATCAACTAAAAAGACCTGCAGTGGGAAAGAAATCACATAGATTTTTTTAAAAATCTTTTAATCTGGGATTTTATTTAAGGTTGTTGCTTGTGCTCTATTGTGTTCCTCTTTTTGGAGGGTCATTGCTGTACTGAAAAATAGGGAAGTGAGATGTAGCTTCTGTGTTCGGGGCTGGATTTTCGTACAAATTAGGAGGCAGTGAAAAGAGCACTATAGTCCTCTGAATGCAGTCAGCTCTGACATTAGGAGGCACACAGCAAAAGCTCAAAGCTCAGGCATACGTCCACTTTCTGTGTTATTTTAGCTGGTATAATTGCTGTCATTCTTTTCAGCACATGTACGACGTGCATTACCTCTCAGTGGACTGGCTTATTTTTTTTCTTTTTAATTAGGGTTATTTCGATGTTTTTCCTTCTGTTTTCAATCTGTTCACAATGGTGTCTTGCGTCGCAGTAAGTGCAGCGATTCTGTGCAGCACATTTCACTCGGGGAACAGAAACTCTCTCCTTGAAGACCAGTGCAAGCAGCTGGGCCCTGTGACGATGCAAGGAAGCTCGGTGTAGAAGCCAAGGGTGTGTTGCAGGCGGAAGCGCCTAGACATGAATCCATCCCCAAACAGCCACAGAACCTTGCTATACCTTATTCTTTCTACTTTTTGTGTCTTCTGGCTGGCTCAGGTGATACTCTTGCATAATAATTTTTGAAACAAAGTATTTATTTTCGGTAAAACCCAATAAGAAAATAAATAAATACATTTAGCTTTTTTTGTATTACTTTGACATGTGATATAATTTTATTTGACCCATTTTGGCCTTAATAGACATATTACATGTGCAGTTTAACCACTTAAATCATGCCAGTATCATACAAATTTTCTTATTTATTAATTTTTTTTTTTTACAGTGTATTTCAGTGTACAGTAATGTATCACATTGTTTAAATTCATCATGATTTTTGTCTTTTAAAGTTTTTAAAGACCTGTAAAGATATATGAACTAATTTGTAAGTTAACATATTTTATTATGAATTCCCCTATGGACACTAAATATTATTGTTCAAATAGTTGAATGATTTGCTTTTAAGTCAAAGCTCTTAATGTTTAGGCCCACTCTGTGTCTGTGGGCTTTGTAAGTTTTTTGCTTAACTTAAATCAAAATTTTATCAATGTAATTGTTGGGCAGAAGTAGACAGCCTAATTGCATTTTCAATTATCAGTCAGGTGCTTGAATTGTCCTCTAAAATCTGCAAGACTGAACCCCTTTCAGGATCACACCTGGGTGTTCTCAAGACACATTTAAAACCTTATAATAAGTGCTGTATTTAAAATTGCTTTTAAAACAAAATTTTGGCTAAGACGCGGATATTAGCTCCTTAGTTGTGCACCGCAATGTTCAGTTTTTCGGTCCAATAAGCTTTTCATGAACTGTGCCACTTTGAAAATGAAGACTAGAATGAGACCTCCTCTTGTTTCCTGCATCTGCTGCCCTCTTGCTATGCCTCATGGTGTTGCATCCTCTCAGGTACTACTATTTATAATTGGCATGTTTGATATCTTTTTTTTCTTCCATTTTCTTTTCTTATCTTGTTCTGCACCTTGGCGCTGTATTCATGTCAGAAATGTACCGTAAAAATCTTCCAGTGTATCCATGGAATGTCTGGGATTTCCATATACTGTGTGTCCACTTTATCAGAAGAAAAATAAGCTTTCTCCAGTCACTTTCCTCAGCAGCTGTTTCATTCTGAAAGCTTCAAATGTGAGTTGAATTCTACTTACTGGCAGACAAAACTTTTAATGCAGAAAAACAAATGGAAAGACATAAACTACAAGAGCCTGAAATGTACTTTCTTAAATTTACACCATACCGTCTAACAAATGTACGTGATGTAACTGTCTCAGGAGGGACAGACAGAACTTTGCTGTCTCAATAGGTTTCTGATCCAAGTGCTTAAGATTATTCATCTGAATGCCAGTGGATCTCGGATAGCATCGGTGCATCTTTCTCAGTCTTTACTAACTTTTTTGGGAAATGGCATCATCGTGTGTTAGTGTGTGCGAGCATGTGTGTCTATTAATATTTTAATGGAAGATACACACACTTAATTTGAATAACCTACGAGAACTATGTGTGCAATGCACGATGAATAAATGATGAAAGTTTATTGAATGATGTTTAATACTGTTTATTTGAATCACAATTGTCTTTGTCTGAAGGGCTCACGTTGTGCAAATCGCATGATTTTAATGTTTAGAACACAGTAACTGTTACATTTATGCTTTGTGTTATGTTTCAGTGTAATGCCTTTCATAAACGTTTTACAGGAGTAATAGGCAACGCCTATCTTCTTAAGTCTGACTTCTTATGGGCTTCTTAGGGAAAGTAAGGTGAAATCAATATATTTATTTATAATGTTCATCTGTGTAAAAATGTTACGTTCCTGAGGGGAAAGTGTTCGTCTCTCGATCATTTGAGTTTTACATGTATTAATTGCTGATGCAAAAAGAAGTTCTCTTACGTGAAATGCTATGTGTCAGATATTTGCAGGCAGAATATGTGCATGCAGTCGATTGTCATTCTCTGTGCCACTTTTAAGAGAATAACAAAAATGCAAATTTGGACTTGAAATACTGTACAATGCAGAGGCAAAACATACTGTGCAGGGAGTAATTCACATTGGACTAAAGTTCAAATTAATCAGATATAAAACCCTCAGGAATTGGCTCCATATCTGATAATCCTATTCATGACCTGCTCAACTGCCGTGACATTTCATCAAACTTGTTTTACTTATGACCCTCCTTTCCCTCTAATGAATAACAGGTGGATCGGTCACGTTCACTCTTATCAACTAACACTCATTATGACTTTGCACCTTCCAGAAATCTACATATATTTTATAAACCTTTTCCCTCAAGAAGATTTAAAACAAGATTTAAAGCAAGAGGCGACCAAATGCCCATGTCACAAAACGTACTGGCTCACGTGTGTATATATGTACATTTACCAATGAGGGGTAAAGTCAATTCTGTGCTGTATGTATATTTTGTACGTTGTAATGTGTTGAACAAGTTGCTACATGTTTGTCTTAATGCTGCACACTGCCTAAAGACAACTGCTCTTACTTGGATACCGCATGACGACAGTGGGCAAAGGGATGCTCTCTTCAGATATAGCTATGGATTGCTTATTTTAATGGTCCGTAATAATTCATTTTGGGGAAGTATCAGCAGAAATTGAATTCATGTCCAGTCTTTTTCCACAGTTAGAAATGAATAGGTTTACAGGTTTGCGTCCGTCGTGCACCTATTTTAATTCAAGGTTACCTCCTATAACGTTTCTTCTTTGAATGTCTGAAATAGTAGGGATTGTGACAGTTTGTTCAGAACCAGTTTGGCCCATCAAGCTGATCCCTGCTGAGATGAGATTAGAACATGCACACATTTTGGTCCTCAAGGAATAGCTGTGTACCTGTGTGTACACTCTCTTTTCAGACAATACTGTCATTTTTGTAGGTGAAATATTTTGTAAATAGGCAACTAAATAAATTTTCTTTAAATTGTTTACACTGTGTAACGTTTTTAATTTACTTGCAGCTGTATTTTTTTTTTGGGGGGAAGGGTGTATTGCAAATGCAAAATTTAAATATACTGTATTCTCATGAAAAGTGTTGTCTTTGACTGGTGATTTGAATACAGGCACTAATAGCACACAGTGATTATGGGGGGAGTCAATAGGTAAAGGGGGTTTTTATATGGCACCATTAAGATAATGCACTTACTGAATTAGCATTAGCTGGCTAGCTCATTTACTTTCACAGTAGCCAGTGTAGGCCTAAGTTGCTTTCCGTCATCACAAGCCAAGATGTCACTCTTTACATGCAAATTCAAATATAACACGTATACACAGTACCTTGTTGAGGGGTGGTGGTAAGGGGAGGTGAAAGACCTGTCCTTGTTTTGTCTTGAGTTGTTGTTTGCCAAGAGAAGAGGTAAGTCTACACTGCATCTCATGAATTATTTTGCTGTTAAATAAATGATAATTTTGCTGAAACGACGTTGCTGAGTGGCTTTGCAGTACTATTCCTTTCACATACTTCCGTTACATATATACGTTCAGGGTACGTACAAAATACGTAACCAAAACGAATTCCATTATATAATAATTTCATTATAATATGGTTGAACTGGAAGTTTCTGAATGATGAAATTAGACGTATAAATATATATTTTTAAGGTTCCTACGATTTTTCCTGTCCGGTCAAGTTCGAGCGCTGTCACGTGGGTCCCGTTTCAGACAATGAAGACTTTATGTAAATTAAATGCGGCGTGTGATTGGCTAAGGGCGTGACACATGGATGACACATGTGACGCCGGATTCGCGGAAGTGCAGAGGTACACGCCCACCGCCGATATCTCACGTTGCGAACCTTCCTCGCTGTCATTGTTACCCTGTCTTCTGATCCGCTCTGGCTGCGCATCATCATGGGTTCCACCACCACCTCCAGTAGCCGACCCTATCATGTCGTTGTTTTCGGGGCCTCAGGCTTCACAGGACAGTTTGTCGTGGAGGAAATCGCCCGCACCTCTGCCGAGGGTCCGAAGGGGACTTTGAAATGGGCGATCGCCGGAAGAAACCACCAGAAGCTGGAATCGATTCTGGATCAGGCCGCAGAAATACTCAGTACGTAGCTTTTATAGTTGGCGAGTTTGCCGAACCCGAATAGTCGCGTTAGCTGCGATGCACATCGACAGCACAGTGTTTCATGTGTTTCCAGTTTCGTTGCAGTTTAGCCGAATTTCCCACCAGCACTCCGTGTCTGAAATGTATTTTAACGCTATACGCCGTTTCCCATGCGAAATAAACTTTTTTTTCCACGGCAGCTATTTCTCTGACCAGTTTGCACACGATCTTTGCCTTACATTTTGCGGAATAATCTCAGCTAAGGCTTAGGGGATGTGGGACAGGTGAGGCTGGCATTACCTGGTTATACAGCCGATCTCATCAACTTCTGCACGTAGTTATCTTGTGAGATTAACCTAACCAGTTACGCAATAGTGAGCCAAACTATAGAGCCTATGTATATGCTCTGTGGTTTGATGTTTCTTATTCGAACAGATTATATACTGATACCTTTCGGGATTTTTTTGCAGCTTTAAAGCAGTATGTTTTGTGGAAATGCCCTTTTTATGTGTATAATTTAAACCTTTGCTTTAAACAACTTTATCCAAAGATATCGGCACATATTATCAAATCATCTAATTGTGTGGAAACCTGTTAATAGATAACCTGATTTATTGTAGCGATCAAGGCAGCAACTACCTGTTTTGCAATCCGAGGGTGGTGGAGGGGGGTTGGTCATTTTCCGAAAGGATCCAGGATCATTTTGGATCAAGGGCTATGGAACATATCTGACATGTTTGCTCCCCCGCACCCTGCCCTGCCCTACCCTCCCCCTTATTCTTTGCGGCCTGATGACTGACACAAACCGTCTCCGTTAATTACTGCTGATACTTGGATGCACCTGACATTCTTTGAGTCAGTGTTTTTATTCCGGATCCGCTTGTTTTAAAGTGTTGTTTAATATGAGGCTAATATTCAGCTTGGTAAGAAGCTGAAATGATATTTTAATTCAGTAATATATTTAGCTCAGGGTATAATTCCAGCATCAGAAGGAACTGAGCAACCTTTGATCAGACACCCAAATCATTGCTACAGTGCTATGGTTATGTAATGCAGGTTCTGCAACTGGGTATTAATATTATAATGTCTAGTCATGCAACACAATAAAGTGACATTTTCTTAATTTTAACCAAGTCAATCAGCAGTACTGTGATCCTGTTTGCTGTGTCATTCTGAGACGATCAAAAGTGATATGCATTCCATAGCGAGGTAGATTGTCATTCGACTGTGCCTAATGGCTTGGGTGGGGTCATGTTGGTTCCACCCTGCAATATACACTTTCTATAATTTTTTATGTGTTGAGATGCATGTGTTTTGTTTCCAGGTAAACCAGAGTTGAAGTCAGAAGTGGATATAATAGTAGCAGATGTTGGGGAACCAGATGCCTTGGCTGCTATGTGCAAACAAGCCGTCATTATTCTGAACTGTGTGGGACCAGTAAGTGTACAATGATTCCGTTTGTTTCAGGATTAAATGGAGGGAGCAGTTCTGTACAGCCAGACGTAGATGGGATGAACTAAAAGGAAATATAAAAGGATCTGCAGGCCTTGGTACAGTGTTATACTAAATGTATATGGCTTTGTGACCATGGCTATTTACTATTTATGTGTCATACTCTTTCTGAAAATGAGTAATAAAATGTAAGTTTACAGTCAATCCTGAAAATTTGAGTTAGTTTCCAGTGATTTTGCAGGAACTGCAGAATTGAACTGCAGCGTCTTATCCTTGGACGCTTAGCTGCAGTTGTAAAACACCTTGCAGTAAATACTGTTTGTGCTCCACTGATGGCCATGTCTGTGACAGTTTTGTCGAACAGTGGCAGGTCAGACGTCTACAGAAATAATTTTCATCAGGGTTGTATTGTAATAGTTTCCTCTTATTTAGTGTTTAATTACCTACTGGTATGTAGCACAATTGGAAACCACGGCTTGAGCGTTTTAGTCACTTCAGTTGAAATGCAAGTTGTAGGGTGGGGCGGTTCTGTCTGTCCCTAACGAGCTTTTGTGGCTTATCGGGAAATGCATTGGTTTGAGGTGTACCATTTTAAAGATTAATGCAAATCTGTGTTTGTTTTGGGTTCTTTGTTTATACGATAAGCCGGTGTTAGATGAAATTAATGTTTCTAAATTTAACTTGGATGTGTTTTCTGTTATTACTGTGCATGAGTTTTAATTAAAGACATTTTTTTAACTAAGAAATTAACTGAGAAATATCTCTTTCAGTACAGGTTTTACGGTGAAAACGTTGTCAAAGCATGTATAGAGAACGGGGCACACTGCGTCGATATCAGCGGCGAACCTCAGGTAAAGCGATGCCGTTTGCCTGTGCTGGTCCAGGATCCATTTTTGGTCATGGAGACGTGGTCCCACTGAGAAATGTCCCCCCCCGCTCAGGCTCAAGTGGATTTAGGTCTCTATTCATAAAGCCATTTTTAGGACAGTGCTTGTTAGCAATGTTTCTCTTCCCCTCCCTGTTTTATACGCTGCTTAAAGCAGAGGGATTTGTTCTTCCATGTGGTGGAAAATGTAGCGCAAGATTAACGTTACTGAAAGGCTGCTGCTTTAGCATGTGCTGTTCTGAGAAGCACAGACATGAATGATGTCTCCAGCCAAATAATATTTTTGGAATTTTTAACGTTTCGCTTCTCGAATGTACTAAATCTGTAATAGAAGTCTGAGATGGTAAGGAGTGCTACCCACTTTGCTACCCACTTTGCTACCCACTTTGCTACCCACTTTGCTACCCACTTTGCTACCCACTTTGCTACCCACTTTGCTACCCACTTTGCTACCCACTTTGACAGAAGGATGTACGGTGCATTGGTGCTTGAATGGAGACATTAACTTTTGTCTTCCAGAGTGATTTACAGGGCTTGTCTGCTTCAGTGTACATGACGGAAATAACCTAAACCAAGTGACATCATTCACAGTAACTATTATTGTTAATAGTATTTAGTATGTGACTGTTGTCTCATCATAGTTTTTAGAGGGGATGCAACTTAACTACCACAGTCAGGCCGCAGAGAAAGGCGTTTACATTATTGGGAGCTGTGGATTTGACTCCATACCTGCCGACATGGGAGTGCTGTACATCCGGAACCAGTTCAAAGGTACCGTTTTAACTCGCAAGTCTTCCACTACTGACAGAGGTGGAAAGTTCAGGTCCACAAAGTACAAATCCAGACCAAGGTTTTATTCCAACCAACCAGTTAGTCCTCTGTGACCGTGACTATACTCAGCGGGTTCTTTGAAACAAAACCTTGTTCTGGATTTTTTGACTTTCTGGACCTGAACTTTCCACCTATAATTGCGTTGTC
Organism: Brienomyrus brachyistius; assembly: GCF_023856365.1. Taxonomy (NCBI): domain Eukaryota; kingdom Metazoa; phylum Chordata; class Actinopteri; order Osteoglossiformes; family Mormyridae; genus Brienomyrus; species Brienomyrus brachyistius. The sequence goes on from NC_064546.1 coordinate 11,819,811, forward strand.
TATGCAATTATGAATTATTCTAGAACAGCAGTTTTATTCAATCTCATTATAAATATTGATTACTATTCTGTGTGTTTATAATCGTAATAAAAAAACTATTATAGGCATAACTGAACTGCACTCATGTATGCATGTGCTAAATGGATTCAGAATAATTTTTTATGGGGGCTGCGACAAAAATAGTAGCTGAAATCCCCCCCCAAATAGGGTATAGAATCACCCCTGCAACATCATCTTAGTTTAATCCTTTTGCACCACCTTATTTAATGTGCTCTTTCACCTCTGTACTGTATACTGCTGTATATATTCCTAATTATATTCTACTATTCCCTCCCCCTTTTTTATATTTTAGTGTGCCATCACTGTTTTTCACTGTTGTGTACATTAGTTATTTGCATTGTTACTTTTGTTAAATATGTCAGCAAGGGCCCAATGTACAGTGTGTGTGTGTAATACAAAGATTCTGTAACTCCTCCTCTTCAGCAGTTTTTTTCTTTAGTTTTCAAATCTTCCTGATCTAATGAAGGAAAAATATATTTCCAGGAACCTTGACTGCCATTGAGAGCTTCCTGTCCATAAACGCTGGGCCTGAGGTAGGGTTTGGTGTTTTGTCACTTAAAATAACAGGACAACACAAACTCAGCAGGAATACCTTCAATGGTCAGCAGAGACCATCAGTCATCGCTAGACAGATGGACGTGCTTTTGTCCCCAGCTGTGTTAAGAATGTAAAGGGGAAACTAAGCTGATTTAATTTTTAAAGAGTACATTGGTACCTCGGTATATGTCCTTAATCTGTTCGAGATCCTTGGACGTTTACCAAACAGGATGTATACCAAATTAATTTTTCCCATAAGAAATAAAAGGAAAATGATTAATTTGTTCCCATGGAAAAAAAAATCCTATTGTTATTGGCATATTATGCATTGATGGGGTTGTATAAAATAATCTAAACACTGCTTAATACTAAAATACATAAATAGAAAAGCAATTAGATTAAATAAATGAAAAGTAGTTGGCGCGGGTTGTTCACTGAATAGTAGCGACTGGTGTACTGACGCTCGTGGGCAGTTGTGGATTTGTCTGGAGAGGTAAACAAGGGTAGCGCGCAGTGTTGTCACTCATTTTGATCCATACAGCTTCTAGCACACGAGTCGTATTCCAGACAAAGGTCGTAAACAAAGCAAAATTTTTCCAATTCTCCAACTTCTACCGAGGTACCACTGTATTTGTATTCAGTTTACTATATGACTACTAGGTTTTCTCTCCCCTGAGTTTTAATTTTTCTAGCTCCAATAGAAACAAGTTTTGGTTGTCTTAAAAACTGAGAAATATAAAATTTGTTAATTTAAAAGGTTTTTTTTTTTTGGCCCAAGGATGGTGAATACCAAGGTTGAGGTCATTCTGGAATGCATTCATCAATTCCAGTCCAAATCGGGAAATGGAACTAGATTTGGCATTTGGGGGAAAAAAAACTATATTTGAATCTAAATCTCCCTGAAATTCAAATTAAATTCCAACTCCAGTTCCATTTCCTGATTTGGATTGAAATTGATGAATGCATTCCGGTATGGCCCTCACCCCGGTGAATACCATTTAATTGTAGCTGAACATGCCGCTGAGATTTGTGAAAACTCTGACCCGAACCCTCTGCACTTTTAAAATATTTTATTTTTTGTCTCTGTCCAAAGGGGGCCTGCATCAATGACGGCACCTGGCAGTCCGCCATATATGGCGTGGCGGACAGCGACAAGCTAAGGAGGCTGAGGAAGAAATTTGGCCACGCGCCTCTTCCTGTGGTCGGGCCAAAACTCAAGAGGAGGTGTGGGGTGCTTATCTTGCTGTGGGGGTTCAGCAATCTCTGTGCACAGGAGCTGAGGGGTTTGCAGGGCTGTTAGTTATGTGACGTATAGAACCAGCATCTCAACTGATGTTAAACGTTGGAGCTCCACCATCCTGAACACCAGCAGACCCTGAAGCCCTCAATCAGGATCGCTGGCCCATCACATTTGCTCTAATTCCACTCTTGTTCCTCAGCTTCTGTAGCACAGACGTAACGTCCACATATTTCAACATACAATGCGAAGGCTAGGGGTGAATAATGACCATAGAATGATCTTTTTAATGCTGCATCATGTAATCGACACATTTAGAATTTTTAATGGTTACTCACACTGCCTGTGCTTTGCTCGCCTTCCTGTGTGAGGATCTCTTAGTTCTGTTTCTCGCCATGTTGTTTTCCTCTTGAGCTAGGTAATGTTTTCAGTTTATTCTTAGTTTGGATGAGGCACATTTTATTACGTGCTGATTTATCGGAGCGTAGCAAACCCAGGTTATTTGCCGTAATAGTCCAAGCTTTTTACCACTTTGATCTTTGATGCATTGCAGTACTGTGAATCAAATGGCAGTACAGTCAGTTAAAGCCATGGTGTTGGATGTTCCCTCTCTCTGTAGGAACCCCCTGTTCTTCAGTAAGGAGCTTGAGCAGTACGCTCTTCCTTTCATGGGGTCAGACCCATCAGTGGTCAAGCGAACGCAGCGATTCTTGCATGAAGAGTACAAAGAGTCCCCAGTAAGTATGTAAATGAGTTAATCTAAGTCAGTGTTTCCCAACCCAGTCCTTGGGGACCCCCCAGACAGTCCACGTTTTTGCTAATACCAAGAGCTGGGAGGGAGCCAAAATGTGGACCGTCTGTGGGTCCCCAAGGACCGGGTTGAGAAACACTGCCTTAACCAAGCAGGCCAGAGGCTTGGTTATCACCTGTGCCTCTCCCGGCTCAGGCCACACCAGTTTGGCATAGTAGTATAGCTTCAGCACCTAATCCTCACTGTTGCATGGTGGACTGGTTTATCAGAATTGCTAAATGTTCAGTCACAGTTCAGTTTTTGCATGCAGCGTTAAAGTTAATTCCGCTTTGTGCAATACTTTTTTAATGATTTATGTACACTGCCTGGCCAAAAAAAGAAGTCTGAATTTAAATTGCCAAGTACTTAAGAGTCAATGATTGGATCATATTTCAGCTCAGCGACGTCATGCAGGAATAAAGTGAAGTCAGCTGAGTACCTGATTCTATTGAATGCCCAGGTTACTCCATCGATGGATTTATTTTTTTTTTCTTCCCTGTTGGCTTGGGAATATTCCAGGACAATAATGCCAAGATTTCATTGGGCTCAAATTGTCAGAGTGGTTCAGGGAGCGTGAGGAATCATTTTCACACATGAATTGGCCACCACAATCTTGACCTTAACCCCATTGAAAGTGTTTAAGACGTGCCTAAGAAGACTTTATGGAGTGGGTCAACTCGCCTCTCATAAATACAAGATCTCAATGAAAAATGAATGCAGGTTTGGATGGGAATTTATTATTTTTTTTTTGATGTTGCATAAGCACATGGAAACAAGGCATTGACAAATGTCCACCTTAATCAACGCGTGAAACGGTATGCAACTTTTTTTTTTTAGCCAAACAGTGTATGTGGTTCAAAATCAAAATTTTTTTTGCTGGAATGGTCTTTTAAGTCTTGACGAATATTGATACAGATAAACATGTTCTGCTTGGTTCATCTGTGTAGACCAGAGGTGAATAGTTCCGGTCCAGAAATTAAAAATCCAGACCAAGACTTTGTTTCAGCCAAGCAGTTGCGTGTAGTGTTACGATCACAAAAAATTCAGCTGGTTGGCTGAAATCGAGTCTTGGTCTGGATTTTTACTTTCTGGACCGGAACTATTCACCTCTGGTGTGTAGACTTTAGGGTTTAATACGGCTGGGATCAGTTTTATTCAGGTCTTCTGTCTGCAATATTGACTCTTGCCCACAGGTTCAGTATGGTGCATATATTGGAGTCGGCGGCATCTCCTCTGTCGTCAGATTGCTTTTTGGAGCTGTAATCTTCTTCTTTTTGATGAAGTTCAACTTCGGTAGAAACCTCCTACTTAAGGTAATGGGGGGGAAAAAGAGTTTTTTTTTTTTTTTGCATGAAGGTAGACTGTGGCGACTGTATTATAGCAGTTGAGTAGGAGCTAATTCATTTGTAATCCCCCCCCCCCACTTAGTTTCCTGAATTCTTCTCCTTTGGCGTTTTCACAAAGACTGGTCCGACTAGAAAGCAGGTACTATTTCAACTTTCCCTACCGTTTAACTGAAAGTTCTTTTGCTGAATGGAGTCCATCCCCTACAAACTGATCATTTGAGATGTGTAGATGTTTTTTCTTCTGACTTGCGTGGACATCTGGTACATCTTGTACTCCTTTACTCAGATGGAAAGTTCTTCATTCTGCCTGACGTTTTTCGGGGAAGGCTACACTGAGGGAGAGGACATCTCGCAGGGAAAGCCCAACGCCAAGATACACACACAGATTAAAGGACCGGGTACCTGCTTCCCTCTTTTGTTCCAGACCAACAATCCCGATCAAGATAAATTTTGATATCATTTAAAAAAAAAACGACTGCTGGGATTGATCTTCACACTGGTATAACATTCAGTTTCTCCAGCTGACCTTTTAATGGGCTGTTTTTGGACACTGAACCGATTCCTAGATCATACATGCCGCGTCTTTATGTTCTCTGTTCCCTTCTCTGTTCCACAGAGGTCGCCTATGTGACAACACCGATCGCTATGGTACAGTCAGCTTTCACAATCCTCAACGAACCACAGTGTCTCCCCAAAAAGTGAGTTCTGTCCATCCACTTCATTCTTAGACTCGCATGTAGCTGTAAGGTCATCTTATCGCCAGTCTTTTCCGCTATTCTGTGCTGTTGTCTCACGAAGGCATGGCTTCTTCTGGTTGCGTATGGAATAGGGCAGGGCTCTTTGAATCAGGACCTCGATTCCAAATCCAGGTCTTGTTTTCAGTTCTTCCAGGTAGTTGGTTTTAATAATGGATTCTGATTGGCTGAGGGCTTCACACCTGGCTCACAGGTAAAGGAAGGCTGGAAGATCAGCAGTGCTTGGCCCTTGAGGACCGTGATTCGAATAGCCTTGGAATGGGGGTGGGGGGGGGTGGTTTCGGTCCACCGTTGGTCGCCCCCTGATTTATGGGTCCTCCTTTGTTTATATTCACAGGGGAGGGGTCTATTCTCCCGGAGCAGCTTTTTCAAAAAGCACCTTGATCGAGCGCCTGGACAAACACGGCATCCATTTCTCTGTGATCCAGAAACCGGAGGCCTGAGAGCCTTGTCCGCCTGCCTGTTCCCCATATCGTGATGCCAACCCCTCCTACAGAAGCTCCTGTGCCTCGGCTTGCACAACGTAAACAGACCGTGTACAGACTTCAGCATATAGCGTGGTGACTCATGGTAAATAAATAACAGATAATCTGCTCAGTGTTACACCATTCATGTAATTAACAGGAGTAGGCTTTCTTGTTTTCTTTTGGCAGTGTTTTGCAGTGTGTACACAATTTCAGTCCTAGTAAACCATGCCCCTTATTGTGAGCTCATCAACTGGAGGGATTTAGGCTAGCATTGTGATTGGCTGTAGAAAACAAAACCCCAACAGAGAACCGATCAGATAGTCATGAACTGTCCAGCTGTATTTTAATACGTAGGTTAGCTACATTAATAGGGTAGTTTTGTAGTTTTCATGTGACCTTAGTCTATGGTAACTGAATTACACCTGTTGGCTATAGGGGAAAAAAAATGAAAAACTGAAAGAAATGGTTGACCAGCTAATTCCTGTTTTTCACTTTCTAACGTTAACATTCATACAATAGATATCAGAAAGAATAGAATGTTTCACTAGCCTATAATTGCAATTCACCCCTACAGAAGCAAACGCTATAAATGCAACAAATGAACATCAGCATTGCTGTTTCACATATTAGACCTATTAGCTAGAATTACGATATATTTTATGTTTGCGGCAATGTAAACTGAGAGGGTAATCTACCTGCATTTGTCACACCAATATTATCTCAAACTTCAGTACAGGCAGGACTAGGGAAAGTCACATAAACTTCAGTTGATATACAAACTGTTGATGCTAAATATATTAAAGGGCAGAAGTGCATGTCGGTGCAAGGAATGCTGGCGTAAATGCAAGTTGTATGTACAAATCAACAATAAATAGTGAGTTATTTACATTTATGTGGTAATGGGGCAGGGTACTGAGGTATGAGTGGGTAATGTGGGGGGGTAGCCCAGTGAAATCAGTGACAGCCCCCATTATTAGTCACTTAGAGATTATTTACTGTTGCTCATAAAAGGAATATTATAGACACACTTGCCAAATTTATTTTCTAAGCTTTAATGCTGTTATCTGTTATTGATCATGAACCAAACATTAAAGCGTGGTTTTAAAAAAAATATTACAATAAAGTTACCAGCTATCGGTTGCAAAAGCTGGCCGGCACAACGCAAGTCAATGAAAATGATTGCTTGGTAATGGCTAAGATTTTGTCTGGAACTGGAAATTGCAAACACACTGTTTCCCACTGTCTGTGCATTGCTCACCTTCCAGTATGAGGATCCATTCAAAGTTCTGTTTTTGAAGGATTACCTAACTCACGAGGAGAGCATGAGATTCAGTTTGTCAGTTTACTAATTTGTTCTGTGCTGATTGAGTTGTAGACAGACCCAGGTACCTTTTGTCTTGCTGTCGATGCAGACCATTTGTACTGCATGGTTTTCTTTTAAATGTCCCTTTATTATAATTTTATGATCAAAATGCACTCGGCTCGTAGTAGAAAATAATATTACTGCTCATGTAAAGAATAGAAATTAGAGGTTTGTGGTATTAGCAGCTGTTGAACTTGCACAACCCATTCTGCAGCTGAGCGAGAGCATGTCTAAATGCGATGAGCGGTCAAGCTTTACTTCTCTTTGTGATGTGATCAGCAGACTGTTCTGTCCTGATCGCTGATCTCTCTGGGTTTGTTTGCAGTATTGCACCTGTTTCGTGAGTTATTTTCCAACTAAATAAAGATTGTATAACCTATGATATTGGATATGCCGTTAATTGAACAGTAATATTCAGCAGGTCCTATACTTTTTCATAAAATCAGTGCAATTGTAAGTTGAATACAAAATTAGAGAACCTGTTATGAAATGGCATTGTAGCAGAGTGGTTAGCGCTGTTGGCGTCCATCTGCAAGGTCAGAGGTTTGGTTCCCACTTTTCCTCTGTATGGAGTCTGCATGTTTTCTCTGTGTTACAAAGACAGGGAAACTCCGCCGATGCCCATATCATGAAGCCAGATTTCTGGCTTAGTCGGATAACTTGTTGGATTTAAGGTAGTCTGGGCTAAATGTAAGTGGACAAAGGTAAGGTCAATTTAAACTGGGGCACCTAAAATCCTGCTTCGTGATACAGGCCCCTGGATAAGAGGATGAGTGAGACCAATGAGATTTGATAAGGGTGCTTAAGATCGTTTGTGAGATCTGTGAAAACAGTGATTGAAAATTCTGGAAAACTCTACACTTTAAGGAATAACCGGTTTCAGGACCAAATGCCAGATTTCTCCCTCTTCTTCCGAATGATAGCAGCCACGTCCTGCTTGAGTGCAGTGATGCTCTGTTCCAGCTGCTCCGCGAAGTCCTTCAGGAGGAGACCCTGCTCTTCCACAAAGAGGGTCAGGCTGGAGAGGTCCACATCCTCCTGTGGTGTGGAATGAACGGCAAAGTCATTATCCATACCAGCACTCCTTAGCACACATTATAAAAAATGCATCATGTTGTGCTGGTTACTTTACAACTTTCCCAAATTCACCTTTTCCTGCGAATGTCATTGTACATTCTACTGGAGCAATGAAGTTTAAATATCTTGTTCAAGAGATCAAAGCGGTTAATGTCAATGCAGCAGGGTACAAATAAGGCCAAGGTTACCACTATCACAGCATATTCTGTAAGTGTGGTAGTTTTGTAAGGTTAAAAACATTGTAGTAACACAAACATTAATGTATGAGTTTAAGAAAATATTGAGGTTTATTAATAATCTCTGTACACAACCAAGCTGCAAAGGAAGTTTAAAAATATAACTGAAGAAAGTGTTTGATATAACGGCACTTATTGAAAAAGTGCAGCTTTATTTGAACATCTTTAGTTTCCCATTGCCTACCAACCTTGGGCTTGTGTCTGCGCACCTTCTGAAGCTGGCTCCTAACAGCATTCATGTCATGGTAGAAGACCTTAAGGGCCCGGGCGAGTTCTGCATCACAACTAGGTCTCAGGCTCCCCCGCCTGTCCGCCTTGTTACTGAGGTCCATGTCTACGTCACAGGAGAAGACCAAGACGTTGGTCTCCCCATAAACCACCTGTCACCATGACAGCAGACATCACTGGGAATGTAAACAGTGAGCGGCCTTCTTACTCTCCCGTGTGCCACTCAGCTGATCCCGCAGTGCACTGTTCTCCTTCCTCAGGGCAGCGTTAAGGTTCCTCAGCTTCTCCAAGTCCTGGTGCATCGCTTGCTGGGAAGAGCTCAAGTCCGAGGGGAGGCTCTCCTCTAGCTGCAGGCCTCACGTAAAGACACAAAGATACACATATCCTGTTAAATCTGCCTTTGATGTCTCCTAACATCATCCAAACAAACGTCACACAACCAAAACATGGTGCCATTTCTCGTTCTGTGGTCCCTACAGTGGCTGTATTTCAGAAGTTATATTTGTAAGGTACTTATGACCGTAGAACCAGTATTTCAGCCAAATAGCATTTATAGATGGGCAGCTCCAGAAGCACAGAGTGTAGAGCTGAGTAATTGCTCAAAATGTAAGCATGGCTTTTCGTGAAACCATGCGATGTGGTTCACCAGCATAGTGTTGAGTGCGCTGGCCTCATCAATGACGACGCTGCCTTCTGCTGTCAGTCTAAGGCCCTCCTGTGACGAGGTCATTTCCTTGCACCCTTCTGTCCTCGTTTGGAGAAGCAGAAACATAAAAATGACATTGACTTAACCTTAAACATGTTTCATCGGGTATAAATGGACCTCAGACAGCAGAGAATCCCAAAACAAGCTTGTGTGACATTCCATACCAAAATGGAAAATGTGCATATTAAGTGAATTATCCATCTGCCAATATATCCATTAATGCTTATCTAGTAATGCACTATTGTCAGTTTGGAGACACCAATTCATCTAACTGCATGTCTTCAGGTGACCAGATACTTCAAGTCAGAAAGGAAACTTTGAGTTAGAATAGGATTTGTTAACTACCATTTCAATTAAAAAGATCTGCATTTCACTTTCACTGAGTTATTGCTGTGTGCTGATTGGTCAGTCTGTAATATTGCATGTGTCACTAATGTTAATGCGAAACAGCTGCATGTGAGTCTTTCAATCAAGGGAACAAACCAGTCAAATGCGCAAGAGGAACTGAACTATTCAGCCAAGCACAGGAGAACTTCAGTTTGAAAGAAGTTGGCAAAACCCGAAGTAGCTCAAAGTGTCCCATAGGACATGGATTGTCTGGTCATCCTAACTATCAGCAAATCATGTGAACTAGAAATTACGTGAAACAAATGGAAGTAGAGTTTCATTTAGAGAATATGAGAGACAGATTGAGCTAGGGTTACCCTGCAGCCCCCAAAGCTCCAGCACCAGGGCACTGGTCTGCAGATAGCTGAGGAAGTCTTGGCAAGTATTGATCACGGTGAACTGCAGCCTGTAGTCCAGCAGGGGGTTCACATTGTGCCATACTGGTGCTGTGTAGAAGGGCTGGGGGATATTGTACACCCTGAACCTGAGGGAGGAGTGTAATCAAGACCAAGAGTTGTGGTTTAATAATAGAACAACTGGTAAACGAAGAGAGCAGCCATTGGTAGATAATCCAGCGGCTGGAAGCTGACCAATGAGTGAAAGTGGACGCAGTGAGGAGCATCCAGTGATCATCTTACCATCTTCAGTAAAAACAAATCAGAGCTTCTCAGCCCGGCCCTCGGGGACCCCCAGACAGTACATGTTTTTGCTCTCTCCCATAATATACTATTATTTCGTTGTTTTTGGATTTTGAACTTATGATGGTTTTGTAACGTATGATTTTTGAAGTTTGTAGCTGAGCTGAGGGTCCATGGAAGGGCTGTCGCCAGAAGTGGCGTTCGTGAACATTTAACTACCATGAGATGTTAATAAGCTAATTCACCTACAAAACAAGCTCACATCTCAACAGTGCTTTTCCAGCTTGGTTCCTCTTAGATTAGATTAGATTCAGTTTTACTGTCATTGAACAAAGTACAAGCACTGAGACAAGGAAGTGAAATTTGGCATCTAATGCGATGGGCTATAGGTTAAACCAGACAGGGACAGACATTCTCTCTATATGTAGCTTCAGAAGGACTAAACATCACCATGTTTGTCCCATCATTGCACATCTCCTGTATTTTTTTTTTGCCTTATTCTACTTATTCGTCCTTGTATCTTCACTCTTAGATGTTTATGTTTAATTTTGCTTGGTCATGACACCACCCACGTGAGAAGAAATTCCTAGTACTTCTCTGTACTTGCCGAATAAAAGATTCAATATTCATCATTCAGTATTCAGTATTCAAGGACAAAAATTTAAAGTGTATTTTAAGTCCCATGTACTTCTCAGTTCTGAAGATCACAGAATGACTGAGGAGACAGAGAACTCTACATGTAATTGTAATGGTATTTTCCCAATCACTCTGAAGTTAAATACTCTTACTCAAAGTTGGTATGCAGTTCTAAGAATAATTTCCAACTGTGAAAAACAATATCAAAGAAAAGTCTGTGCTAACATTCTATGTATCAGGCACAGATATTGTCAATAATATAATCTTGCTATATGTCTATTGTATTTCTAAAAAGGACTATTCTACATTATACAGTACTGTGCAAAAGTCTTGAGCCATGAAAGAAAATTTATAATGTTATCTGGAGAGTCAGTGTATATTTGCTCAGAAAAAAAACACAATTTAACATAACTTATGCAAATTAAAAGTAACGCAATGAAAAACCAACAAGAATTTATTTTGTTCTTCAAAAAGTTACAAATATCTTCTTGGATGGCTAGATGAACACCGCTTCGGTTCCCAAACCTCTCCTCAGGGGCTCCTCAGCCGTTCCACATATTCGTTAAATTTCACCACTAGCTCACTTTATTTATTTATTTAATTAGTTAACAGAAGGTGGGGCATGATGGTGAGGTGGGGCGGCATGGTGGTGCAGTGGTTAGCACTGTTGCCTCACACCTCTGGGACCCGGGTTCGAGTCTCCGCCTGGGTCACGTGTGTGGAGTTTGAATGTTCTCTCCATGTCGTCGTGGGGTTTCCTCCGGGTACTCCGGTTTCCCCCCACAGTCCAAAGACATGCTGAGGCTAATTGGACTTGCTAAATTGCCCATAGGTGTGCGTGTGAGAGTGAATGGTGTGTAAGTGTGCCCTGCAATGGGCTGTTCCCTGCCTTGTGCCCATTGCTTCCGGGATAGGCTCCGGACCCCCCACGACCCAGTAGGATAAGCGGTTTAGAAAATGGATGGATGGACGGAAGCCAGTGAGATATTGGTTAACCATATGTGGTGTGTTAGTGGTCAAGTCAAAAAATACACGGGCTGTGATGGATGGTTGCTGCAAACACATTTTGAAATGACTAAGCTGACTCACTTTGACAGATCATTTTCTTTTATGGCTCAGGTCATTAGCACAGTACTGTCTACATGCATGATACAAAAATATTTACACTTTTCATTCACCAGGGCCAGAATAACAAAATATAGTTGACTGTGGTACAATAGTAAGGATGCTGACCACTTTGCGAAGCTATGCGGCCTACTTAACCTACCGCAAAATGTCAGCACTGCCGGCCAAAGCGCAACCAAACTCACGCAATCTGCACGCCGCGGTCCTTGGCCTCTCTCAGCCAGCGTATGCCGGCGCACTGCTCCAACACCAACTGGAAGTCCAGTCTCCTCCCCAGCAGCTCGCTAGGGTCGATAAGGATGCCGTCTTCACCAAGAGGCCTCGAGGGAACACAGAAAATGATCAGTTTACCTGTATTTGCTTCCGTTTTTGTTTTGCTTGATTGTTTGTACAAAAATTAGAGTTTAGGTGCGGATTTACAATTTCACAGTTAATGTTTTATTAAACCACTGAAGTACTTTTTAAAGGGTATAATCTTAATGGTCCTACTAAGACCGCTGTCCTGTCCATAAGTCTAACTCCTAGGCTTTGTGCGAGTACCGGATTCACTTTCCACAAAATCATATTGTATTTCTCTCCCTTTGAGTTCTACTTTTTAGTTTGAATGCTGTAATGAGGCCAAATTCAATCAATCTTTTATTATAAGCAGCACATAAATAAAAACCAGGCTTGTGCTCCATGAAAAATAAGGAGCTGCTTGTCCAAAAAGCACCAGAAAAAAACATTCTCTTTTTTTATTATGGTCTTCTTATCATTTCCATGTAGTATTACAGTTATACAGGATACGGCCTCCTCATACAACTAGAATGTTGTGCCTCCAAAATTGCAATAATATTACCCACAATCCTGCTGGGCTGCAGGGGACCATCTGTAACTGCAGCACGGCCTCTTCAGTTCCCTCGGGCCCCAGCATCTCCACCTGCTCTTCTAATTGTAATCGGAAGGCCAGCGACTGCAGCCAGAGGTGAGCGCTGCCCAGGTGGAGCGGCTCCAGCGGGTCCCAGAAGGGGTCTTCATCCCTGGGGGGGGCTGATCCGTCACACCACTCCCCCTGCACCACCTGCTGCTGGTACACCTCCTCCATTAAAAACTTACGATTGATAAACTTGGCTTTGGACCACATCCACACCTGATGAAAGGCAGCACACAGACAGAAAATAGCTTGTTTTAATGATGTCTTACCCCCCGCTTTCTTTCAATTAATATTTAGCTACTAAACCAATGTGTTTATTCAAAGCATCTTCCTTGTATTCCCTCCATCACCGCCCATCTATAGAGGACTACTTTACTTTTAATTTGCATTGCAAGATCAAGGCATTAGGTGAAGCCACTCTCCCCCCCCCCCCCCTTACCCTAACATTATCCCCAAAGCAGAATACAAAGAGACAGCGAGCCATGAAAGAACATTACAACCAGACACAGACAGATAGACAGACAGACGGACAGACGGACAGACAGGCAGACGGACAGACAGGCAGACGGACAGACAGACGGACAGACAGACAGACAGACAGACAGACAGACAGACAGACAGACAGACAGACAGACAGGCAGACGGACAGACGGACAGACGGACAGACGGACAGACGGACAGACAGGTTGGGAAACAATGCTCTTCAGAATATCATTTAAATTCAGAAAACAGACAGAGTGATTTTCAGTGCTGGGTATTTTCTTACTTGCTTGTTTTCCACCAACATAACCCTAACAGCAATCTCTTTTTCAAGGTCATGACCCTTGGAATCAGACATGGCGAGGTTCTTGATCTCAAGCTTGAAAACAACTCCCTGAAAATGCAATCAAACCAATTTACATATCAAGCACTGCAGATATAAAGCATACAACCCTAATACTCTATTAATCCTTAAGTAATTAATACTAATATTAGAGAAAAAAAATCTTGCAAGGTCATTCTGGTAACACTTTACTTAAAGCTGTTGTCTACAATACACTATACAGTTGATGTAGATGTATGTATTATATGTAGATACCTTCATAATGCATTATAATGGTCAGTATAAGCATTAAGGATGCTTTCTACTGTATTATGAAGGCATCCATAGTGCATTATAGGTAATTAGATTATAGATATCTTCAGAAAGCATAATAAACATGGCTATAATGTGTAAAGTGTTTTATTAATACTTATAGGCATGTTTATAATGCTTCATGAATGCATTATATGTTATTAATGTGTTCATAGATTCTTATAGACATGGCATTCACAGGAAGTGTCACCATCATTCATGTGTTGAAGCTGGTACAGTATGCCTGGAGAGACACATTTCCCACTCGAATTCTCCTCACCTTGTTGAGTTCCTGACTCATTTGATTGGCCTCTGCCACCATGGGCATTAGCTTGATGTAGTCATAGAATACCGCCAGCAAGCTGGGGTCTGGCTGGCCGTGCCCCCCACTGGGGCTTCCTGGAAGGGGCAAGGGGAGTCAGACTAACTCTGTATACACTCACAAGCAGATGCACATACATACACACGTCGATTCCCCTCACCCAAGCTCTTCTCCTCACATAGCGAGTGAATGTGGATGCCCTCCGCAGCAGCCAGCTCAGACTGAAAATAGTCGTAGTCATAGCGACTCCAATCATTTCCGTCCCGCTCCGAGGGAAAGCCAATGAAAAGGTATGTGCTGTTGGAACCAAGGATGAGCCTGTCCTGGCAACAGCCAACCAAAACAGCAGGTTTCAAATTTCAAGTTTTTATCATTGCATGTTCAAAGGAGCATTGTGCCACAGTTGCAGGGGAAGAGACCGGTGAATGAATGTATATGACAAGCAGGTATGATAGGATGAAAAACCTATATTTCAGTCATTGATCTTCATGTGTTTATGGGAGATATTCATGCATATAGTCAGCTCTCTTGCTTTCAGTTGCCAAAAAAGTCCAGGTGACACCTGTATCCACGCAACTGAATGCTCCTTTATAAGGTCCATTATTATTTATTTACAATGCAAATTATTTATAATGCAAATTATTGCACCGTGTAGCTGTTGCAGGTCCAGAAACAAAATGCATAGAGTCATCAGGCGAGAAGTACAGTGTGGGGACTGCCCAGGCGATCGAGGCAGACAGAGGGTCACATCGTTCCAAACATAGATGCTTGTCATATATGCCTACATGAACTCTGTTGGCTTACTTGGTGAATCAAATAATCATATAAGCTCATGCTGGTTTTGCATCTGTTAAACTCTGCTGTAGAATCTAATACTGGTGATGTATGAAAGTGGAGTTTATTGCACTTTATGTTGCAGTTCAGTTAAGAACATACCAAGTGCTGCAGCTGTGTTTTGCAGGGGACAGACGCTCCGTTGACAATGACCTTGGCCTGTCCCACCGGGGTGATGGACACCCTGCGCTCTACGTTGGTAAATACCGCATGTTTGGCCTGAATGCTGAAGACAGATAGCGGCAAAGCAAAGCAAATCATTTCTCTAGTAATATTCTGCATTTACAGTGGCTTGCATAAGAATTGATCGATTTCCCTGCATTATAAATAATGCATTCACATATTTTTTCCTGTCTCAATTTTTATTACAATCACTGTCTCGAGTAAAAGTCAAAATCAATTATTAGTCAGCAATCTTGCAAAGAAAATCAAAACCTGAAAAATGCTGCTTGTACAACTATCCAACCCCTACACCCTTTGCCACAATTACCACGCTAAATATTTTGGGGGAAGTAGCTACCAGTTTTTTACACTTTTCGAAACTGGTTGTTGCCCATTCTTCATAGCAGACTTGCTCCAGGTCTTTCATGTTGGTTGGATGGCTGCAATTCTCAAAGAAAGTCACAACACTACATTTTCCAGCTGCTGAAGGTCAGAAAAGGAAATTAACATTTATTTACCCAAGTCCTTTAATAGTGATGGCACGGGGTGTCGAGTCTGACAGTCCTATGTCCCATTCACCTATATGTCAGACACAAACCACACACATCATTACAGACGCTCCTCTACTTGCGAACGAGATACGTTCCAAAAGGCCGTTCATAACTTGAAATGTTTGTAAGTCGTTATTCAACATCATTTTAAGGGCATACAAAAGTACAAAGAACTAGGATACTGGGAGTACGCTACGCTGCTGCGCGGCGGGAGTAGCGGCCAGAAGTCGTACTAGGCGGAATTGTAGCACAGATAAAAATATTGATGTTGCAGACAGGAAACGGGAGCCCAGTGAACACATTTGGACTTACAGTCCTCTTCGTTCGTATGTCTGAAAGTTCGTAAGTTGAAAGTTCGTAAGTAGAGGAGCGTCTGTATATAAATTCTATTATTATATTATATTATAAAACTTATTGTTTTGCATTGTTTAATTGTGTAAGTGACAATAAAAGAACTTTGACTATATGGCTAAGGAGTGAGTCTCTGTATGGGATGTATACATATTATTCATATTATGTTATTAAGGTGAAAATTACAAAAAATGTACGGTATGGTATGCAGTGAGCACAGTACAGTTGCATTTAGGGTTGATGTCCTCATGACTTCAGCAATAAATTATGACAGAAAATCATAAAATGAAGTACAGTGTAATTATGATGTCTAAATGTAAAACCCAAAAATACACATGACAGTTTAACAGGGGTTAGTCAGCTGCTGCTTTGGATCTGACTTGAATTCTAAGTGCACTAATAACATGCCACGGGTCTGCCCAATGTAACGGGCTGGCGGAACAGTGTGACATCATTAGCGACATCATTACCTTCCTGGATAAAAAGCTTGATCACTCCAGAGAGCTGAGGGTCTTCATTGATGTTAAGGATGTAGGGGTACATCTGAATCATCCTCCTCTCCTATATCAGAGAGAGGGGAAGAAATAAAAATGGCTCAATATTCAAGAGAGTGATTTTTGTTGGTAAAACTGTACTGTTTTAGTAATCCTGACGGTCTATAACATTACATTATCATGGTTATTATTGTAAACCTAGGGAGATTCTTAACTGTGAATCATAGCTTTGTGGGGCTACATTGTTACTGGACAAGATAAACCGATCAGACTGCTGACAAAGAAGTGATACTGACACCTGAGTAATAGTAGCATATTGCTGCTCCCAGTCCCTGAGTGCTTCCTGCAAGTGCTGTTCCCACAGGGTCTGAATGGCACGGATCTGCAGCTCATTGTGAGTCAGTAACTTACGTAGCTCCTCTGTACAAATGCAACATTTAGATTAGTGTTACCCAATCCGGTCCTCAGGGACCTACAGTTGGTCCATGTTTTTGCTCCCTCCGAGTTCCCAGCCAAGACAATCCAAATTTTTGCTCCCTCCCAGCTTCCTACCTACCGGGAGTAAAAACGTGGGCTGCCTTTGGATCCCCAAGGACTGGATTGGAAAACACTGATTGAAGTTATCGGTTATGACCACAGGAAGACACTCATTCCAGCAACGTTGCAAGGCATAATACCAGAAAGCAGGGGAGTCTCTAGCTACTGAAAAGATCAGGGTTTAAGTCAAGTTTACCTGGAGCCTGACTTTGTTTTGATGGAAGAGTGGCTAAAATCTCGGGGCTAGCTTTAAGCGATCAGACCGAGTGATCAGACCTAATGACGTCCATGCCAGAAAGTCATCACAGAATACTGAATCACCACTTTCATCACTGAAGTCCTCCACAAGCTTCATACACAGCACTGTTTAAGATTGCTGCAGTGTCTAATCAGTAAGATTAGTCACTAATTATAATTGTATATTAGCAATATTTGTTGGTTGAGTGGGATTAAAGTCTTAACCTTTCTAATCTTAAGCCTAATATGGGCACATATGCTTATACAACAGGCTCCTGTAAGGTATGACTAATGTGATAACACAGCTAAACTTGGGCTTCCCTGGATGTGGGAGAACAGAACTATAATAAAAGAAGAACCTTTAAAAGTCTGCAATGGCCAGAACCTGTGTAACCCTGATCCTGTATGTAACCCGAATATCAGTCTTACCCCTAACCCCACCTCTCACCATAACAGTAGCTTTAAATCTATTACTATTATGCTCTAACCCTATCCTTAACAGGGACCCAAACCCCAGCACTAACCTTAACTTCACACTGACAACACATAGAACATCTATGACTTCAGTACAATATGCTCTAGGCTAAATGAGAAAAAGTGAGACCGCTTTAGAAGAAAGCATTTGCCGGTAAACAAAAAGGAAGAATGGCACACTTGTCTGATCGTCTGCCTGGCGGCCCTCGTGCCCCAGACGGGCCAGGCGCAGATGCAGCTTGGCATTCTCAGCCTTCAGCTCCTTCAGGAGACGCTCAGTGGGGCTCTCGTTCACCACGGCCCTGTTCTGAATCCGCTTTGCCCTGGCAAGAGATCCACACATGAACCCACCTTCATCGTGCAAGTACTACATTCTTCCCAAAAGACATGCATAAATCCTTTTGACTATTACGCGTGGCCTATTATGCATAAATTCTTTCGACTATTACGCGAGGCCTATTATGCATAAATCCTTTCGACTATTACGCTTGGCCTATTATGCATAAATCCTTTCGACTATTATGCGTGGCCTATTATGCATACATCCTTTCGACTATTACGCATGGCCTATTATGCATAAATCCTTTCGACTATTACGCATGGCCTATTATGCATAAATCCTTTCGACTATTACGCGTGGCCTATTATGCATAAATCCTTTCGACTATTACGCGTGGCCTATTATGCATAAATCCTTTCGACTATTACGCGTGGCCTATTATGCATAAATCATTTCGACTATTACGCGTGGCCTATTATGCATACATCCTTTCGACTATTACGCGTGGCCTATTATGCATAAATCCTTTCGACTATTACGCGTGGCCTATTATGCATAAATCCTTTCGACTATTACGCGTGGCCTATTATGCATAAAACTTTACCTTTCTGCATAGCGTAATGTGGAGAGAGATTCTTCATAGCATGTATCCGCTGGGCTCAAGGTTGCCATCTTTGAATGAGAAAATGCCGCTTGTTTGAAAGACAGCGCACTCACAGGTTTCGTTACATACCAAAAATCTGATTAATCGTGAGGCACTGGGCTGGCCTCCATCCACGGTTTCTCACCATGATGGTGCGGCTGTTGCCCCCCAACGCAGACTGCAGCAGCTTGGTGAGTACCGAGTCCCTGTACGGGACGTATACCGCCCGCTTTCCCATCGCCACCTCCGCCAGAGAACTGTGGGTGGTGACCTCAGGGGTCAAGACAGGCGATCACCACAGACCCCACATCAGCAGAGAAAGCATGCTGTGCATATCTACACACATGGACTAAGGCTAGCCTGAAGGATGCTAAGTCTTATAGCGATAACAGCATAACGTCTTGTTAATTTCTGTAACACTTCGGATACAAAGCTGTGGTATTGGTGAGGGAGGTGGCACAGTGGCACAGTGGTTAGCACTGCTGCCTCACACCTCTGGGATCCTCTTGACCTTGGGTCTATCTGTGTGATTTATGTAGCGTTGTAAGATTCCCTCCGAGGTTCTCTAGTTTCCCCCCGCAGTCCAAAAACATGCTGAGGCTGATTGGAGTTACTAAATTGCCCATAGATGTGTATGTGTGAGTGAATGGTGTGTGAGTGTGCCCTGCGATGGGCTGGCCCCCCATCCTGGGTTGTTCCCTGCCTTACGCTCATAGCCTCCAGGATGGGTTCTGGACCCCCGCAACCCTGAATAGGACAAGCGGTTTTAGGAGGATGGATGGATGGACATTGGTAACAAGATAGCTAACTAACTAACATCATTGTTAATTGTGAATATATAAAGTGAGATTAGTTTGCTTCATGTCGAAACTGACATATTTGCCTCGTTGGCAACAATTCATGTAGGTCCATTTAAAACAAAAGCTGTGTAAAGATAGGTGCAAAGTAGTTTCTAAAAGAAAAAGTTTTTTTTTCACACGCATGCAATGGATTTTCGGACTTCATTTTCATTAAACAGTAATGATATATGTTAATATGTGTGATCATGCTGTTGGATCACCACAACCCTAACCTGGAGAAGCAGTTGGAAGACTAATGGATGTATCCTTTTGGATTTAGCTAATCTATTCTGCAATTTCTATGCAGCAGTCACTAAAAAAGTACTTTTGTCAAGTAAATGGCCCTAATCCTTTGTGACCTGATGACATTGCCCAGGGTGGTCAGGCTAAGGTTGATGGCTGCTCCCTCTTTCAGCCGGTCGGCTTCGGATGTCAAGGTCCTCTGTCTCTCACTCCCTGCCAGGTCAACGAGGTTCATGTTTGACTCCTTGGTGGTGTTCTCCTTGGAGAAAATCTGTAGGCAGATTCAACTGGAGCATGTAAAAATAGCAAAGCACGTCAGCAGGCGGGCCAAAGCGATTCAGTCATGGTTCTACCCAGGCCTAATTAGCGCTTGTTCATCACCAGAAGAAGAAGAAGAAGAAGTACAAGAAGCATATGATTTAGGGATGCCAATTTGTAGCAATAAATGGACATCGACTTATCCTTCAATGAGAGTGTGTGAACTGTTGGTAATGCTAGCATGTCTAAAACTTGATTCCACTGATTCGGCATGTTTCATGTAGGCCAAACAATTTACTCTTTTGGGGAACCATGCCGTAAGAACACACAAGCAGCTGAATGAAGGACCGCACTTGAACTGTGACTCATAGCCTGTAGACCAGTGGACACCAACGGGTCGATCGCAACACATGCACACGATATGCACAGGCAAACACCTGCTTGAGCTGCAAAATGATGAGCATGTGGGAGCGGCTGCTGCTGGCGTTCATGTGGGTGGAGGCGGTGGTGCGCGTGCGCGTGCCCTGCTCCATCAGCTGCGCCACCTGGGTGGCGCTTTCGCAAGGCACCCTCCGCAAACCCTCCACGTAAAAACCACGCTGCTGGTCCTCCCTCACTTTCAGGCCCCCACACAAGCGCGGGCCCCTCGAGAGCAGGTCAATCACCTGGATGGGGAACAAACGCCGAGCTCATACTGGCTGATCACCTTTTAATAGCCGGACTTGAAGCAGTGCAAAGGGTTATACACTGAAATCCAGGTGGAAAGAATGGGCAGAGTGCAAGAACATGAAAGCTCAGGTGAAATCTTGATCTGTGTATCTACCTGTTCGTTGTAGATTTCCAGCATGCTGAAAAACAGCTGGAAATTGCAAATATCAGTTAATTATAAATGTCCATTTCTGGAAATAAAATAAGCTTCTGAACAAAATAGGAAAGTACTGACTTTAGTGGTTTTAATGAGCCAGAACAGTATAGCGGATCTATAGTTATCCAACAATAACAGAATTTACATCATTGCACCTGATTTAAACTAAATTCTCAAAAAAAGACACAAGCACAATATATGGTTAAATGTTATGGATCATTTCCTGCCAAAGGCGCGACATACCTGGCACCGCCGACTCTCCTGGTTCACCTTGATGGCCTGGAACAGCCTCTCACAGAGGGATGGCACCAGACCCTTGTTGGGGCCATAACCGATCATAGAGTAGCTCTTCCCAGAACCCGTCTGGCCGTATGCTAAAAGAGTAGCATTATAGCCCTGCAGGGCATTCTCCAGGATGCCTTGTCCCAGGTCCTGGAACACGCTGTTCTGTTGGGCCATGCATAGGACAAAAGGGGAGCAAAAAGTTGAACAACAGTTCCTATAGACACTGACTCGCATGCAGGTGGGTTTGATAAATTTAAGCTACTAGCACCTTCAAAGAAGGCAACATTAATTAGGTTGAATAATTGCACACAGACAGGACTAAGGCTGGAATCCCCTGCTGCCTAGAATCTAAAAAAAGAATCAAAGGTTTGTACAAGATGAGTTCATTAAAGGGGGCGGCACGGTGGTGCAGTGGTTAGCACTGTTGCGTCACACCTCTGGGACCCGGGTTCAAATCTCCGCCTGGGTCACATGTGTGTGGAATTTGCATGTTTTTCCCATGACGTCGTGGGGTTTCCTCCAGGTACTCTGGTTTCCCCTCACAGTCCAAAAACATGCTGAGGCTAATTGTTTTCTGAGCTTCTGAATTGCCCATAGGTGTGCATGTGTGGGTGAATGGTGTGTGTGTGCCCTGCAATGGATAAGCAGTTTGGAAAATGGATAGATGAATTTTATTAAACTTAAACCTATTCTAGTAAAATTCAATACAGCTGTTTTGAAAGGGCAATAGAGCTCAGTGAAAATAAAGCACATACTTTTTGTCCAAGATTATTATATAGATAAATCTGTTCTATATCATCCGGCACCAACAGTTGTAGACAATGATACATTTAAGGTGCAGGTTTAAGGAAGCTTACAGTAGGAATATCTTTCCGACTACCTAACCAGAGGTTGGTATTTCAGGTCAACCTTAATACCTAACATTTGCTGACCTGGTCTGCATAGCGGCTCCCTGGTTCCTCTGGGACGAAGAGGCCATCTTTGTTCCGGACAAAGCCGCTGTGAGACCAGTAGGCGTAGTCGAAGGTGAAAGTGCGCGCCTGCTGTGTGCGTGGATCGAGGATGCTGGTGGCGTTGGGACCCATGGAAATGACACAGCGGCTGCCTGCATCCCGCTCTCTCTGTAGTTCAGTGGACAGTGTGCAATTCACCTGACAGGCCGCTACATCTCAATGCAGTTATGTAAGGATTCCACTCAGATTTTGCCTACAAAAGCCATGTTTTAAAAGGCACAAACAAGAATGCAAACACCCGGCAGGCTTAGGGGGAACATCACCAATCTAGTTGTTCTTACTTTTTCGATGTAATCTGTAGCCATTAACCTGTCAACACTACCACGGCACTACCAGCAACACTTTTTAGAATTCCGATCAATCGTTATCATGCTTGCACACAAGTACACTGGGGCGCTACGAGGAATTTCACTTTGTTTCATTGACAAACACCCAGCAGGTATCATTTTGTATCAAACGTAGCTCTGACTCTAAATAAAAGTCAAAGCCCCCTGGTGTAAATACAGCATCAGCCACAGTAACACAAACTGCTTCTTAAAGTGATACAAATTCAGTTCAGGAAGCGAACCAATTTCTCAGCACAACTGACCTTGTTGAAGGGCCGGACTCGAACAGCCACTTTCACGCAGTCCTTCCTGGACATTTCAGCTCCCCGCCCTCTCATTTTGCTGCTGCCAACTGGACAAGGGAAAGTTCTCCGACACCATCGGTAAAGCGCACGTAACACGAGATGGAGAGGTGTCATCTTTCATGGTGAACCACTATACATTAATAATGACGCGTGATCGTGGGGGGCCTCACCGTCGTATCGCATGAGCAACACGTATCTGGCTGTTAGCTTTGGGTAATAGGACCAAACGTATATAGGATGACGAATAACTTGCTAGGTGCCTCACTGCTTCCCCTATTTCAACTAATAAAGAGAAGACATTCAGATTGTTAGCTATCGAGCCAGACGAAGCAGCGAAACATTATAAAAATTCCAAGGAAAACTTGATTTGGGTGTTTATTGAAGTTCATGGTCTGTATTGCGAAATGAAAAACTATAGTCTTATAAAATTGCATAGATTTAAGGCACTTTCCCCTCCAAAAGCTGCTGCGACAATTGCAGAGTTGAACAGCAAGCCATTAACAAAAGAATTTAATTCAAAAGCTGGCACTGCAAAATATACACAAGATATGGACCACACTAAAGCTCCATTAAGTCATGAATGAGGCAGAGAGCTGAGGAAATATTACATTGGTCTTGAAGCATAAAAGTTTAGCCAAAATAATGACATTTCACAACCGTCGTAACGGGGATTTACATTTCGGTTTCAGAGAAAACTCCAAAATGACAATATTTACCATTGAGGTTTTTAATTTAGAGGACTAATCTAGAGTTTCAGCAATGGTTTATTTCCTGGATAAGGAGATCACACACATTTCCCTAAAGGTTACTTTCAATCAAGGGGAACTTCTCAGTACATTAACGACATGCAACACAGCTAATTAAATCAAGCAAGTCGCAAAATGTATGAAATAAGGCCCACGTTCTTAGAGACAGCTTTTCGAGGTGAAACATCACTTAAGCTAGTGTTAAGACTTTATTCCAAAATTAAGGAACAAATATGCACATGAGTTGCCATGCTCAACTTCAGTGGTGTCACTAAACAGCCTGCGTAGGTGTCCAGTGACCTCTCACAGCCAAATTACAAACAACTAATATCCAATCACAGAAGTGATTAAACAATACAATACATAAATCAGGGCTATCCATAAACAAAGTGAAAAACCCATAAGATAAAATGCCCCCCCCCCCCCAAAGACTAGCCATCCATTCATCTTCTATATCTAGTTTTGTATAAAAATAAAGCAGGTTTCTATCAAAGCCCTTACTGCAAAAGTAATCATTTTGGTTAAAACTAACATTCTGCAAGTATCAAACCATTTACATGCTCTTTTGTGGACAAGACTTGAAAGTAAATGTGAACAACCCAGTATCTACCAAAAAACATTATTCATTTTTTAAATGGTGAAATCAAAACTAGAACAAATATTAACACCACAAAAGGCATGTCATTAATTAGTTTTATTTATACCTAAATTGCTATTTACACATTTGCATTGTTTTATATAAATGTATGAACTTGTAAGTAAAAAAAAAAAAAAAAGAAAAAAAAAAAATCTTGGAACACTTGTCTTGCAAAAATTTCAATAATTTATATAAAATTAAGCTCTTCTGAGATTACATGTTTATTAATTTAAAAACACTGGTTGTGTTTAAATACAAAAAAAAAACACAGGCAAAGAAGTGAAGAAAAAAATCCATAAGGGTGTGGCAGAGCTGGATGACGATTGTCTGAATGTCCTGTTCTGGCATGGACACCCCGGGAGCCTGGTGGAGCCCATTACAGCATCTTCCTTCGCGTGACTGGTTTTGGGAAAACCGCCTCCAGCAGACGTTTACGGCGCAGGGTCATTCTCTGGGGGGCACCTTCAGCCTCTTCCTGCCGTTTCTTTGATCTAGGGGCAGCTGCTTCTGCAGGGCTGCCCATGGGGGAGACCAAATTAATCTTTACGGGTAGGGGGGCCGCAGCTACTGCCTTTACCCTGCAAGAAGAGAAAAGACGTTTCCCCTGGTTGCTTTCTGGACAAAACCCGCCCATACATTCATCTCTGCTTATCCCCGATTGGGTCGGATTAAGCTTACTACAGAAAACCCAATGCCAAAGAATGACATGATGGCACATACTAGGGCTGCATATCACATCGTGATGGAATTGCGATTATACGACGCAATAAATCACGAGGGTTTTAGATGACAGGCGTAAACATTCGTCTGGATTTAAGCTTTTTGATGTTTTGTGGATACACAAGGTAAAAAGACGCTGGCGCGTGGCAGTACTTTTCGCAGTTTAAAATCAGACAGAAAGTTATTTAAGACATTTATACAGATTACTTTTGGGCATCACGATACGCCTCTCGGTAACATTGTAGCCGCACTACTAATCTGCCAAACCAAATTGTGGGTGCAAGCATCTGCACAGCTCCGGAATGCTGCCCTCCTGAGAAATGCGTTGCCCGATATTAATGCACTGGTGATTATCTCGCATGTGATATATGATCGCAATACTGTGCAGCCCTAGCACGTGTACTACAGGTAAAACAAACAATTACACCTAAATGCATGCCTTTGAACTGTGGGAGAAAACCTGAATATCAAGAAGAAAATCAAATGGAGAGTCAGAGCCTGGGTTAGGAACAAAACACTGTCACTATCAACACTATCACTATCAAGTGCATGAAGTGGTTTCAGCGTTAAAACTAGCACTTACTTTGTAGTTCTCTTCTTCCTGGGCTTGGAATCTTCAGCCTCTTTCACCTCCACTTTTGGAACAGCATCCTCTGTGTGCTTTCCCTAACAGGGAAAAAAACATCAAAATATGAGATTTGTGATTATACAAACCAAATTATGGGTAATTCAACTTGGTAAACACAGGACCAATGATCAACATTTCGAGAAAGCCGATAGCTGGATGACAAAAGTTTGTACCTCAGTGGTAGCCTCAGGTATGGTGCTGCTTGCTGGCCGCCTTGCTCGAGTGGCTGGAGGGGAAAAGGTAAACTGCGGCATGGGGATGTCATTCTGTTCGTTGAAATCAGCCTTTATCCCTGTAGAGGATGGATGGGGAAACTAGCTTACAATTGTGGCCTTAACACTTAAATTCTTGAGAAACACATGCAGCAAAACTGGATGTTAATGAATTTTTAAACTTTGATGTTTCACCTGCTCCGCATTTACCTTTTGTTCTTCCTCTGGTCTGAGGTGGCGAGAAGATAAATGTATGCTGTACTGGATTAGAATCAGCTTCAGCAATTGTACTTGTCCGTGTGTTTCGGCCCGTCTTCCGTGCCCTTGATTTATCCAGCACCTGTTGTTTCTCACTGGGCTTAACCTCTGTTACTTGTGCTTCTTTTTGCGCCACCTTTTTGTCATCAGGTTCTAGGGTCTTGGAGGGAGGAGAGGGAACCTGATCAATTACCGCTTTTGTAACTCTCCGCTTGGAGCGAACTATTTCTGTAACTTTAGCTGCAGAATCCATCTCTTTCCATCCTTCTTCTGTGTCTTTGAGTCTCTCCATAACTGCTTCTGCCAGTTGTGTTCCAGGTTCAACCTCCAGAGACGTTTCCAGAAGAGGGAGCTCTTTTTTGGCCTCCAAACTACCCAAGTGATTCCACAACTGGCTCCTTGTTGATCGTCGAGAACTTCTGATTTGGGGTAACTCCTCAGCAATAGGAGGGACATTTGTGTTCTCCAGATTTCCCTCTTTGGTCTTCTTTGTGCTCCGTTTAGGGGTCATTACCACAGCTACAGGGACTTCTTCTGGCTCCACTTGAGACAGCTCCAGGGCGAGAGTGATTCCTCGAGATTTGCGCATCACTCTGCCTGGACTGCTAGGTGTCTTTGGGAGCTGATTACCTGGCACTTCTTGATTAGCAAGGCTGGTCAAAGGTACTTCAGCATCAGAAGCCTTTGCTGTTCTGGCACTGCGGGCACGTGTCACAGGCAATTCTGAGGATTCTTTTTCACTTGGTTCCTCTATGCCCTTGATGTCTTCATCCAAAACTGCGCTCGTGTTCCTAGTTCTGCGGGTACCCTTTCTTGGAGTAGCCTTCTGTGGAGCCTGTGGCTTGGAGCTGCCAGTGTTTGAGATAGCAATGTCAATACCAACTTCCTCTTCTTTCAGCAACTGGATGCTCTCTGCAAGTCTTGAGGATCTCCTTGGTGTTAAAGGAACTTCTGAATCTTGCCCATGCTTAACATTCCGAGTTCGCCTTCTTGGAGTTAAGGGCACTTGAGAATCCATTTGTTCTATAGCGTTTTCCTGTGACTGTACGTCATCTTCTGGTTCTTCAAGGGGAAAAGGAAAACTCACCGTTTTGCTTTGCCTGGTTGGCTTTTCTGAAGCAGCAGTCAGTTCCTCATTCATAAATCCTGTCTTTTCTACCACTGGTCGCGTTTGATCCTTTTTCAATTTTTTGAGCTCCTGAGATGAAGCACTTGCAGTACTGGTTATGTCTTGAACATTTTCAATGTCAGCCTTTGTCTTTTCAACCTGAGCTAATTTAACCTCTGTAACATTTTCATCATTAGCACTTACTAGTGCCTTTTTCTCAACACAGGCTGGCACTCCCTCCACATCTGGCTCCTCAGTTTGAATTTTCTTTGGCTTTTCAACCTCTGCTTCTAGGACCTGTTCAGGTATTGTTGTAATATCTCCTGTCTCAGTGGAAATTGAAGGCAGCTCCTCGGAGGCCGTAACTGCATTTTGCTGTGATCCCGCAAGTTCATCAGTTAAGCCTTTGGTGGGATCATCATCAACTTGTTCAATCACATCTGGCAGAGTTGTCATCAAGTGTACGTCTAAGGTCACTGGAACATCTCCACCATTGTGCCCTGGCTCTCTGCATAGCTGGACTACGTCATGTTGCTCACCACCACCCAGAGAGAGAGAATGCTCCATTATCATAACGTCAGCATCCACATCTGCCTTAGCCAGCTCATTATCCCTTTCTTCTGCATCTGCCTCCAGCATCAGAGTGAATTTGCCGAGTGGCTCCATATGTGGAACCCCAGATTCAACATCCTCCCCCAGCTCCAAAGGCCCTCGTATTGGCAGATTCTCTTCGTCTGGCTCCATTGGAATCAACAGAGTTGTAGAGGGCTTCAGCTCTGTGAAAATTGGTTCACTCTCGTCTTCATCTGCTGTCTTCATGTTGAGCATGAGCATTGCCTCAGTCTCACCAGCCTCAATCTGCCATCACATAAGCAGAAGTTTAGAAGTTAAACTTAAGTGTTTGATGAATTTTTATACAGCACAATCAAGTTGGCAGGGCAACACTAAAATTAGAGCATTTGCAGTATTAATTAGTTTACGCACCGACAGAACTACGGTTTGTTGCTCAAGGTACTGAGAGCTGTGAAGTTGTTCCAGGACGACGTCAGCATTCAACAGGTCTGGATGCCTCCCACTGCCTTCGTCTTTTTCTATGATTTCCACCTCACTTCCAGAATCTTCCTGCACAGGATCATTGACCTCTTCCTCGGAGGTGCTGGAGAACTCCTCACTATCATTCAGACTCACAACAGCTGAAAAGCACAAAATGGATCAAACACACAAACTCAGCACTCCAAATAGAGTACAAAAAAGCATTGGACAGTAGATAGGATTAGCAAATTACTATAAACTAGTACTATTTTTCCATCCTTAATAGACATTAGCCCTAATCTATGACTGTTCCACATGACAGATTTAAAGCAGAGACAGAGGGACACTCACAGGGAGACTCTGAAGTGGTGCTTCCATGTGAAGCAGAAGCCTCAGATGGTTCTTTTGCCAGCACTGGACTTGTGTTCCACTCTTCCTTATTACGGGACTCACTGCACATTGGAAGACATTAAGGGTGTAAAGGTGTAAAGGTACACGGGATATTATTGTACCGGTAGGTACGCCTGACAGCTCAATATGCACACATGAACACATGGTGTTATGATACGTCTATCATTTTCCTATACGTATTGACACGAATATAAGTGTGTTTTTGTACCGAAAAAAAACATCTAAAAAACTGCCGTTGTCTTATTATCGAGGGCTAGAATTTAAACGTCATTATACACCAGCAGATGGCATAAATGATCTGCCACCTGGCTAAAGGCTGCCTAATACTTCAACCGTAATCAACATTTCGGCAAAATGATCCTGTATGACTAGTGATTCCACCCACTGTCGACAACTGGCTGACAATGTGACGCTGTGGGGCTGGTCAGCAGCCGACATGCTCGGTAGCGCACCACGCTTTTCTTTAAATGGCAAAAATTATTTTGGGTATTCGGATAAACTATAAATGTTGTAACTGTGTAATGCTTGCTGTGGAATGCGCACATTTCATGTTGGGTTTCCTTGTCTGTGCCACAACTAGTATTAAACTGACAGTGGCTATTAATCAGGAGTACTTCATTTTAGAGCTGTCATCACCTTTAGGAAAATGACTTGACCAGTTTGCAATACTGATTATCCATCTACACTTACTGTGCTGCAGTTACCAATGGTTGCTTAACAACAGTGATATGCTTACTAATGTGTTTATTTTCTTCTTACGTATAAAGTTACCAAAACTGTACCGTTATCATGGAAACCATTGGAAAACCGTACCATTACAGCCAGAGAAGATGTACGCAAAGTATAAATGAACTCTAGACAGAACAAAAAGCAAAGCATGACAGCAAACATCTACCTGCTGGAGCAGGACGTCCATTCCTGAGATGTCTCCTTGATACCAAAGCGTGTTAGAGTAGGGGATTGATCTTCACCAAATAAATGGCGCTCCACAAACACATCTAGACCTAGAAGACGACAAACCCAATCGATGCCCTCATAAAGAATATTTCATACATGTTTTTTTTTTTTACTTTCCAATGGATTCCAAAATTGTTCCTCATGTGTTCAAAAACCATGTACAGTACGGTTCCCACTAAATTTGCAACCTTGTATTTGCAAAAGATTAGTTTGTACAGTAAATTCTCGAATTATGTTTTTTTGCAACTCATTTACAATTACTTCTTTAGCTTAAACTGAGAAATGCCATAGGTTAACTGCCCATAATAAATTCCACATCAGTTCTCAGTGGAACTTAAATCTGCTATAATTACTACTCACTAGTGTCCTCCCCAGATTCCAGCACCACAGGCTCCTCTGCTGGTTCCTGGTCCTGCACTTCAATCACTTCCTGTTCTGGTATTAGCTCCTGATGTGCTTCCCGTTTCAAAGCCTCCCTTGGCAGGAGTTCTGGAAATGAGACCTGATCGTCTGCCAGTTCTTGCTCTTCTTCTCCTGGGGTAAGTTCAGCAGCAGCTGCAGGTTCTTCCTCCCTCGTCTCTTGTAAAGGCGAGACTGATACATTTGGAATGTCATATTTGGAGCTCCTCAAGTCTTCCTCCTCAGCCTCATTCTGCAGTGGCTCCTCCTCCATCAGGTCCTCAGGCTGTGGTGCATCATGGTACTCCAGTGTGGTGTCTACAGACTGGATGGAGGTCTGGCTTCTCTCGCATCCTAGACTGAGCCTGCCAGCCACAACCTCCCTAACTGAACCACCTTTGCCCCCCTCTCCATCTTTCTCTCCACTTGACTGCTCCTTAGCTGGAGAGGGGTCAGGTTGCTCATCCTGTTCTTCCCCTTCTAAAGGAGGGGTACCCCACTGTTCCAGCACAGGTTTTAGTGCAGATGATCTAGAGGACAGGCTGATGTCACCATCTTGCGTAGTCTGCAATTAAGATGACAAATCAGCCGAAATGCTTACATGAATACCCTTCAATTCTGGAAGTCATGGTGATCTGGACACGCAGAGAAAGAATGTACAACCTTACCATGTTACCCAAGCGAGCAGGAACCTTGGCTAAATCAGGAGAAGGGGCTTCCTCAATGAAGGTGATACGGCATTCTTTGGGGCGTAGTGGAGGGCTGGCTGAGCGACCTGGGGATGCAGAAGGGGATGCCACAGGGGTAGGACGCAAACTGCTTCGCAGGATGGATTGCGGCGTAAAGCTTGAGAACATGGGTCCAGATGCGGCCAGTGCTCGGGCTCTCTGAAGAACAAAGATTGTGCTGTGCTATGGGAAACTCTGCAATGCACTCACTGCCATTGTCCAAAGAAAACCAATGATAAGATTAAATAAGATGGCCTACAAATTGTCATTTTAGCAATTCCTCCATATACTTGGGTTGAAGATGTTTACTTGGCTTAGTGAACCAAGCTGAACCAAGTAAATTTATGTTGCTAACAATTGCTAGCCCACCAAAGCAACCCACCTTTGTTCCACATTTAGATTAATTTCTACTAAAAACAGTGGCTCAGAAGAGAAACCGCATTTCTTGTCTGTACCTTGACCACCTGTGGCGTCTGCAGAAGACTGAGCTCAGGTGCTTTGGCGATGCTCTGGAGGTAGCTGGTTCTCCCAGTGGAGGGGCTTGATAGCAGCCCTCTGGATGGATGCCTGAGTGGCGTATGCTGCAGGCCAATGCCTTCGGGGCTTGAACGAGTAGATGGATACAAAACAAGACCGAGGGCCCTTAGAGGAAAAAATGCGTAAATACAGTTAGCACTGCCTTTCTGGGGTAAAGGCGCTGCTCAACAGTGAAATCACTCCACCAGCCACGAGATCTGAAAGTTCTGATCACAGGAACTGTGTTCCGTTCCCCTGAGCGGCACATGACCGATCTTTCATGTCGATCTCACCGATCTTTACCTTAAATTTTGCTTGCCACTGCTGTAATATCTATACATCATCCCTCCACTAAACCATATTAAGTAAGTCCAGATGCAGTGGCACTGTCCAAATCCAGTGGGTTTTCTGTTCTGGTTCTCTTAGCTCCCAAGTTTACGCCCCTATGTCTTTTGCCACAGCCTTCATCACTCTATTCCCATGTCTGACCACTACAATTTTTCATCACACCTTTCCTTCCACACACTCATAGACTAAGAAACCACCTCTTCCATGGTAATTGTTATAATCCAAGAGCTCTCCCACATTCTTCCTCTCTTCCCTAACTACAGTATATCCCATCTCAAACCCACACTTTAAACCAACTCTTCCCCATCGCCACTTTCAACCCCTCGACATTTTCTCCCTTAATTACCAGGCCAGCACAACTGTCATCGAGACCTTGGCTACAAGACACGTTTGACAGAATCAAGCTGTGCACAGTGGAACGAAAATGGCACAAGTTCTAAATTAAGTCCCACCGGGCAGCCAACCAAAACCGCCTCTCAGCAGCCTGGCAGAGGGACATGCTCTCCTTCCCCAGTTCCCATCTCCGCACTTTCACTGCAGACAAGGTCGCATTACTTCACAGAAAAGGTGGCTTCTGCCAAAAGGCAGTTCATATAACTAAGAAAAGCCTATCAATCTCCTGCAGAATGTTAATTAACGTGACACTGAAACTTACAAAACAGCCTCGTTCTATAACAACATCGGTCTCTGCGCATTCTCATTACCATACTCAATAACACTTAGTTAACACTACTGATTTTCACCACTGCAGGTTCTCTCACTTAGATAAAGCACGTTACGCATTAATGTATCATGACGAACAAGGCAGTATAGGATTTGGCGCACGACAAGTACAATATATCCTCCTAAGGCCAGCTCAAAAACTTAAAATTTTAAATTTCCTCTTTATATGCCTGTGTATGCTTTGTTAGCCTAGCATTCTATCTAGGGTGTCCCCAGCCTTTCCAAGGACAGCCTCCAGGTCTGTGACAACCCTGCAACGGACACGCTGATATAGCACTATCCCTACACTTAATCTAGTACACACAGACACATTTCTAATATTTAACTTTGCAAGAGAATTTGTGCTGTACTGTTAACAGAAAAACAAAGAGCTTGATATGTAAATATTCTAGATCGTGGAAAAGTAGTCTAATTTCATCGATGAGAAGGTCTGCAGCCACACCACTAAGGAAGAGAGAAGCCATTATATAGATGGGTTTCATTATAAATTTATCTTCAGAGGAATGACAGCACTTACTAAGCAGCAAAAACAAATTACCTTGATCTCCTCTTGGCAGCCAAAGCAACTGGGGTGCCTACAAAAGCTTCAGGTAGGTCCACTAGGGAGGGGCGTGTTGCTGGAAGAGGTAACTCCGGTACTCTGGGGCTGCAAGTAAAGACGTCACTTATAGTCACCGCAGGTCGTCAGATTAATCACATGACTGCTGCTGATGTGACTGGCAGCAAAATGCACCTTTTCTGCGGGGACGTTTCAGGAGTGCTGTCCTTGCCCACCCAGACTTCCCCGATCTTGGTGAGGACGTTGCTGATAAAGGCGGCTCTTGTCAGCACGTTCTCTGCTGTAGACTGCTTGGCCACGGTCGACAAAGGCTGGGGCCTTGAAACTGCACACACATGTACAAGGCCATGCTTTATTCAAATTTAGGTGAAAACTTACACACCAATGTAATGTAATGCAATTTTGCCACCAATGCGAATGACCATAAATCAAAATGTGCCCTATATCAGACAAAAAGCCATCAGGCCTAATTTAAGGTTTTATAGAATTAAGGGGAAATCAATGCAATCATTTGCTAGAATTGATCTTCTAGAATTTGCTAAATTAATAATTAAGGAGCCAAATGCTAAACGCATAAACTAACCTTCCCGGAACACAGTGGAAGGACGACGGTATGGTTTCACTCTCTCTGTGGCGAGTTTTCGCTGCACTCTTGGTAGGACTTTCCCATACTGTTCCAGAATAGAATTCCTAGTGCTTGACCGGTCCTTCATTTTTGGATCTCTGTCATTCTGCAATAGAATCAATGGAGAGAGAGGGAAAAAAAAAAAAAAAAGTTACTACCAGATTAAAATTCTCTTCTGCTTAGAGATATTTAAGAAGCGGAAAAAACTTTAGCAAAATGCTAAACAAATCTGACCACCCAGAACTCAATAAATCAGTATTAAGTCTGAAACTATTGAAGAGTGTTGAACATACAACTAAGTTCATCTTCAAGGCCTGGTTGAGCTGCAGTGCAGGGACATAGTTAGCTTGCTGGAGGTAGTGTACAATGAGCAGCTCCTTATTGTGGGACCCTCCAGTATCTTGCAGGAACTTCTCCAGTGCCTCCTGCAAATAAACACAGATTCAAAAACACAAACACTCATGCATGCCATTACACTGGAAATCAAAATGGCGGCACTGTCCAATAAGTACACATGCCACCTGCACCCCCAGATTAAAAACCTCAGGGAGGGAAGATCACTAATAACTAGTGACTATAGCAGGGATGATTTTATTCTCACATATACCTGTTCAGAAAAGCCTAGTGGCAGTTTGAGCAGCTCTTTCATCAGACCCAGATCCTGGCAGGTCTCATACAGGAATCTGAACATTTCTTCCATATTCAGCTTGTTAGAGTGTTGCCTCAAGAGGGCACAAGCCTCCACCATGCACCTGCACAAAAACAAAACAGATGGGATGACATTGAACAGCCCTCACAGATCCAACCGCTCCATAAAAGAGCAACGAAATACCGCCAGTACCTGTTATGAAGCAAAACGGCAAGGCAGAGCTTCAGCTGGCTGGCAGAAGCCATGTGGGGCTTCACTGTGTGCAGGTAACGCAGTGCGACTCCGTGCTGCCCCTGGCACATCAGCGCCTGCAGAACCCGCTCATGCTGCCAGGCCCACAGGGAACGACTAGTGGATGGGTGCAGGAGCAGCTCCAGGGAGTTCTTCGCGAAAACAAAAAGGTGTTATTCACTTCAATGCTATTTATTTTTGTATAGTGCATTTTCACAACATTACATTGTGTCTCAAAGCACTTTACATTATCCCTGCCCAATGCCCCCAGAAAGCAAGCCAAAGGCAACAGTGGCAAGGAAAAGCTCCCTCATAGGAAGCAACCTTGGGAGGACCAGACTCAAAGCAAGGAGCCCATTGTGACAGATAAAATAAGGCTCATGGAAGCTTTACTTACACAAAATGTTCTGAGGGCAAAAGGAAAAATGATTGGTTATCTCTTTGAACCAATCAGCTTGATCCAAGCAACCAGAAGAGGCAGAACCAACCAATCACATGTCCCACCTCTTCTACAATCTGTTTGCTTAAGAGAGTTAACCAAAAATTTTTCTTTTTGTGCAAGTAAAACTCCCACGGGCTAAAACAAATTAAAGCGCAACTAACATGATCACTAACATGAACTGAACATTCTGAATATAAACATTTTTGAACCAAAACAATAACTTTTTACAGTAATCACCTCATGGTCATGGTGATCCAGGAGCCACAAGCCTTGAACCAGCTTCACCAGACCAATGGGGATGGCAAAAGCTGTGGGGAAGGATTCCACAGACGCCCCACTCTTATTGGGATAGGAATACATGACGTCCAGCAGCAAGTAAAGAACCTGGAAGGGCACGGTTAAGGTCGCAAAAGGAATGCATGTGTGTGCCTGATTATTTTTATAGAGCAGTTGTAAAAGGAAAATTACAACTAAAAAAACTATTGCTATGATTCTTGACGAGTTTGGAACAAGCAAGTCAATGACTTCAAAAAGATATCTATAAAATAAAGACTTTCACAGCAAGAGACCAATGATCATATACTTGATCTCCTAAAAAAAAAAAAAGCTGATTCAAAAAGAGGAAAATGGATGTTCGGCAGGGGGAGACAAAAAGGATACAATGGCATGCTTGGCTGTTTCGTCTACGCTTTCCGAAAGATAAATGTCAAGCAAAGCCTGCAAGAAAACAGGACAAACATGACTGTTAATCGCCATTCAAAATGCATTGCTTTCGAACTCAAGGCTTCCATATTCTCTGACTTTTACATAATCTCTTACCATTCATAATCGTTATGTTAATGCAACCAAAGTCCTTCATGCTAAATAAAGTTAATATCAGCCCAGAACAGTTCTAAAGTGGGGAATGCTATTGATTTTACATTGTCAGCAAGGAACTTCTCTAAAGTAATCTTCATGGTAGGCCCTACTACCCTATAAATACCTAAATCTTCTCAGTAATTCCCTCCTTTGTGGAGGTTCGAACTTTGACAGAACTATTTAATAACAGCCTGGGTTATCACGTGCAACCTGACACGATTCTAGTTCAATAGATGTCTGACAATCAGGCCGAGTTTAATTGAAATCGCTATCTAAAGTGCCTGGGAGAGATCCGGAAAGGACGATTAAAGGCAGGGAGGCAGAATAAAATCCCTAAGACAAGCGTGGAGCGTAGAGTATGTACATGTAATGTTGGGGGTGGGTACTGGCCAGTGCCCCCTTCATCCCGCTTCCAAAGGTCAGTGAGGCGCTCTCCGAACTGGCCCACCAACCCGTCAATCATGAGGCAGTCAGAACACCATTTCCCTCTGTGGAGCAAGTACACATATACCTTACGTTAGAGCTATTGTGCATATGTGAAACAAACAATCTCACCACATTTGTTGACATTGCTTTGTGTTTAACTCACACATAGTGGATAAGATCTATTTAGCTGTAGTTTCATCTCCTTTTTTGTTTTATAAATAGAGTGTTACTCAGGGAAGCTTCACATATTGCAATGCGACATCACAATGCGACATCATGCAGCCCTACCTTAAACACCTCAAAACTACATAACTAATCCCCCCCCCCCCCCAACATGCAAAGTTATAGTGAACCCAGCAACAGGAAGCAGTAAAACTCACTTAGAGAGATGCTGTAGTTCTTCTCTGCGACCAGTGTAGTAGTTCTTAATTACTGAATAATTGTAAAATGGCCTTGATATCTGCAGCACGCCATCATCTGAATGAAAGTAGGGGGTGTCATCATCAGTCAGGTCTCAGCAAGAACATCTGCTTGCTAAGTGACAAAGTGCAACTAAATAACTATTAGTTTGCTGTGATGTGCGCATATAGGATTCAACTACAGGCAAACTGACAATCTCATTTGGGGAGCTAAAGGTAGGAAGGTAATGCTACTGCAACTCCGATTTCATTGGACAAGTCCCCCTTCTTAACCTACAGCTGCGAACCCCCAAACCAGCAATCCTGTAGTCAGAAATGAAAAGAAAAAGCTAAGATAATTACCAGTTCCTTCTGGAAGGAGACCAGTCCGACAAAACCAGAGGACAACCTGAGCGTACTGAGCTATGAGGCTTGACACAATCTTCTTATTGAGGAGGCCCACAAGACCTGGAGAAGAGATTGGGGGGGGGGGGGGGGCGCATTATTCTCTACCATATCCAACTAATCCATTCAGTCATGGTTTAAAAAAACCTTCATTTAAGTTGGTACATGTCATACAGAAAAGCCGTTCAGTAAAATCATTCTCTTTCATACTTGAACACAGACGTGGACAAACTTGATCCAAGTACCTTTCTGGGTGAGTTCCTGAGCTTCACTGACCAGACACTGGAAGATGGTACTGAGGTTGCTCAACAGGCGCTGGCTATGTTGCAACAACTGTAGCGTCTGGGGGTCCGTGAAGTTGGAAGAACTGTCAAACAGTGGTGTGCCTGTGAAAGAGGAAGGAGGTGCTTGAGGTGATGGCAGCAGGAAGCAAAAGATGACAGAGTCCACCAAAATTAGCCAAAGCCCAAGTAGAATATGTAAAATATGAAGGTGTTCAAGACTTACAGATGGTGTCCAACTCTTCTTTGGTGTGGACCACCTTGCCCCACGCCCATTCCAGGATATAGCGCAGATTACCTGCAGCCTGTGGCTGATCTGAGGGACAACACACTGATGGTCAATTCAGGGAAACCAGGCTGGCGTTCACACGAGATCTGTCAAACCCATAGGAGTCCACGCAGTGGTCTGACTCACCCTCGGACATCCACTGCTTGACATAGCCAGTGATTAGTCCCAGAGAGCTGGTTTCCACTGCAGTCGACAAAATGGCATCCAACTGCTCTTCCTGTGTCAGCAGAAATATACCACTTTGTTTTCCAAGCGCTTTGAATTTCTAACCACGTGCATTAAACACCCATCTTCCAACATGTTGACTATTATGTATTTTGAGAATAGAACATGTATTCAAAACAGGCACTTTGGGTTCACAGTGCAATACAACTGACCCCAATACAACCT
Source organism: Brienomyrus brachyistius (assembly GCF_023856365.1). Lineage (NCBI taxonomy): Eukaryota > Metazoa > Chordata > Actinopteri > Osteoglossiformes > Mormyridae > Brienomyrus > Brienomyrus brachyistius. The sequence continues at coordinate 11,857,421 of NC_064546.1, forward strand.
ACACTGCAAAATGATTAATATTAAAACTTATCCAGCACTAAATATCACATTTTCCCCCAAAAGGTATCTGATGGAATATACTGGCATTGCACTGTGTACATGAGATAAAAAAACCGACCTGAGAAAGGCTTGAAGGCTGAACATCAGCCAGACGGGAGGACAGCAGGCCGGACATCAAGCAGCGAGAATAGCTGTCGGGGACGACCTCCTTCAGGTAAGGAGCCGACTTCTTTAAGAAGCTCAGTGTCTACGACAAGTACCAGGAAAGGGACCATGGCAGTTACATACAAAGGCTGCAAGCAAAAAAAATCTGGATATTCTGAAAATAAACACTTTTGAACCAAATTTTTGAAATTAAACAAACCTCTTTCTGGTAGCCAGAACATGTTAAGTGCACGAGTCCAGAGTTAAGTAAACAAGTCGCATCTGCAGAAATAAAATGCAAATCAAGTTTTAACATGTTGACACGCTGCCTTTATAAGCAAACACAGATGCCGTTCAACTTCAGACACTTCACTTTCCCACATCTACTAGATAACCAAGTGGTAGAGACTGTGTGCTGATGCTCGGTGAGACTTGCCAAAATTGTAGGTGGTTGGGTTGAAAAACTGTTCAGGTGGGGGGCATGTGTAAGGCAAGCCTCTACTCAGGCTGCGCTCGTGCACAAGAACGTCCAGCAGGGGGCTAGGAGCGGTCATCTCCACCACAGCTTCCAGAGACCACACGGCCAAATACGGGCAGCTATGCAGCGACTCACCGGCTCTATGTCAGCGACAGCAGAGAAGCATCTTTGGTTAGCATCAAGAATAAAGGACAACGCTGAACTGTTTTCCCACTGCTTTCCATATTAAAATATCTTATTACATGGCGTCTTCGAAAAAGCGACGGCGAATAGGATTGATATTAAGGGCGTTTCTCAATACCAAGAATGCAAAGATCGTACTTGTGGATATACCACTGACAGCTGGGGTGGGGTAAGAATCTGGGGACATTAACCATCCTTTGTACTTCTGTTTTTAGTATTGAACATGATGAAAAACCAGTATACAAGAACACAAGTATGGGCAAGTACACATACTGAAAAAGTAATTCTAAGTTTGACGTGAACAGAACACAGATTTACCTTAAAGAGTCTGGCATCTGGGCATGATACCACCTGTTGATGTCAAAGACGCCAATGTACGTGGAGGGCTTGCCTTGCCCATACGACTTGACTTGCCAGCTGAATATTGACACACTGGTGTCGGGAGAAGCAACTTTGGAAGGAGACAAATGCCAGAGTATAAATTCACACAAGGAAGATATTCATTTCAGTTATTCCACCAGGTAAGAGGAGAGTGAAAGTATCAGGGGCGTGACAAAGAAACCTTCGTTGACAGTGTCATCACGGTCCGAGTGGTGCCGGAACTTCTCGATGGTCTGGCAGCTCAGCAGCCGGGTGTTGGTGGCCTGGGCCCTCAGCGGGAAAGCAGAGCCATTCAGGTCCTGGCTGTAACGCTCCTCACAATACTCCAAGCCCTGGGAGACATTAAACTCTATATAGCAACTGCTTTAACTACTCCAACACCACTCTTGGATTTCAAATAGGAAACCTAGCAAAGGAAGCCACTGATTACAGTACTTCCGACAGCTTTCAAAACAAATACATACACACCGTTGAATATACTTAGGTGTTTAGCTGGCTTTGACCTAAAGCAACTTTCATAGGTTGTACACATTATTTAAAAAGAGGGAAATCCTGTTTAAGTACTTTGCCCAAGTGTACAAAAGTTGAATCCCTAATAGGCTAAGAATTGCTTATCCACTGTGCTACCTACAGATCTGAACTGACCAGACTTGTGCATACTCGATCAACGAAATGGGTTGGCTGGGAAACATTAAGATGGTCAAGCTGGAATAAGATCCTTACTTGCAGGAACGGCGACGATTAATTACCTCATATAATATTTTTCCCAAAGCGAGGCACTTCCTCTCTCCAAATGCCAACTGAAGCAGGTGGAGACTGACCACATCCCCTTCGCTGAAAACAAGATAATTAAATTCAGGACGAAACTCGATGACACGCCTTTGCGAAACTGCATAGTGCCCTTCGGAAGAACAATAACGGGGGAAAAAAAAATACTACGGAAAAAAGCCAGAGTCCACACATTCAATTACACAGTAGCAGACAATGCATTTATATGGCGAATTACTGAGCAGCTAGGCACATTAAAAAGTAATGCAGCGTGATACAGCTGCCTTATGACAACACTCACTGGTCCTGAGCCGACTGCACAGCCCAAAGGTAACAGCAGTTACGAGGGTCATTCTCTGGTTCCTGGAAGGTGAAGGCGTACACTGGCACTCTGCCACCCTCCAGCTGGGAATGATATCTGAAGAACCAGACAGGTAGGAACGTCGCCCCCAGGTCAAGCAATTTGACGTATGATCAGCAGATTTGTGCCATGAGACTGCGTGGGCAAACAAGAGCGGGTGATGAGAACTCACTCTTTCTTTAAGGTCTTCATGTTCCAGAGCTGCAGGTAGCCGTCTGAGTAGCCCACGGCCAGCTGGTTGGTGCGCGTGATGTACTGCAGGGCGGTGACCCCTGTTCCCGTCGGGCTGCTGAGCTGCAGGCACAGGTGACGGCCCTGACGCATCACGCTCTCCCGGAGGCGCGGGATGTCGACGGGAGACTTGCTCACCACCTCCAGATCTAGGCCAGAAACACAGACCACGGGCCGAGCTGTGAGAAGAAAAGCTTTCCTGCAGCATGGATGCAGAGCAGATACCACTACTGTACTGTCTGGGAAGCGACTCATTTTAATTAAAATGGACAGAAGCCTAATTATTAAATATTTTCTTGGATAAGCATTTACATGTTCTGTCCAAAGTGATGTACAAGTCCGGCAAATAGCACATTACAAATACAGGGCTGTTAAGGAGTGGAATCGGCATAAGTGTGGCTAGGCTGAGCTTCCAAAGAAGGCCCTTTGAAAAGTGTAAGCGGGATTGGAGAAGAAGCTACGGCACAACTTCTAACAAGGCAAGAACCTAACATATTAGCTAGCAAAACCACAACTCATGAACCTGGATAAATCCCACAGATCTTGCCAAAAGAGGAAAATATATAAAGTGGTATGTCTGGAAGCACATGATATCAAAAACACATCTGCTGTGATACACAATTATTTCAGCTCGTACGGGTTAACACAAGACAAATATTTGTTGCACATCCTGTAAACTGGGCGTATTGTGAGTATCAAGCCCACAGAAGATGACCCCTTACCAGAGGCTTCCAGCTCACTCTGACTGCAGGACAGATCGTCCAGGCACAGGTCTACAAGCAGCACATGGCCGACGTCGGTGACGACCACCGCCACGCCAAAGAACCAGCGCAGACTCTGGTGAAGATGCTGGGTGCTTGCGTTAGCCCCTCCATAGCTAACCAGCGGCTCAATGCCAGTGATCTGATTTGCAGAAAAACAGGACCTATTACTTAGGATGCAAACAGTTGAATTTAGGAATGCACAATATCACTTTGTGATTATAAGGCGCATGTGAAATAATCATCCGGGCTGCAGATGACGGGTATAAATATTTGACCAGAAACAAGCTTTTCGGTATTATACAGACGTTGACATGCCCACAATCTGGTAAGCAAATTAGAAGTATCCTTAAATTTTAATGAGATGTGTAATGTGATGCCCAAAAATTAGTAATCGTCATAAATTTGGTGTATCATGTTTAATAAATGTGTCGGACTTTAAACTGCAAAAAAATATCACAACTTTTTTTTATTTTTATTTAAAACCTTATCCACAGCATCTCCTCTTTTAAAAGATGCTGCGGCTGTTGAGCTGTCCCTTTCTTCGCCACCACTTCAGTGCTTATCGCTTCCATGAGTTACAAAAACAATAGCATGTGGCGTGCTCCGCTAACCGAATTTAAACATAAGGAAAACCTGAAAGCGCATCATCTAAAGCCCAAGTTATTTGGCTTGCACTATAATTGCGAATATATCACGTGCACCCCAAGTTAAATTTGATCATCTTAAGTTATCTTGTTTTTAAAATAACTGTGAGAGCACTTTATTAGAGGGATTACTAGGTATACTTCTGAAGAGATAAACATACCAGTAACATCATTCTGCACTGGAGAACCAAGGTGTCTGAACAGTACAAGAACAGTAATGAAAGATAACTCACCCGTCCAGGGATGACGACAGCCTTGACCACCCGTGAGATGCTCAGGTCGTAGAGGCACAGCAGGCTACCCTCGGCTTCCTCGAGCCCCACCAACAGCCCCGTCCTCTTCAGCCAGCTGAAATCCCGCGCCACCAGCACGGTGGGAGCGTGCTCGGCCAGCCCGCTGAAGCGGTAGGCTGAGAAACGCTCTCCTGTGACAGCGTGCACAACCTCCAGCTGGGGCCCACAGGCGAGCCAGACCAGACCACTGCGGCCTGATTGCCAGAGAGAAATTAAAGGAAAGGGAACATTATGTTTAGAAGTTACTCTCTATTCATTTATACTTCACAACACTGGAGACACTCAGTGAAAGCAATCAACACAGCTTAAGAAACACCCATGCTATTTATTACTCATATTAAGTCATAATATATAAATGTAGAAGATCTGGAATGGCTCTTCTAAATCGATCAACAAGAACCAAGAGTTTCAAGTTACCTGATTAACTACATGCCTGAGTATCAGTGCTGAAACATAGTTATCAAACCCGAAGAAGCTAAATTCTGCCCTGAAGCAGTAGGATAACTCAACCTACCAAGGGTGAACTTCCCATGCAGCACTGAGTCCAGAGTGATCTCGTCCTCCCCCAGAGCGTTCACCGTCACCTCAGGGAAGCGCAGCAAGGAGCTGGTGACTTGAGCAGTCAGGTCCCGCATGCTTACTGGACAGAGAGCACATGGAAATCAAGATCCACGCATACGTGCTGTGGCAGAGAATCTGACCAGGCTCCAGATACTTGCGTCATCTGTAGGACCAACTACAACCTACGCCATTGTTTATTTTTTTCCCCCAGATGTCAGCCTAGCGCCAATGAAAGAATATATTGTAGAGGAATAAACAGCAGTATCTGACTGGGGCTCCAGCTGTCTCCTTCCGTAACAGCTGACTGCATGACAGACCCTGACAGTCAAAATAGGGCTGTACATGTAACAGAAACAGAATAAATGTATAAAAGCAATTCAGAATGACACTTTAGCGCTTTTATAATTACCAGGAAAATATCCTCGGACTAATGCAGCTTTTGTACTAAAAACTAGTGCAACACATGTGCAAGCATACAGGCGCGCACACACACACACACACACAAAGTGCAAATATTATGCAGTGATTTAAATATTAAATATTCAAATATGCTTTCCCAACAATGAATCGAAATCCAAGAAAGTGTCACTTTGGGAAAATTATGTGACCGTTTTTTGCATTTCATTAACCCAGTGCCAGCTTAAGAGAACTGGCTACTAAAATACCTTTAACCTTTATAACTTCAAAGGATATGGGGTATTCTTGCATCACCTTTCCTATTTCCCCCTAAAAAGTTAACTATTAAGCATGCATGTATACTAAAGCATGCAGCAGAGCATCACTTTTGATGAATAATACATTAATGTGAAACACTATCACACTTGCCCTATATAACTCGCTTGACCTTTCACTAGGGCAGTAAGATCTCACTATTTCTTGAATGTCTTCATGTTGCAGAGCTGCAGGTAGACATCAGAATAGCCCACAAGCTGCCGTTTCATGCACATGATGTAATGGAGAGCCGTGATCCCTGTACTCATCCTTTTACCATTAATAGTGAAATATCCAACCCCACCCCCCAGCCCCACCCCAAAAGTTAACTGTCTGTTTCACATTCATCTCTCTCCAAGCAGTAACATGACGGGATTCTCCCAACCTTCAACCCACGTCAGACCATAAAAATACGGAACTTGTTGCTTTGCTATCTGTCGCCTGAAGTTATTTCGTTGCAGGAATAATATGGGCATTGCAACCTATTTCCGTTAACAGTTCCTCAAAGATCCACTTATGAGATTTTCAAATCACGATCTCCACACAGAACATTGCTGTCAGTCCTGGCACCTGGTTTAACTCGGTCTATCACGGGGTATACACTTCGGCGGAATGTGATTCAATCAATTATTTTTTACCCAACACCCAAGTAACAATCTTTATGACAGTCGCAAATTACACATTTCGAAAACCTTCCTGAAGCCTACGGACAATTCGTAGAAACAATAGAAAGACTAGTAATAAGATCTAGTTGCTAAACACTTTATAAGCGATGCAATTTTGTTTATTTAAACATCTGATCATATATGTAGTAAGGAGATTAAACAGTAAGGAAATTTTACACAAGATTTTCCCGTCAATCCGACTCCATCAGCGTTAAACGACTGGGAGGGGATGAGTCGGAAGAAACTTAACGCGTTAATTGTGTTTCTCCCCTAAAAAATTATCAGCGAAGATAATTGTTTTTGAAATTATCTCAACCCTGTACTAGCACAGTCTTCCGGCCGGAACCGAAATCAGACAAAAGCACCAAGCAAGGACAGCAAATGCACGCCAGATGAGCGTCGCTCGTTTCACGTGGCCAGCGGAGCCGCCGATGACGTCACTCGAGAGCGGATTCAAACGGGGCCACAGAGCCGCGCGGCGGCTCGGGCGCATCGATGCCGCGACTCTAAACTGCTATGGCGACGCAGTGAAAGTCTAACATCTGCACGGCATCCCGGTGAGGAAAAGTGGGATGAAACATCACATACAAGCTCACATGAAAGCAACGGTGCACCTCGTGGAGCTGCTTCGCAGGGTCATGTTTTCATGCGAGCTCATTAATCGGCGAGAGACATGTGGGAATGACAATATCCTTAAGCACAAGTATTTGAATCCACATCTAAATAACATACCTGAATGGTTACCAATATAATTAAACGCGTGTCGGCAACACGAAACGACTATTTTGGCGTACGGTACAAAGGTGAATGCCGAGTTTGAATTCAAAAATCATGCTCCCGCAAAGTTGTAGGGTCCCGAGCCTTCTGCGGAAATGTTCTCCATCGGCACTGCCCTCCGAAAGTCGCCCCCATGCCCAACGTGAATAAGGCGGACAATCCCCCGCCGGCATGTATTCACCACTAGTCAGGCTCCAAGCAGCACAGCGTACCTAGCCAGGGAGTGAAGCACCGCGGGGCGACTCAACAGCTGCACGCACAAAACTTACGTTACGAAGATGGGGCCTCGATTTTTAAGGCTAATTATTTATCGGACAAACGTAGTTGACCAGTTTCACCCCCAAATATGTCAAAGGCGGCTGTGATGAAGCACATTCCAATGTGGAATCTGCATTCCACATGGTCAAGCTGACGCGTGTCCGGCTGGACGTTAGCTAGCTACCTGTGTAGCGAAGGGCTCAGAACACTGGTGGCAAATCAAATGCTATCCGTTGCGACTCTTCTTCTGTCATAATCCAGTCCGCTCATACACGGCCCGCTCCTTTCTGGATCCTTTCAGCTTCACAACTAACTAAGGACAAACGTAAGTAATACTTTACAAAAGGGCCGCGTCTACCGTACGTATTCGCTAGTACCTAACTCTTAAGTTACTGTTGGTTAAACGCGAGCGCCATTTCTGTGTCAATTTGAGCTACTGCGCATCGCTTCGCAAAATCCCGGAAACTACAAAGTGCCCCACGGCAAACATCGCGAGAATTGGTTTCTGCTTTCGCTACCGCCCTCTAGCGTCAGAATTATGGTACCCTTAGAAAGACTACAAATGGAAAGAATTTAGAAACAGATTGAAAACATCCAATTGTGTATTTTTTTGTTATGCTGCTTAAATGCTAGGCTGTGTTGCATTAATAGATTCTGTATGTGTCACTTACGAGGAACAGTTTTATCCGTTAATGACAGAATTGTGACAATTTTAGGGATATCTAATTTTTTAAGCATTCCCAATTTTTAGTAGACAGCAATATAACAAAAAAGAACGATCGTTACAGAACGACCTAGGGAAACTGATAATCATAATTGCTTAATATCAGGGCAATTGCATTTTCTACTTGGGTTTTTGTTTTTCACAGCTGGTAAAATAATGTATGTAAAACTGCAAACTGATGTTACATACATGGAACAGAATAATGGAAATGTCTAACGTGATAATAATAAGGAGAAAGGCCAACCTCTGCCGCAGGGCAGCTGGCGTCCTTTTTAGAATGCTGTCATGAAAACTCCGTAGTGGGATATTGGGCCATTATTCATGTAGAAATTACTCTAGTTCTTTGAGGGATGAAGTGCTTCATACTCTATGCTTCTGAGCTTCCCAAAAAGGGTCGATGATATTTAGATCGAGTGATTGGGGAATCCACGGAATGTATTTCATATAATGCAATGTAATGTGTTAAAATCCTTTAAATCTGATGATTGTTATATTGGATTACAGCACACCACATAGGCTCTATAAAATGGCCTCAAATTCTGAGGCTCTTATGCAACCTTTTCAGAGCGATCACCCGACGCTGGTGAAATGGCTGCACATACTTCCAGTCATTGTGAGGAGGAGGAACCCTTTGGCGTTCATTGAACACAAACCCTCATGGATGACTAATCAGTAAATGGTGACTAATCAGTAAATATGATCTCTTCCATTGCTCAAGGATCCAGGCTTTGCGATCCTTATACCTGGCTATGCATTTCTTTGTGGTAAACTTGAATGCAAGTGGTTTTGTGAATGCAGTTGTCCTGCTAAATGTCTGTTTATCTCCACCACCAAGCTTTGACTTGTGTGTTTGACCCTTTCCCTTTCTTTTGGCCAATCCAGTTTGTCTGGGTTGGGAATATATCATGGTTTTTGAGATTCTTCTCTGTGACACATCAAATTCATTTGCAGTTTTTGTGACCATTGCACTTCAGGCACCATATAGCCTATTTGTCAGTTTCCTCTTGTGGCCATGAATACCCACATGCCCAAGCGTGGATAGTTAGACCTCTTTTGTAGCTGACACACGGTGCTTAAAGGCATTCCATCTAATATGACTCACTTAGGCCAGTATCACTATTTGACCAGTAGGTGTCGCCATTGGAAAGGTGCAGTGAAAGCTAGTTTAGACCTTGTTATTACTAACAAACTGGCGTTAAAATAGCTGGTTAAACTTGAATTGCAGTACCAGTCAAAAGTTTAGCATAGGTATATTTGTACTATTCTCTACATTTTAGAATAATTTGAAAGACATCAAAGCGATAAATTAACATATACATATATACATACATACATACATACATACATATATAGAATTATGCACTGACAAAAAAAGGCAAACAAAAAAAACTTTGCTCTGTGGGTTGGGACTCAGAAGGTTGCTAGTTCAAATCCATGGCTCAGCAGCATGATCCCACTATAGTTCCTTTTATCAAGGCCCTTAACCCCAATTTCCCCAAGCACTGGCTGACTCTACTCTCTCCTCTGCGCCAGTTTCATGATGTGGCCTCCTGAGATGCTTTTTCAGCTGTTGTCCTGAACAAGGTCCCACATATACGCTCAACACAGATTGGCTACTTTTCCTTCACCTTCTGGTTAGACTCTTCCAAAATAATTTCTACTGTGTATAGTTCAGGTGGCCAGGTCATGTGATGTGACACTATCATTCTCAATTGCAGGTGGTTTGGTGTGTACGAACTAATGACTGACACCGTAGGGTAAGTGTTCTTGCTGGAATAATCTGACAATTGTATTACCATAACAGTTACTCTTTTCTTTTATCATCGAGCCTATAATTTATTTATTGATGATTATATTTGATGTGATGAAATGATTTTATCCATTTGCTCATATATCAGAACGGGTTTATAGGGAATCTGGGGCCTGGACTGATGGTACAAAGCAGCGGACAGTGCTGGGAGGAACATCAGTCTGTCTCAGGATGCACATGTCAGAGAACTGAGAGGCATTTCACGTAAACTACCAAGTTAAAATTGATTTTAGAGTTATGATCACATCAGGTCAGTGAATTTTTATAGCGCCCTGAGTCACCCCAGGGCACTTCAGATGACATCATCTATACAAAATGCTGTATGGAACTGGGAAAAAGGGGAAGGGGGAAAGACAGAATTCCACAGTGAAGGTGAGGAACCACAAGCTGCTGTGTAGAGAGAGAAAAAATCCTTGGTGCAGTCAAAAGCTGCTCAAAAATGCACTTCCTCACTTTAAATCACTCTTTGCACTACTGACGATATGTTGTATATTGTACTGTACACTGTACAGAGGTTTACTTATTTTGCTGTTGTCGTATTTATCTCATGTCTTATGTCTTATATGTTTATTCTTTATACTTTTTTCCTTTTTTTATACTGTATTACAAAGACGAGAGGAACATCATTTCGATTCCGTTGTATGTTATGAACATATAGGGAATTGACAATAAAAGCCTTTTCGATTGACCTGGTGACACGATAGAATTCATTGGTGGTTACAATACCGGGAGAGGAAACATTTCAGTGTTTGTAGGGACGCTACGCTGATTCTAAATGAATATGTGGAGAAGCTGGTAGCCGTGAGTTTCTGCTCCATAATGAACGGTACATGTGCATGGAATTGATAATGTGGCTGGTGGGAGGATTTGCTGGAAGACTGACTGGGAGGGCATCTCCCACATGCCCCACCCCCTAAGCACCCGCTTGCTTTCATTCCTCACTGATACCATCATGTTGCGATCGACCCCTAATGGCGTGAGACTCATCACGTCCTTATGGAACCCCACACCCCATCACCTTGCAGTGTTACAACCCACACCCAACCTGACAGCCACAAGAACAACAGATCTATGTGTGGCGCTACCCTTTCTGCTGCCCCTAGGGGGGGCTGCTGCCCCAGAGTCTGATTTAATCACTGGGGACCTTTTTTGCTTTACAGAGTCTCTTGGCCTGATTGCTAATGGTGGCCTGTCAGGATGCATTAAATGAAAACCGATCTTATCCCAGGAGGCCAGTATGAGTGTGACTATCATCTCTAGTGCTTTTCACATGCTTTCTTTGCTTAATTTCTTTACTCATGCTGCATATTGCATTAATAAATTGAAGGGAGCAGCATTGTGTTAAAAATCAGTGGGGGCTAGGAGAGCATTGTGTTAAAAATCAGTGGGGGCTAGGAGAGCATTGTGTTAAAAACCAGTGAGGGCTAGGAGAGCATTGTGTTAAAAACCAGTGGGGGCTAGGAGAGCACTGTGTTAAAAACCAGTGGGGGCTAGGAGAGCATTGTGTTAAAAACCAGTGAGGGCTAGGAGAGCATTGTGTTAAAAACCAGTGGGGGCTAGGAGAGCATTGTGTTAAAAACCAGTGAGGGCTAGGAGAGCACTGTATTAAAAACCAGTGAGGGCTAGGAGAGCACTGTGTTAAAAACCAGTGAGGGCTAGGAGAGCACTGTGTTAAAAACCAGTGGGGGCTAGGAGAGCATTGTGTTAAAAACCAGTGGGGGCTAGGAGAGCACTGTGTTAAAAACCAGTGAAGGCTAGGAGAGCATTGTGTTAAAAACCAGTGGGGGCTAGGAGAGCATTGTGTTAAAAACCAGTGAAGGCTAGGAGAGCATTGTGTTAAAAACCAGTGGGGGCTAGGAGAGCATTGTGTTAAAAACCAGTGGGGGCTAGGAGAGCATTGTGTTAAAAATCAGTGGGGGCTAGGAGAGCATTGTGTTAAAAACCAGTGGGGGCTAGGAGAGTATTGTATTGTTTCAAGGCAGCGTCTGCTGGATACATCAAATTGGACTCAGTGCTGTTATTGGTGGCGTAGGTGGAGGGGTGTGGGAATGATTGCTGGAGAGGAGGCTGGAATGTCGGTCATCACTGATGAAAAAGAATTGGGGGTGGGGGCGGTGGAAAGCAGAGGGGGCGTCACGTTCAAACGTGAGGGTTACAGAGAGTGTGAAGATAAAGGGATCGAGTCGTGAGGTAGGGGGGCGTAAGGGAGTAGCATGTGCTAGTGTGATGACATTTACCAGGGTCTACCTAGAGTGAGTCGTGCTCAGCTGTTGTCATGAATGCCATTTCATGGCTGATCTCTTTTTGGCAGAAAAGAAGGGGAAAAGTCAAACGCAAGGTCTTTACCTGTCATGCACAAGCATGAAGTATAGAGTGGGCAATATTATCCATCTATATTACTCAATGAGATTAATCTGACATATAGCAAACTCATCAGTCATCTCTCGGTGACTAGTAAATGCAGTAGTGGCATCGTGACTACAGTTCTCCATATAATTATACATCTAGGATTTTGCGTCTTGCATTTAAAATGGCTGATTTATTTTTAACTGGGGCAGCGTGTGGCTCAGCTAAACCTCGTCAAAACTGTCACGTCTGTGGGTCCTTGAGAAAAGGCCCTTAAGCCCTGGCTCCATGGGCACCGCCGTTGGTGGGTGCCTTTTATTGCCCTTTGCTGTGAAGCTTGCTCTCACTTACATGTGTCTGTGTGTCAATAATAATAATATATATGGGGTGAATGCACTGGCATCCTGACCCGGGTGTGTCTTGCCTAGTGCCCAGTGCTCCCTGAGATAGGCTCCATGCTGACCCTGAACCATACTGGATAAGCTGATGGATCTTTTTCTTATACAAATGGATGTTTTCTCTTGTCAAGAATGAAATCTAAAACACAATAGTATACCTGTTGTATTTCAATGGCAGACATGGTAATTGTACAGCGCTTGGTTTGGCTGATCTACCTTACCATGTCAAATTGGTGCAATTCCCTTTGGTTGTAAATGAGTTTGCCTGAGTGGATGGGAGTATTTGAGGACAGAATGTAGAAGTACAAGACCTTATATTAAGTGTTTTTGGTGCAGGGGTCTCCAACTCGTGGCATATTCCTGAGCACAGGTGTGGCTCATCGGAAGCCTGGTTTGATAGAAAACCTGCCGGACAGCAGCTCTCCAGGACCGGAGTTGGACACCCCTGTTCTAATGTGTTTGTTCTCGTTTTATTTAGGTCCGTTTTGCACTGCATCCTGGCAGTGTGCTATTTTTCCTCCCCTAGTTTTTCAGTAAGAAAGTCACTTTTGTTTAATTCAGTCCTGCAGAACCCTGCTCGGAAAAACACAGAGGGGAAGGGAGGGAGGGAGGGGTCTGATGATAAGTAGACGTTGGTAATGAGAAGGCAGAGTCCTTCAGCCCTGAAGCTGTCTGCTGGAGAGATGGACAGTTTGACTTTAAAGACCCTTCAGATTTCTGTAGTTGTTATTCTTTAAAGGGGCCACGTCCTGATTGTTGTTTAAGTTCTTTACTTTTTTGATTCAACCTTTTGCCTCACAGGATATAATTAGTTCCTCACCAGTTATAAGCTATCTGTACTGTTGTATTCTAGCAATGCAAGCGAGTTTGGGTCAGGAGTGACGTTCTGGTTTCCCTGCATGCGTGCACTCGTCTAGCCTGCAAAGACTGGCAGCTCGTCTGCTCGACTCGAGCGTGTGAGTCAGGCTGCGTGGGCTTATGTGGGGGCTCATGTGTTCTTATATAACTCTTAGCATGTTGTGTATCTGCGAGTCTGTCTGACGAGTCTGTGCTCGTCAAAGCAAAAGGATCGATTAACATGTGCCTAGATGGGGGTTCTATTGGGTGAGTCCTTGTGTATATCTGTGAGCACCCAAAGTTACAGGGAAAAAGCAGCATCCAGTTGGTCCTAAAGCTGAGTGGGCTTTTGGCTTATCCGTCCGTACATCATCCATCCATCTGCTTAAATACGGAGGCCCTAGTGCCTATTTTAGGCAGCGTGGGGTCCAAGGAAGGGGAACACACAGTCAAACGCACTCCCACTGCAGTCAACCAGTCGACTAACTGCATTTGGACTGCCGGAGGAAACCGGAGAACATGCAAATTCCACACACTCACACTAGGGAGTAGAAGCTGGATAAGAGCCCCCACCCTCGAGGTGTGAAGCAACAGCACAACCCACTTAGACTCTGTGCTACCAAGCATTAGGTTTGCATACTGTATGAGTAAATGCTGATGTAGACGACGATGAATCCTGGGCCAGAGGTGTCAACAGTGCTGGGATCGTTTCCAATCCCTGTGGGACTCACACGCAGCCAAAATACCCCACAGAGCCAAAGAGTATATAAACTAGGTTGTACCTCATTTGTCTTTTCAAACAGGTTGCAAAATGACTGAGAATTATTAAATCTGCTCATATTCTGTCCTCATATACAGTATGTTTGGTTTTCCAGTTTCCAAATGTGGGATCTGGGGTTTTCAAATGGATGCACTTCATTTTCAGACATGATGCATCATTTATCACCACCAGAAAACATTAACTGCAATCTAGATGTTACGCTTATAGTCAATATCATTCGCTTCATTGCTGGAATATACCGTAGCATAAATAATTGTGACCAGTTAACCAGTTTGTTTATCACATTAATCAAAAAACAAAAAAGTTGAAATGTGAATTCAGTACATGGTTTTCTCACAATTCGAATATAAAATAGCACGACATGCTCCATAGCTCTGTAATGCGTTGTCATATCACACGGAATATGACAAACTGATCGGTGCCATGATGGCTCATATCTTCATGTTTGGGGTTTCAAATCCCACGCATGCTCTGTGCGTAGTGGTTTCACATGTTCTTCCTACATTGTGTGGGTTTCCTCCTGGAATCCAAAGGCATGTAGTTATGCGAGTTGCCATTTCTTTACTCTTGTGTTTATGTGCCATGCAATAGACTGACTATCCTGTCCAGAACTTCCCCTACCCTGTGCTGGGGTAGATTCCAAGCCCCCACAACCCTGTATTGGAGAAGCAGTTGGAAAATGAAGGACAAAAAACCTGAGGGTTATATAAGGGGGGTTCTTGAAGTCAGGTAATCAGCCTAATAATTTTCACTTTTTTCTTGTTCCCAACCCTTATATAAGACAGGATCTTCTTTTTGTCTGCCCAGTGTACTCAGATCCCAATGCTAACACTCAGCCTTGGTCCTCCTTTGCGGAAACACCTGATATTTGGTATTTCTGTTTCCTCTCATTCTCGTACCAAATAGCTGTTCTTTCCTCACCACAGATTTTCTTAAACCTGCTTCCACTTCCATCTCCCAAATAACATCCCTGTTCCAATTCTCTTAGCACAGTTTTCCGTCGCTCCCAGTCTTACAGTGGGGTCCTTTATTGGCATATACAATATATATTGTGCTATGTTTCTGATATAAATGAGTCACATTACCAAGGAATCTGCACATTATGCAGCACAAAACAACACATGTTTGTGGAAGCCAGAGAACGTCATAGTATTTCAGTCTGCAGATACATAAAAGGCACTAATAACTAAATGAAATATAACTTGGTTGTGGTTTTTCTATCACAATCCATCGATTGATATTAGGAAGTGGTCGTGTTTTTCTGGATTTTAATTCACTCAGAATACTATGTGAAAATAAGATTTGTGACATTATTAGCTACTGTGATAGTTATAATTAAGTGCACATACAGTATGTAGAAGACCAAAACACATCCTAAACAATTTATCTTCTGCATCAACTGCGCAAGATTATATATTTTTAATATATTCAGAATCTTAACCCATTGCTTTTCCTTAATAAAAAATTCTTGGACTGCACAAACACATCCTGAACGATACGATAATAAAATCTATCATACATTTTATATCTGATATTCGGGGGAAATCCAACTGATTATAAGTATCAACATCTTTCTGCATCAGTTGTGCAAGAATGCATTTTCTTAATATATTCAAAATCTTAACCCACTGCTTTTCCTTAATAAAAACATTGTTGGACTGTATACTTTAATCTTGTTAGCCCATATGTTCATGGTACTAATTACCAGTTTTGACAAAGCATACCCTTTCGAGATCTAAGATTATATGCAAATTTATACCTTTATTTTATGTTTGGTACCCAGGAGGGCAAAATTCAAGAAAATATTGCCTGAAATAAATAGAGCAGAAATCTAATGTGCTTAGCAGCCAAAAAAAAAAAAAAAAAAACAAGCGCACAAGTAGAGCACATTAAAGGGATGAGAAAAATAAGTTCTGAAGGACGAGGAACTTTAATGTCATCTCACCTCTGGTGATAATTAATCTTCACTTATCCTCTCTGAAGACTATGGCCAAGTGGCATCATCACCTGTTTGGTAACTTTGCACTTATCACCCTTTTAACCTCCGACTGGCCCCCTGACTTGGCAGCGAGTCCGGTGCTTCCCCGCAAATAGTCTGTGCATAAATAAGTTGCTGTCAGACCTGAATCATCAAGCACAGAGTACAAGATCTCCTGCCCCATACGGCAGTGTGGAGAGATAATTAAAAAACAAACAAACAAGTAAATAAATAATCCACACAAAGGTTTATTACTTTTAATCATTTCAACTACCTACAAAATTTCAATCACTTCACAAACAAACAGGAAACAATAAGAAGATTCAATATTACATGCATTAACAATTTTAATCTCACAGTTTAACGTAACATTTGTATGCTGTAATCTGATGAGGGTTTTTTATGTAAGATACTCAAAGTGTCAGTGATTTGCTGTGCATAGCTCTAGGCAACATTTTGTGTTGTAAAACCTGTGAATTTCTGTTTTGTATTTTTCCTTTACTGATAACAAACCACACATGGGGATCAAACTAACAGGATACCGTCTTAAAAAAAGTAATGCCTTTCAGAAATATTGGCATAAATATGCTTCTCATTGTAAAGAGCAACCACACCCTATAATACAACACACAGCCTTAATCTTTCAGTATTTATTCAACTCAACTGCACATATGCTTAGAAAAACATGGTCCTTTATGCTACATCCATTTTTTTACCATCTCCATTACAAATTTTACAATGATTGGTCCCAGGTCATAAATATATGTTGACGGAATGTGAGTATTGCAGATTTGTAGTATTATGATATTCCCGACTATGTCTTAACACTGAGCATGCGTCCATCAGTTTGCTACTGCCATGTATGATAATTTTTTTTCTCATTTTAGGCTTTTAAAATCAATTACTCATGCATTATGCACAAATCACGCCACTTCAAGTGCAATGTCTATATCTCACATGTTCTAGTCGTGAGATAATGAACTTGTGATGACTAATGAGGAAACAAAACCAAAGCCGGCAGTTGTAAGCGCTTTCCGTTATCGCTCTTCGACATCTTATTCCTCTTTCTAATACATCGTTACATAGAAATAAGGACCACGGCAGTAGCGAAATGGAATGACACAGTTTTACTTGGACGATACTGAAATACTGAAAAGGAAAAGCAATGTTGTAAAGCATTCCTACATTAGTTGTCATCCAGCAATGATATATTATATATATGATATACATTAAAAAAATGAGAACAAGGACTTCACAAGTGAGCTATAGCCTTCAAATCAGCACTATGTACAACCTTATAGAAGTAAAACAAACCATTTACAAAGACTGTAATTTAAAAAGCTGACAGACGACACATAACAACATTTACAGTGTTGAGGAATGGGGAGTGTGTGCAAACTGAGTAGGAAAATTCCATGATGAAAGCATATTGGCACTGTTCTGGGAACAGCATATGAAGCGGACTGGGGTGATGCAAATAAGGATATAAGCACTTCCTGTTAGCGTTTAGCCACTTCCCAGCATCTTCGTGGCCCGTTGGTTGGCCTCATCAATCCTGGTTTTATTGGAGTCAGCCTAGAAAAGGATAAACAGTTGATATGCATCAGATTCAGTGAGAATAAGGCCAGCTGCAGCCTGCGATCTGTGTTTTCAGTAAATAATATTGTTGCCTGCAGGATGTCGCCACCCAGGGAGACACGCAAAGAGTTTGCCAGTACTGAAGCACACCTTCTCCATGATCCTGTCGATCTGGCGATTCTGGGTATCGATCTCATTGCCCATGTCCAGGGCCATGTGGCGCAAGTTGCCGATGATGCCTCCCACCTGCTCCAGGTTCTCGTCCATCTCGTTTTCTCGGGCGTCATCCGTTACCCTGTGTGGTGTGACGAGGGAGGGAGCCAATTAATTATGGGCTTGTGGGAGTTTTACTTGCACAAAATTGTTCTGAGGGCAGAATTAAAAATGATTGGTTCAGAGAGATAACCAATCAGACTGTAGAGGAGGTGGGTCTAAGTAACTGGAAGAGGCGCGGCCAAGACATCTGACTGGTTGGTACAATCCCAGGTCTTACACCAGGGGTGGGAAATCTTCTCCGCAAAGGGCCGGTGTGTATGCAGGTTTCTGGGATACCATTAGGTCAGCTGTTCAAACCCAGGTGTGAGGACTCTTCAGCCCTTTCTGCTTGAGATTGTCCACCCTCGTCTTAGACTTTGGCTGCCATTTGGTTGTTTGTATACAGTACATTGTTTGTGTTAATTTATTTATGTCCTTTCATACTGTGTTCATGTTGTGTGCTCATGGGGTTAATAAAAAAGTTAATGAAGTTCATCTCATCCTATCCTGACCAGTATTGTCTTGCCTTAGCTTATCTTATCCTCACTCCACTATTCCTCCTAGATCCTCAGATTGGTTTAGCGCCCAGATTAGCCACCTTTGCGCCATCTCAGGATGCATGGTAAGTTCAGGGGTGGCTCACCTGCGGATAAAGCCTCCACTGATGGCCATCTGTTCACGCTCATCCACCACGCGTGCAGGCTGGCTGGCCACCACTCCATCCTGGTTGTTGCCCCAAGCCTTGCCACCACCCCCCTTGAGTCTGCACACAGAAAGAGGAACTCAACGACTGGGGGGTGGGGGGGTGCAACCACCGATCAATGCACACAAAACAATGAACAGGCCAACTATGAGCAGAAAGACAGGGCATGAATACTTAGACTCAGGTGTTAATATTTTATCCAAACAGGTGTGTTATCTTACATATATGAATGTATTTAATAAAGGAAGCTATTAACATACAGAAACATGCAAATGTGTTCACTATTAAAAATTTGTTGCTGTTTCTTTGAAAACTACTTGGCTGCTGTTGATCATTGAAATACAAGATTTAATGAGAGACATTTGATCTCCATTTTGGACTGTGACACAAAACAGGAAGGTCATAACGGGGCAGAGCGATAGTACACGGAATGACAGGACCTGTACATATACTGTATTTAAACAGAAACTGACAGGCATGCTTTTTTTAAAGAGTAATAATAATGCTATTAACAGAGTAGGTTAGAAAAGTCATTGGTGTTTTGCAGCATATTAAAGAAAGAGATCTACATGGGATACAGGGAAAAAACACCTGGCAATTATAATGGAATAAAAATTAGCTTTAGGTTTTATAAGGTATTAATTTGTTTTTGTCGGTTTCGTAGCTTGTTGAACAGTGAATTTAGGAAATACCGGAGTAACAGATAAATGCATCACACTATAGGTGATATGATTCGAGTAATTGATTTGATAACAGGAAATTAATTAGATTTGACAAGACTAGCTTTGGTGTGTAATTCATACAAGAAGAAGAGAGGAAAAGAGTAAATGATATGTAGCAGACATACATTTTGGTTATGTCTGAATTTGATTATAAATGACTATTGGCTGCCCCTTGGCATTCTGTGATATTACTGACAGATGCTCAGTCGAGAAAGTCAGTACATCTGTGAAAATACAATTTATTTATCGTGTTGCTATTCTAAGAAAACATTAGCAGAAAACTTCCACACCATGCCACAATGTTAACAGCCAAAATGTCAACTCTATTCCAAATTCTATTCTGGCAAGATACTGAAGAACCTAAAATTAGCTACAACAAAAGGACTGGGCTAGTTTGCAAACCCTACAGACTATTTACAAAGGTAATAAAACTGTCACATACATGTAAATGCATGTGCATGTGTGTGCAGACTTGTCTCGAATCTCACTCCAGCCCGCTGACCAAAGATGGCAACCCCATAACTTTGAGGTATTGTTATGCTAATTGACAATGTATCCATCCAATATCACATCGCCACTTTAAACAGTTTTTAAGCATCTGTTACACATCCTCCCACAAAAGCAGCAGCTCAGCTTGCAGTTTTTATATTGAGAAACTGCAGACTGTTCAATAATCTATATGCAATTAAATATTTTCCCCTTTCATGCTACCCGTTTGCACACATTTTAATATACAGTAATATCGTGCAATTAGTCATAGTCATTCATGAGCACGTTTTTCATACAGCTCACTGTATAATTTTATTAAGCTGTTTGTAATAGATCCCCTTTTTTGCACTAGATTTTTACATTCCTTGCAGCCTGATTCAGACACATTCTTTATCGGAAGAATATTAAATATACATGGCCTGCACGCATATCTCGTGAGACTTCAGTTATTGCGCTGGTGATTAGTGTAGTACAGGTTTCTAATAATGCTCTTAAAGTCAGTAAGGCAGGAAAAAGCAGGACATGAATCACAAGTTAATGTCACAGCATTCTGAGTGAATACGATATTATATTACTCTTAACAGCTCTATTTCATCTCTGTGTTTCTACGCATGACCTTCTGCCACCGTGAGAACAGAAAAGCAAATCTTTGGACTTAATGTTCATCTCAGGCAGAATCTAACAAATCCATTCATTGCTATCTATACAGGGTTTTTTTTTATTTGTTTATTTATAAGATTTTTGGGGGATTCAGAGCAATTTATTACAGCTCATCATTAAATCTTCTAGTTTTAAACTCCTATAAATTAAACCGTGCTGGATATAAAATTTATTATGAGTATGTCAGGTCTTAAACCTCTTATTTTTACCAACTCTAATTCTGTGAGAGGTCTAATAGGTATCAGGTACTGAGCTAAATTTGCAATATCAAGATTATACTTTATTTCTTTAAGTCCTTGATGCACCAAGTAGCCACATGTGCACACTGTACTAACTGGGAGACGTGAGATGTGCAGTTATCAGGCCAATTATGGCTGTGGTCCAAAAACATTTGTTTTTAGAGATTATGGTGGAATTCCAGTTTCTATCTGATCTTACATAAATCCTCCCAACATCTTAACACAGTACTTATCTATGTGGAATATGTAGAACATAGATTAACAATTGTTTTCTTATGTTTGAGTACATGGAGCTCATCATGTAATATGTTCTGATAATATATTTCCAGGTTAATGTTTATAGTACCTACTAATATTTTGAGATTGTCATAATTATCATTATTATCATTATCATCATCAATCATCATCATGAACAAAAACATTAGTTGCATTGGCATGCAGCACATCCACAACATATGCTTTTGCAATCACAAATGCATCAGACACTCAGATAAGCCACTTTATAAACCTTTCATAAGGCCTATATAATGTATATACAATATGCCACAATCATGTCCGTAATGAAAACTGGCCAAATTTGCAGAGAGAATCATTGAATCGATTGACCACGATAGTCTTATGTTCCAAAGAGGTCATTCAATTATTGACAGAATGGGGCAACTGTATATGTAGCTGGGTACCATGCAGGGCCAGCCCCTCCTCCCAGGACATCATGCATCTTCAGAACCCAGTGTTTCAACACTTGCCACCATTTGCCCATTTCTCTAGATTTGGATCCAGTAGGCCCACCAGAAAACATGATTAAAGCTGTCCAGGGGCCAAACTATCACTTCCACCCTCCATCAATATTGTTGATATAGTTAAGCATCTGAAATATAAATTATAATTCAGCGTTTTTGATGTGTATCCCTCAACCTTGGCATATTTAAAGTTTTGCCATGCTCTCTAAATAAATCGAATTCTTTAAAAATAGTTCCGTTGATAGTTCAGCCAGTGGACCTCCATATAACAAGTGGGCCAAGTGGTGGTGTAGAAACACTGCTGAGCGTGGACTACTGTGGCATGCGCTAACGTCCATCGGTGCAAGATCTGCACTTATAGTTAAAGAATTGGCTACTACTTTGATTTTTGGGATTTATTCTGCATGCGTCATGCTCATCCTGCCCCGCCCCCTTGCACGAAGGCGCTGACCAAGGCAAATGGTCAGGGGGAAACCTTGGCTACCTTTGGAGAAGACTTATTAAAAAATTCTAGTCTCTGCTTTGCAGGCAGGCAGGCAGGCGGGCGGGCGGCCGGGTAGGCAGCACCTACTTGTTACAAGGACAAGTACAAAGACCACAGAATTTTCCTAGATCCGTCAAATTCTTTTCTGCTTCCTTCATGTCCTTATTGATTTGATCCATCCCTTCCTCGATGCGTTCCAGTTGTTCTGATTAAACATAAGCAATTTATCCCGCACAATGAAGCACATGAGAAAGAAAGGGGAAAAGACAAAAAAAAGACATAAAACTTGAGACATTCAACATGACGAAGAAAACGAGTTGGACAACACAACATTAGCAATAACCTAGGGCACTTGGTCAGTACCTACTTGTTACAAGGACATACAAAAATGCCACAGCATTTCCCTAAATCTTTTAAATTTTTTTCGGCCTCCTTCATGTCTTGGTTGATATGGTTCATGCCATCTTCAACGCGATCGAGTTGTTCTGGTCAGGACAAAGGGATGACAGCATTGGAATGAATCTTACTGGATCTTCAGTCAAAACATGAGCTCTGAGGTGATTAAAGTAGTTACAATAGGGCTCTTCTCTAATAATGTCATATCTGTACCTTAAAAGGTACAATTACAAGGGTATAGCCCCAGTAAAGCAAAGGTACAATTTTTTACCCTTCTGTCTGAGAGTGTAGTTGTAGAAAGAAATAACTTGGTGTGTAGGGTGTGAGAAGGCCAAAGAGATACTGAAGATGTTCATCTACATCTCCATTTGCTGAATCTCTGGGATTCAGGCCAATATATAAAAAGTTTTAAAGTAAATTTGTAGGTAGAATGGTGTTCAAGGGATTTGGCATAATATGAAGGATGCTGGTTCATTTGTCAAGTCTTACTGTAGTACACCCAAGTAACTATAAAAACAACGAGATCCACTGGATAAAGGTAACAACTAAGGAAAAACTTAATGGATCAATGAGGCAATAGGACACAAACATTTTAAGTGTAGATCCTATTGCGTTACCTGCTAACAGTAGGTTGGTGCTTGACTGAATGATTTGCATCCTTAGATGAATGAGGTTAAATTCCAGCCTCAGACTTACCCTTAAGAAGCTGTGTAGTTATTACTAGTGGGAGTTAGTATTGGGATATCCTTGGTAATGAAGCCCAACTAAGCCCCTTTTTATTGTTAAGCAGATTCAGTTAATCGGGCTCACAAGGATACGTGGAGTTGTGGTACTTTGGTGGTGATTGGTGTGCATGTTTTTGGCGTCTCACTCTAGTTACCGTATATCTGGGGTTCTTTTACATTACTTTATGAATTCAATATAGATTCTCTTTGTATTTAATCCAGTTCATAGTTCCAGTACATGTTTCATAATCTCTAAGTTGTGTCCTTATTAATAACAATTATGTAAAGATTACGCTGAAACAGTACTGATAGATCAAGGGCTTTCGGCTAGAGGTCTGCAGAACAGCTGTATAAACGTTTTATAAAACTGAACAAAATGCATTGTTGATATCGTCATGTGTTAGATTTCATGTATTAGCCATCGAGTAACCAGCACATTGTGCACCTCTGCTCTTTTATTTCTTTCAACAAAAAAGGTCTTAAATGTCTTTCTCAACGTAGCCTCATTGTTCCACATCTAATACTGGCAGCATCTTAGAAGCCTTTCCCCTCCATTTGAAGTAAAATTATTCCAGGGGGACCTCCTGGCCCATAGTCTTTAATTATTTATAAAATGAGACATAAATGGTCATGGTGCTGGTGGTGGTGGGGGGGGGGGTTGTTTTCATTTGGTAGTCCCTGGCTTGTGAAAAACTTTAATAAAATCCCTATGCTTGATAAGAGCATTGGGAAAACATACTGTATACTTTAGATACTAAACAGCTACTCTAATTACAGGTTAATTAAGGTTCCTTCTCCTTTTGAAAGACAAAGCAATTTCAGGCATACATGTTTTACATATTGACCTGAATGGTCAAATTTAATTTTCAATTTAATTTATAAATGTCATAATAATTTCATATGTTTTTATACGTAAGAGACCACTGTAATGCTGAATTTAGCTTCACTGAATTTAGCTTCACTTAAATTCAAAACTAATTCAAAATGATACGTGATCCTAGAATGCAGTGTGTGGCACATTTAATCTCAGATGGTTAAAGGAAATTTCTGCAATTTAGTTGTTTCAATGAGCCAAATACATTCTAGCCATAAAATATATAATTGACTTTATAAAAAAAAAAACAGGCAGTTAAAGTTCAGGTATACTGTAAGTCATACAACGCACGTTATGTGACATCTCTGTCGTGACATGATGTCCAAAAAGCCTTTGGAATACTTTTGTGCAGTAAACATATTCCTATGCTTTGTAATGGCAGTGCTTTCCAGTATCTGTTATGGCAAAAAGTGAGGCATCTGAATGTAAAATAACATACTAAGTTAGACGTCACTCAACTTTGGATTTCATGTCGATTAATGCATTATTAGTATTATGTATTATATCATACTACAGATCAGACCAGAACTCACCTTGAATAAAGTACTAGTATTATAAGACACTATGACGGGTTATAAAAATAACCAGGGGTTATTATGGAAAATTTTTGTAATTAACAGCCAGACGTTTTGCTCCATTAAGAAAGCTTGTTTTGGAACCCTGGTTTCAATTATATATTTCTGACATGTGACCTATAAAGTCACTTTTCAAAAAAACAATGATATAGAATGAATGAGCAAGGAAAGTTGACTGTGGAATTACACACGACTATTTTCACATCAGTACTTAAGCCATCTTAAGCAAGAAAACATGTTGCAGTAATAAAGAAAAGACAACCTTGTTAATAACAATTAATAAGAAAGTGGGGTTAAGAGGGCAAAGCTGTTGGCAATTCAAATGTACTATATAACAGAACAATAAAAACATTGGGTAATGCTTTACATTAACTGCACTTTCATAATGACTTTATAATGCATTCTTAGGACATTCAGTGCACATTCATAATGCATTCATAAAACATACATAAGCAGCATGTAAGTATACCTTAACATCAGTATAATAACAACTTTAATGCAAATTAATAGCAAACATTATATAATAATAACAAGCATTATAATCGTATAATAGTATAATGTTTCTTATCAATGTAAATTAAAACTGTTGTGTTAGGATGTTAAGGTATACTTACATGCTGCTTATGAATGTTTTATGAATGCATTATAAAGGTGCAGTTAATGTAAAGTGTTACCAAACCTTGAATGTGATTAATAATCCTGCATGGAATAACTGCACACATAAGTCCATACTTTCCCAACAGATAATTGTCAAATTGTACAATTCAGCTCACACATCTTTTTAGCCTATAAACAGTGTAAATAACATCAACAATATTTGACATATAAAACTGCTTTATTATGAAGTGTGGTGAGCATCGATAATTCTAATAATTAACATCAAATATCAAATATAAACTTAGATTTGTTAAATTATACAACCATAATGCCAAAGTAATTTTTTTAAAGCATGTTAAACATCAAACAGGATTTGAAAGGTTCTTTGAAGGTCTCATTTGAATAATCCAAACTTACCTCCTTGCTCATCCAGCATGACCAAAGTCTTGATACCAGCATCTTTGCTCTACTCCCAGACAATGGAAGCGAGAAATTGCCCAAAGGATATAGGGAGAAAGAGTGCAAAAGGGATTGATGAAGACGTGGCATAGAAGACTAACTGCAATGGACTCATATCCCTTCCAGGATGTTATCTGGAATCTCTACAAAAACACCTCCCTTCCCCCAAACAGCCCGGTACTGGGAAAGTAGTTGGAAGGTGTATGTATGTATGTATGTATGTATGTAGGGGTGGCATGGTGGTGCAGTGGTTATCACTGTTGCCTCACACCTCTGGGACCTGGGTTCGAGTCTCCGCCTGGGACACATGTGTGCGGAGTTTGCATGTTCTCCCCATGTCGTCGCGGGGTTTCCTCCGGGTACTCCGGTTTCCCCCCACAGTCCAAAGCTGAGGCTAATTGGACTTGCTAAATTGCCCATAGGAATGCGTGTGTGAGTGACTGGTGTGTGAGTGTGCCCTGCGATGGGCTGGCCCCCCATCCTGGGTTGTTCCCTGCCTCGTGCCCATTGCTTCCTCGTGCCCCCACAACCCAGTAGGATAAGCGGTTTGGAAAATGTATGTACGTATGTATGGATGGATGGATGGATGGATGGAGATTGAGAAGCAAACAAACTTCAGGGAGAGTTCAGTGAAAACTAATCAGAAGATTACTAAACCTCCAAAAAAAGTTCTGAAGGTTCGCGGCTGAGCAGGTTAGGATGCTGTATTTGTGATTGGAAAGTCGCCAGTTACACCATTGAGGTGTAGAGCAAGGCCCTTCGCAACCAAACTGCTTCTAGGAACCATCTGAGCTTGCTTTCTCAAACAATGTATGTTGCTTTAGCTAAAAATAAACAGATATAAGTTAGGCCTAGACCTTTGTATAATGGTAAGTTAGATAGATTGTTGTGACGGGAGGACTGGATGGAAGTTCCATGTATGGAAAATCTTTTTCCACATTATTCATTGGCCCACCGATGCCTCTGTTTAAAATCAGATCCTGGTTTATTTCATGTCATCACATTTTCCATAATTGATTTAACTGGGGCCAAAAGATGCACTGTAACATTAAGAACAGAAAATGGAAAAGCGCAACACAAATAAGTATGATAATGACAATAACTAAATCAAACCAATTTCAAGAAGCTCCTAATTAGCTTTCTGGATGGAATTTCATCTAATGAAATGAGATGAACGCAGACTGAGTCCTTACGATGTCCTTGGTAAATGAATTGCAGAGTACAATCTGTCTGGACTAGAGCTCATCTCTGTTTTACCTTTTGGGTTTTTGAAAACAAGATGTTTTTCTGGAACAAATGCAACAAGCGAAAAAGCAAAAAACTGCAGTAATGCTTAAAACCTAATTACCGATGCACATACAGCTTAGTGGTAATGATACCATTATAAATACCGCAGCTTCACTGCAGTATACATAACCTTTCTCCATTTGTCTGTACTCTACAGTACATGAGAGTTCCCACCCGACACGCATAACATGAAGTCACTGGTTTATAATAATATCAGACGCTTGACATAACCTGATATGATCTCAAGCTGTGGGGGTTGAACATTATGCAAAAAAAAATCAGATGTATATCGTTCATCAGCTACACATTTGCTATGAGCTCACAGCTTACATTTCTGTCACTCCAAACACTGGGAATGACTGTTACATGTTATGTCCTTATGGAGAACTGAGAGGCCACGCAGCTCAATTTTCCTGGTGGTTTGATAGTGATAACTAGCAGCAGTCGACGCCTCGGTCTCTCGCAGTGCCCGCTGACACCTCCTGCTGCAGTAATAAGACCTGCAGTAAATTGTGTTGGGAGACACGAAATGCCTTGCTGTCGCTTAAAGGTAAGTGCGTCACAGGCTGCTTATATCATAAGCAGTGTGACATGAGGTCTGTCCCTGCATCGTGGCAATAACTGGTGTGTCTGACATCAAAGGAAGACATCATCAGCTTGACATTTAACAGTCCCTGGATGGGAGATGGGGAATTTTGCTAAACAATGTCACTGTGCACCAGTGGACACAAGGGAAGCTGCGATTTCAGAAGATCAGGTGTAGGAACATCCTTCTGGGTTTTTTTTAGCTTTGACTCTGACCTCTCCCAGAATCTACTTCTTCTCCTTACATTCTGTCACTGCACCTTGACACCCCCTTCAATTTTTAATAAAAAAGCCCCGCTAATTCCTGGGGGGGGGGGGGGGGGGGGGGGGGGGCAGTAATCAAATACACTTACTTGAATATTGTACTTCAGTGCATTTTATAAGTATCTGTAATTTACTTGAGAATAAATTTTCTTTTGGAAACTTATGACTTCTACTCCACTACATTTCAAAGACAAATGTTGTACTTTTGACTCCGCTACATTTCTACGAATGCTCACGTCACTCATTGCTTTGAAGCATAGCTTTGAATTCAGGGGACAAATTTTCTTTTCTAAAATGTGATTTAATATTCAGGTTATGTTGTGTTTGTCACAGGAGAAAAACAATCACAGTAAACTATTTCAACGCTGTCAGTCAAGTTGCTTTTTGGCGTTTGTAAGCCAAGAGGTGTGCAACTGGAATTTAAGTTGGATGTTTTATTTAATTATTTAAATTATTAAATTATTTATTTATTTTCTGGGGAAGTTGCAGGTATAGTAATTACACTGTCTACCCCCCCCCCCCACACACACACACACACACACACACACACACAGACACACACACAGATTTGTAATTATATCTTTGTGGGGACTCTCCATTCATTTCTATGGAAAAAACTCTAATCCCAACATGATGACCTTAACCCCTACCCAGCCCTAACCTTAACCATAAGTAACCAAATAAAAGACTTCAGGCATTTTTAGTTATTTGATTGTATTCACAGATCTTTGTGGGGACCCGAACAATTATCCCCATAACGTCAGAATAACAGGTTTTTATTACACTGAGGGAAACATTTGGTCACACACATACACACGCGCACACACACACATGGACATGCACACACGCACACACACACGGACATGCACACACACACATGCACACATAGATAAGGTTTCTCTATCTTTGTAGGGACCGTCCATTAATCTCTATAGCCATTTCTCTAATCCTAACATGACAAACTGAACCTCTACCCAATCCTAACCTTAACCATTAGTAACCAAACCAGGACTTTTGGCTAATTTCCCTTTTCGATTGCAGTCGCACATTTTTCTAAAATTGAGTTTCCCCTTGTGGGGACCAAAAACATTCCCCACAAGATTAAAATAACAGGTTTTTATCACATTGCGGGGATTCAGTTGTGTTTCTATAGGCTTTGCAGCATATTCCACAATCTTTTTATTCTACAGGTTCTACAAGCAAATCAGTGCATTCAGCAGGAAGTTTCAGGAGCATTAGGTTTTGTAAATGCATTGTGGCAACAATGTGTTGACATGAAAAGGAAAATGTACTTTTGAATACTCAAGTATTTATGCAAGTACTTTAAATCAAGAAAAGCTGACAGACCAATTTTCACTTATATTGGAGTAATATTTGACCAGGAGTATCTATTGTTTGACTCAAGTAATAGAGTTGTGTACCTTGTCCATCTCTGCTAATTCCTTTCTTTAGACCATAATAGCCTGGGCTTGGTCAACCAGCACACCAGAATCCTGTATTATTCACATCGGAACTTACTCTGAACATCAAATCTCATTAATTATTCTACAGATTAACCAATTATTACATTATTTTCATGCAGCCTGTCATTTCACTACAAGTCACTAATAAAACGATGACACCTACTCAGTGGAGGTCAACTGGAAACTAAATCTTTAGCTATGAGTACAGCCAGGAAATAAGCTGCACAGTTAATATAGAGGCATCATACCACTCAAGGTTTCAACTTTACCTTCTGCAACACCCATCAGAGCTCTAACCGTGTCTGAAACCCAATTAGACGGTATCGTTGTGGAGGGTCAACTCAACCTGACCTCCAGGTCACCTTGGTCAGAGCTTTTCTTGATATCATTGAGCAGAATGACAGAGCTGGCTCTTCTCCTGACCATCCATCTCCATGAAGAGACTTTTGTTACCTTATATGACAGTAAGGGCAGGTGAGTGCTGTTAAAATATGCCAGTTACATGACCCAAGCTATATCACCCAAGTGCCAAATTGACCGACAGTCTTTACTTAATCATATGTATGAATGCCACTTAACTCTACTTAAGTACTTAATGATCTATTAAAGTATTATATATTAATTGGACAATGTCTTCAACAGTATTAAGTAATTAGCCCTACTTTACATTACTTTATGAAAACATAATTAATACTGCCTCTCTTCATTATCTGTTCTTTTGAACCATGTCTGGTGTTCAGAACAATGGAGCAGAGATTGAACTTATTCTTCTGGACATTGTAATTTACTGGACTACGTGATATGAGGAAGCATCGACGCCAGAATCAATATGACCTTCAAAGGTTGTGTATCTCCTCCAGTTCCCAGAATTTGCCTCTCAGGTTTCTCCGTCACTGTGGCAATATCCAATTTACCAGTAAATCCCCCTGACATCTGATGCAAGGTCCTCACCAATCAATGCTTTCTTTTCTTTGAATTACGCATCGGTGTTCTTCCACAGTATTGTGCAAGTTGAACTTAAAGTATGTCAAATAAGGTTTAGTGCTTATTGGTAATAAAAGTTTAAAATTTAATACAATATTTTTTATTGATTATCTCCACCATAATTATTTTGATTAGAATCTGTAGTAAATGAGCTCTGCATGAAGTCTGCTCTGGAAGTGTTTTTCAGGCCCTGCTCCCT
Source organism: Brienomyrus brachyistius (assembly GCF_023856365.1). Lineage (NCBI taxonomy): Eukaryota > Metazoa > Chordata > Actinopteri > Osteoglossiformes > Mormyridae > Brienomyrus > Brienomyrus brachyistius. The sequence goes on from NC_064546.1 coordinate 11,887,792, forward strand.
GGAGACAATCCACTACCGACAGAGGCTCCAGTCCAGATTTGTGTTCTCCCTGAAGGAACTCAGAAACCCACAGCACACAAACAGCCAGCCAGGCCAGCTCCATCTGTGATCAGCGGATCAACACAAACAGACACGACCCTCCGGGCAACTGCGCACTCATGGGAAGGCTCTGGATTTCGCCTCTGCTCAGTACCAGTGACGCTGTCAGAAAAGAGAATGCAGAACTTTCCACGTCTCTGACAAAATGACCAAAAGTCACAGAAAGTGGTTCTCTGTGTCAAGCAGATAATTCTCAGCCTCTTACGGTGAATGAGCGACGCCATTTCTGGCTGTGAAAGTGTTCAAAGTTTCCATGAAATTTCTGCACAAATAATGAACTCCTCCGAATGCAAAGCGTTATTGGCCACTTCTCAGTGAAAAATATCATTGGATACTATGTTCCGTTGTTGCTCCTTAATAATAAGACGCATCAATGTAAGTTTGCTTGTTAAATACCAATATGTTGCCCACACAGTTCCCCAGAACACAGAGGCACAAAGTAGCCAATTAAATGGAGAAGTGGATAATCAGAAAAGGCTACCACTTTTGTGAGGCCATACTTCCAATCCATGTTTCATAAAATAAAACAAACACACTTTCCCATTTTGTGTACAAGGCAATGAACGGAACTCAGGCACCCACAAAATAGCAAATAAACAGAAATATCCATCCATCCAGCCATCCATTTTTTCTGAAACAAGGTCTTGGTGTGTCTGGAATCTATTCTAGAAAGCAAAGGATAAAACACAGGGTCCACCACTCCGGGATGTGAGTCCATGACAATAATTCCTTCATTTCAACAGGATTTAAACATCTGCTCATTTATAGCCACCTACTTGAAGATAATCTAATGAATTTTGACCACAAATCATGTAATAATGGGGTTTTCTGTATCCATATATGGACATATGTGTGGAGATGGTGACAAAAATAGGCTTGGGTGACTTCCGTACCTCTTCCACTAGCTGCAGCATGCGACGAGTGCTCTCCAGTGACTGGAAGGAGAAGAAGAAAAGCATTAGATTTCCATACCGGAACTGGCAGCTAAAGCAACTGCTACAGTAAAACCCAGTCATGTTGTTATCTGACATGTGACCACGAAATACTTCCTCATTCCTAAATTCTGATTAAAACTAATAATTTGTATTAAAAAGAATGAAATATGTTACACATCTATGCATTTTTTAAACTAAAATCTTTATAAAGTTTAATTACCAAGAATAATACATGCCATTGATGATGTAGCTCATTCTTTTTCCCTCTTGCTGCTCAATAAAACATAGTTCATGCTTATAATGAAATTATATATTCAATGTTTATGAGTAGCAAAAACAACATTTATGTAAATCACTCAATTGCGCAAAATGTAACCTTATGAATTGCTTTCTATTATTTAAATTCTAACCATCTTGTCTATATAAAACTATGTCTGCTCTGTTACTGACATGTATAGGGATGGGCTTTTACTAATTATATGCATGTACATGCAAGTGTGTGCGCAGTTAGTTGGCTATAAATGTACAAAGCATGAACTGTGCTACTTGTTGATGCAGTTCTTTAGTCTGAGTGGGTTGCATGTTACCATGGAAGTATGTAGGTGTGTAGCCTCTATTTCCAATATTCTACTGGCTGCTCTGGGGCACCTCTACCAGATCACCACCACCCCGCTCGACCCCCATCCACCCCCGCCCCTGCTTTGCCGATTTTCTTCCTGCACTCTGCTGTGTAGCATTACCTGCTAATGAATTTTTTATAAGTCCATTTGTGCAAAGTACATTATATGATTCTGTGGATTGAGATCTTCCGTGCATGTTTAAAACGACAACCGCAGAACACTGTGGCTCAGGGAGAAAGTCGGCGAGACGCGGAATATCAGCGATCAGGGATTGAGCAGACAATGCCATGTGGTATACAAATCCAGTGTTTACACAACATCTGCTGAGGCAAACAAGGAACCAGTGTAGTAGCAAAAGATACCACACCTGCTGCTAGCATTTATCTAATGAGGGATCAGATTTTGGGGTTCGTTACTTGAATTATGCAGATCTAAATACTGCAGTGACACTGCCAGCAAAGGGCAAATTTAATATTAATTTTAAAAGAGTACTACACACCATTTTGACATGGGTATGTGAAAGACCAGTTTAAAGTATATAACTTTTGCAGCATTTTGTATGTTTTATCCTGATTTGGAAAATTGGGTTAAAAATATGATGGCTAAATACACTCCAAAGAGTCCTTTTCTGACAGACAGGCAAGTGTTAAACTGTAGAACTGGCTCCAGATAGACAAGAGGCTGGAAGCTAATTGCACAAAGACCCCAGAGAGCAGCTTAGAACGTCTGTTTGATGCTGCAACACTCTCAGTTTCGGGCCGTCAGCACATCTGAAGGTACAAGATCTCCAGAACAAATCCTCCTTGAGAACCATTTAGTAATAATTACAGCCACGGTGCGTCGGGCACGTCGGGTTTAAATCAGTAATAATTACAGCCACGGTGCGTCGGGCACGTCGGGTTTAAATCAGTAATAATTACAGCCACGGTGCGTCGGGCAAGTCGGGTTTAAATCAGTAATAATTAAAGCCACGGTGCGTCGGGCACGTCGGGTTTAAATCAGTAATAATTAAAGCCACGGTGCGTCGGGCACGTCGGGTTTAAATCAGTAATAATTAAAGCCACGGTGCGTCGGGCACGTCGGGTTTAAATCAGTAATAATTACAGCCACGGTGCGTCGGGCACGTCGGGTTTAAATCAGTAATAATTACAGCCACGGTGCGTCGGGCACGTCGGGTTTAAATCAGTAATAATTACAGCCACGGTGCGTCGGGCACGTCGGGTTTAAATCAGTAATAATTACAGCCACGGTGCGTCGGGCACGTCGGGTTTAAATCAGTAATAATTACAGCCACGGTGCGTCGGGCAAGTCGGGTTTAAATCAGTAATAATTACAGCCACGGTGCGTCGGGCACGTCGGGTTTAAATCAGTAATAATTAAAGCCACGGTGCGTCGGGCACGTCGGGTTTAAATCAGTAATAATTAAAGCCACGGTGCGTCGGGCAAGTCGGGTTTAAATCAGTTATAATTAAAGCCACGGTGCGTCGGGCATGTTAGGTTTAAATCAGCCTTGGTCTGACTTGTCTCATCTCATTTGGACACGAAAGGTGTGAAAGTCTCATTTTTCAAGATGGATGCATTAGGGTGGTACAAATGAGCCTGGCTCAGAGGGATGATTCATCATGCCCCTACCCCACACACCCACCCCCAACCCTGGGCCACGTGGCCTAGGCTCAACAGCAGCCAGAAGGGCGATGCCCTGCTGTCCCCTCAGATGAGGCTGTGACTCAGGCACAGACCAGCCATTACTGGCAGCGACTACAGACGCACCAACACCAATCGCCCCCTTAACAAGACGACGGAGATGAGAAGCTGGGAATCGTTTAATCTGCTTCGGCAATGATTTTGCTGCACGCAACGTCCCACGTACAAGTGTCCTGCAGGCTCCCATGTTGCTGCTCCTTCTGACGCAAACGGAGACTTGCGGTGCTGGGCTGTCCTGAATGTGACGCCAGTCGAACTCTTACATGCAATATGGCATGAACTTATATAAAGTTGGCATGTCTTTTTTCTCTTTTTAATTCCAAAAAATATGTGTGCCACGACATTGTAAATGAACTGTTTCAGGGCGGCTGAACTGCAGAAGTACAGAAAAGCATGACCCCTCCTTGGACCTGCTGATTTTTCTGACTGAGAGCCATTCATTAGGCCACCTGCTGCTCTACGAAACACCACACAGTGCACCAACATAACAATCAAGACCAAAGAAAATAATTTATCCTGTTTCTCAATGTGCATCCTGCAACTCGACAAGTAGAGCACTGCATTCACAACACAAAGGTTGTGTGGAGAAATCCCAGAAGTACACATAAAATGATCCTTTAAGTTGTTTTGGATAAAAGTGTTAAACATGTTTCAAAAATTCATTGAAACAGCATTCAAACCCTCAGTCTCTAGAAACTGTCCACAGACTTCTGGGTCCCAGTAGAAACAGATGAATATGAGTGGATCACTTAGGTGTCTTTTCGGTGAGTGATAAAGTACCCTGTTCTGCTTTGCTTTAACGTGCAAACGCAGGGGCTCAGTGGCACTCACCTCATCGGCCAGCTGGTCGGCCCGCTGCTGCATGTCTGCCAGCTCGTTGCGCATGTCCGCGTCGTTTGCCATGATCCACGGATATGTGGACGGGTGCCCGTCTCCGACTGGGAAATGCCGGTCCTACCGGATGGACTGGAAAATGAGGAGAAACCAACTTTAAAATAACTCGAAAAAGAACGACATCACTGTTGTTATAGCAACCATGTCTGGGAGCCTACATGAAAGTGGCAGTTTTAAATAACACTGATGTGTGTGGTGTGAAGGCATTTTGGCGAGAGTCTCTGTAAAAACATTAGGTAACAATGAAGTCTTCTTATGACGTATGACATCATGCAGTGACGTACACAGGCATTTCGGAGGACAGGTGCTGAAACTGGGGGGCGGGCCGTGGCCAACCCATAAGTTTTCATAATCAGGGAGGGGTTGCCCTTGGGAGATTTTGGTGACTGTTGATAAAAGTCAAAAAGGGCACTTGTAGCATTATATTACAATGTTGTTTATGTCATGACATATACCTGGTAACTGTATTTTTTCTACTGAAAATGAGGAAATTCATTCCTAGGCGATGAAATAGAGATTAAAGAATGAACAGGAACTCTCCCTGGCTGCTATCTTTTTTGATCATGGACTGCATTTGATATTGTGAATCATGAATACTTTGGGTACAGCAGTGCCCGTGCAAGAACACTGGAGAAAACTAATTGATAATTACCACTTGGAGATCAAGGCTGTTGACAGGGAGTGAAACGTTAGAAGGTGCAGATCAGTGGGGCACTAGGGCAGTAGAATTATCATAGGAATATCCTGGATTAAGACCTTTAAATCAGGCTCCGGGTCTGTGCTGCTGGCCAGGCAACAAAAGAAGCAGGATTTTAGGACCCAAATGCAGAATCACTTCTCCTTGATATCATTACCCATCAATAATTTCAGCTGAATGGTTTGTATCTCAAGCAGATTGATGACCATCTGATGCAATGTAGCCCTCTACAGTACCTCCTACATCACCACTGTCTATCACATGACATACAACACAAAATATGCTACAACCTAACAGGCAGATAATATTTCCAGTGTGAATAAGAGAAGATACAAACAGGGGGGAATGGCTGCGGGATAAGATGGGAGGAGCTGTGTGGCTCAGCCGGTTAGGACCCTGTGCCTGTGATCAGACGGCTGACTGATGCTGCTGTTGGACTCTTGAGCAAGCCCCTTAACCCCTAGCTACTGGGGTATTGCATGCTGGCTGACCCAGTGCTGTGGATCCTAGAGTTGAGATCAATACTAGAGGTGCACCGATCCTACATTCGAGATCGGCATCGACCCATATCTAATTAGACGGATCGGGTATCGGACATGTGACCGATCCACGTCCGATATTTATTGAGTTTTCGGCGGTCTGGAAAAAAGACAGCTCCTATTTCTTGTTAAATCGATTTGTACAATCAATCGCACATAAGCTCTTTCCCATTAGATGTGTTTTTTGCGCATTCAAGCTGAAGACTAACGCTGCTACTCGGTTTTTCTGCCACTCAGTTGATGTGAGCGCGGTGACTTCCGCCTGATGTGACGTCAGACCATCAGAGAAGAGGGTGACAATAGGAAAAGCGACTTGCATGCTTGCAAAGCAAATTAACAAGCATGTCTGCAATCTGGAAGTATTTTATGCTTGAAACAACAACTAGTAGCACCGCGATTTGCAATCTTTGTAAAAACAAAGTTTCAAGAGGCGGAAGTAGCGTCGCGGTGTACAACACAACGAATTTAATCAAGCACCTTAAAAATCATCACACAGAGCAACATGAGGAGTTCAGACAAGCCAAACAGAAAAAAGACGAAGAGTCGAAAAAACAGCTGACTTTGCCCGAAGCATACAGTCGTCACGAAAAACTTCCAAACAATAGCCCGAAAGCGGCGAAAATAACAGAAAAGGTACTACAGTTCATTGTTCTGGATGATCAGCCTCTATCTGTCGTTGACAACGTGGGATTTCGTCGCCTGATGGGATATCTAGAACCAAGGTACAGTTTACCATCTCAGAAATACATTTCTGAGACAGCATTGCCTGAACAGTACTCTAGAGTTATTTCGCTGATTGAGGAACAAGTAAAAGATGTGCAGTCGATGAGCTTCACTGCCGATATTTGGAGCTCGGCTGTTTGTCCCATGTCTCTTCTAAGTGTAACTGTACACTGGGTGAACCCGCAAAGCTACGACTTTCAGAGTGTGGTGCTACAAGTTAAAGGACTTTGTGGATCACAAACCAGCACTTCAATTTCAACTGCCATCAGAGAAATGCTGGGTAAGTGGAAAATCTCTCTAAACAAAGTGCACACAATCGTGCGAGACAACGGCAGTAATATGAAAAAAGCAATGGATGATTTGGGAGTCGCTAGCTTGGGCTGCTTTGCGCAATCTCTGCAGCTTGTGATACACGAGGGGCTGCTATCGCAGCGAAGTGTAAGTGATGCTGTTGCCAGTGCGAGAAAGATTGTGGGGCATTTTAAGCATTCGCCAGTTGCGTATCCTCTCTTGGAAGGTATTCAAACTGAACTGCAAATGCCTCAGAAACGCTTAAAACAAGATGTCCAAACGAGGTGGAACAGTACGCACCAGATGATTGCGAGCCTCCTTGAACAGAAGAGAGCCCTTTGTGCTTATGCTGTTGACCACAATCTGCCGGTAAAACTTACAGCCAACCAGTGGGCATTACTGGAGAAAACGATTAATATACTTGGCCTGTTTGCAGAGCTGACCAGAAACATAAGCTCATCCACTTCCACCACAGCTGACGTTATTCCAGCTATCAGTGTTCTGGAGCGTCTGCTGTCCCGGCAGGACGATTCTGACACCGGGATCAAAACCATGAAAACTACGCTGTTACAAGCTGTCAACAGACGATTCGGCGACGTCCAAGAAGAACCGCTTTACTCAGTTGCCACTTTACTCGATCCACGGTACAAAGACAGGTAAGATTACAGCTTAAAGTGTGTTTTATGATAGCCATAATGTATGCAGCATTTAAATTTTATATAAAATGGTAAATTTATAGTAGTCAGTTAATTATGGTTAACACATAAAGCCAACAAAAATGAGTATTAAAATTAAGGTAGCAATTTAATTTTTTTATTTCTGCACACTTTTTGTCAAATTTCTCCTCACAGTCCGCTTGTTGCACCTGTTGTCTGTGCACTAAAAAAACGGTGTTAAACTTTCCACGGGAAGTAGGGTTGGAAAGGGGCAGATAATTTCCTGAAACTTTACAGAAACTGTCCCTGGGACGTTAAGCTTCAGGATTTTGGAAATATTGAACTCTGTGGAACTCCAAAGACAGCTAGTGCAAATGACAAGGAGAAGGAGGAGTGGCTTCACAGGGATGTCTTGAAAAAAAATATATAAATTTGTCTCCATCTGAGTTAAATACTGTGTGTGATGGCAGGGAGTGCAACAAGCTGGAATTTAAATAAGCCTTTGCTCATACGAATATAATTTTAGTATGTTGTCCTCTGTCTGTCTCTATAATTTAGATACTTCACAAGAAAAGAGGCGGCCAAGTTTGCAAAGGATGCTCTGGCACGAGAGGTTGAGAAGATGGAGGAAATACTGCAGAGGACATCGACTATAGTAGGTGAGCCAGTAGCTAAGCTTCTCTGCCTGGAAGCAGCCAGGCCTAGTACAAGTACAAGCGAATGCAGCTTAAGCAGTCTGTTTGAAGAAATTTTGGAGGAGCATGAAGAACCCACTGCAGGAAGAAGCGTCACAAGCACTACTAGTCAGATACAGACATATTTGGCAGAGCAAACCATTCCCCGCTCTGACAGTCCATTCCAGTATTGGAGAATGAACCAGCACCGCTTCGCTGCCCTGGCTGCAACTGCCGTCAAATTTCTCTGCGCCCCTTGTACCAGTGTTGAAAGTGAAAGATTGTTTAGCACAATCTCCAGTGTTGTAGGTGAAAAGAGGAGTCGACTAACTGCAGACAAAGCAGAAATGCTGTTCTTCCTAAAAAAAAACTTACCCTTGGTGCTTAAGTGAACTTGAGACTCGAGCAAGAAAGCAATCATTACTGTTATTTCTGATTGTCTACTTGTTAGCCATTTATATCTACTTTGTTGCCGCTGCTGCTACAATGTTCTTACTTGAATTGCTCATTATTCCAAAATGTTTTATGAAAATGCCTTTGCACTATACCAGCACTACTTGTAATGTCTTGGATTATTTATTTGAAATATTTAACTTGCACAATAAATGACAGAATTGGAATGCAGTTTATTTATTTACTTTGGGTGGGTCAGTGTGTGTGTTTAACCAAGTATGGAATGTATTTGGGTATTATTTGCAATCCCTGTTCAGTGGCTGTTTTCTGCAAAACTTGCTGCAGATGTTTCTAGTAGCCTAATTAAAGTTTTTTTTTTGACATGCATTTTTTAATTTGTATTTAATAGTCTTTTTTTAAAAAAGAGCGATGGTATCGGATCGGTACTCGTATCAGTTCTCATATCGGTACCCTCTGTTCAGGTACTGGGATCGTATCGACGCTGAAAAAGTGGGATCAGGGCACCTCTAATCAAAACAACCCTGAAGAAAATATACCTCTTACCTAAATATTCAAATGTGTAATTTGCCAGTTTTCTTACACATGAAGAGACATACACGTTTCTCTAAAATATAAAATATAATTAACTGTACCATTTCATGAACACCATGCATTCAAAGCAGTAAAAACATGAATCTTTTGCGACATCATTGTTGTATTTTTCCACAAACTATCACTAGCACTATCTGCTTTACATAAGGCAGGGAAAGAACAATCACATCCAAACGCAGCCCTTGCTTCCATCCCCAGCCCATATCGCTTCCCCAATTAGTCACACCTTTTTTAGAGAAACGACATAAATGGTACCCGAAGGGAAACATTCCTCCAAAAGCAAATTAGCTTGAAATCTCCATGTGCTTCACACGTCTAGAAGAGCTGGGGAAGCGCTGGAGCAAATCTTCAATTAGTATCCCATGAATGTTGGATAGCAGCAGCTTACGTCATTTTTTGTCACTTTCTTATTTTAGTTGAAGCTTAGACCTTTCAGTGGTGGGTCACTGTGGGCAAGTAATACATGTCTCATGTTAGAGAGTGGTTAGCGGGAGGGGGTGGCATGGTGGTGCAGTGGTTAGCACTGTTGCCTCACGCTTCTGGGACCAGCGTTCGAGTCTCCGCCTGGGTTATGTGTGTGGAGTTTGCATGTTCTCCTCATGTCATCATGGGGTTTCCCCCAGTTACTCCAGTTTCCCCCCACAGTCCAAAGACATGCTGAGGCTAACTGGGGTTGCTAAATTGCCCGTAGGTGTGAATGCTGTGTGAATGAATGGTGTGTTTACCCTGGGTTGTTTCCCACCTCATGCCCATAGCTTCCACAATAGGCTCCAGACCCCCCACAACCCAGAAAGATAAGCAGTTTGGAAAATGGATGGATGGGAGATTTACTGGGGTCAGTATGGGTAAGCAGTATGCTTGTGAAATTGAAGATTTAACAGTGTTTCACAGTGAGTATGAAAAATAACTACCATGTGAGAATAAACTCCAAGATACTTAGAACTGAGTTACAGACAATGTCACAAAGACACTCTTGGTCTAATCAGAAAGAAACATAAGTGTATGGTGCCAGGCATTTGGCAAGCAATTTATGCATATTATGTGTGATACATGTACAGTGTCTGCTGGCTCCAGAAAAATATTCAATATTCAAATTTCAACGACAAAATTAGCTCCGACCTTAAAGATGCATTATCTGCTCAAAAAGTATGGCTTAGTTATGCAAGTTTTGAAAGCAACTGAGCATGGAAAAAGTGACACAAATGAGTTAAAACTGGTAACAAAATTCACACTATGGTAAAAAAAAAAACCCACACTATGCTACTAATACACAAATCCTAAATGTGCTTGTGAAAGCAGAACAATACCTTCACTTCCAGAATTCCACAAGGAGATGGGGGGGGGGGGGGGGACACACAAAAAACTCAATTTTTGGGTGCCAATGATACTTAATTCTGAGTTTGGTGCAGAGGTTCAATCAGAAGTTGGTAGGTCATCAGATTTTTGTTGCGTCGTTTCATGCATGAAGAAGCATTTGGATCTACTGCTTTGTCCTGCTTTTTATACTTAAGACTGACACAAGGAAATAAAATAACAAGCAGTTATTCTCCCGAATTCTGCAAAGTCCTCTATGCACAAAACTTCAAATATTCAACCAGAGATTATATTATCTGCACGAAACGGCAGGATGCGCCCACCTTCTTGTTCACGTTCTCGGCATTTGTTGGCCATAAATAAGGGATGGAGAAACTGAGAGTATATAAGGCCTTTGTGTTTTTTTCCATTTGTTTTGCCACTTGATCGGCTCACTGTACCATCCTGTAAATCACCGCTCTTTAAGGACAGGATTTATATTTTTAGCAGGATTCCCTAATCCACATCTAGGGAAAAAATGGGATAACGACCCAAACATGTCAGTCGAAACTTGGCTGAGAACTGTAATCCATATCTGAAAGGATCCTGTCTGCAGTGTTTGCAGAGAAACCACTAGCTTGTTGGTGCCCAAAATTAAGCTTCACTATAGAAGGGCCTGCAATTCTCAACCCATTTTACACAAAAAACGCTGGTAAACTAGGAGCTTAATTTGTAAGTGTTTTAACTGTGAACCAAATATATGACACCAAACCTAATCATAATCTAGAGAAAATTATTTTCTGGGCTCTTGTTCATTATTAATATGCTACATTCAAACAACTGACCAGTGGCCAAGTATCTAGCAACCCCCCCACCCAACCCCGATTGCTTTTTGCCTCCATATTCTCTATATATGACATTTACTTCCTTCCAGAGTGAAAACTTACTCAGGATCATATTCTCACAAATCAGGTTAGATCAATAAGAGACATGTATCCCCATAATATTCAGGAAGTTTTCATTTGGTTACGGCCAAATTCTGTATAAGCTGTTTACTGAAAACACTACCATTCATTTTAAAATATGCTAGAGCATTAATACCCTCAAAGACAGAGAAAAATTCAATGTGCACCATTTTAATATTAATTGCTGAATTGCTACTTCCTTATGCAAATTGTCCATAATTTCTGTGCCTTAAGGCAAAATGTGCTAAAGTATAATTCGTAAAAGCAGGCTAAGGACAACCTGAGCAGACCCTTCACAGATCTGTTTGCAAATCCAGTTCTTTATCCCATGCATAAGCACACTTGATGGATGTGGAGTGAAATTTTCAGGATGTTGCACTGGTAATTGAGCAAGAATCAGTGCAAACTGGAATATTAATACGATGTCTCACTTGAAGGTAATTATTGTTATGCTGGTGTACATGCCATTTTTATATATTTCTTCAATATAAATACTTAAGTACTATATATATCTGGTAAAAAAAACACTCTTTCAGTCAAAAGCAAGTTACAGTTTTAGGCATAAAGTATTTTGAGACTTAAATATCTAAAGAGGTATAGATACATGTATTTCAATGCTTTAGGAGAGGGTCTTAAAATTGTAATGATTTATATGAAATAAGATCATTTATTATGTTGTCTATACTGGGTACATATACTGAGCTATTTGCTGCTGATTGTGACTTCTGAGCTGTCAGTATAGTATATTCTGTACAAACCTCATCATCACAGGGCTGAACCATTAGCTGACCTTACTAGGCATCCACTGGGTAGATAAGGTAAATAAGAAACAAAGAAAATAAAGTTTAGGAAGACAGGAGGCACAAAAAGATGAAAGAAGAAGCACATTTGATATGAACGTTCACAGTCTATTAAAAATAAATTCAGGCTGAAATAATCTCATGACTCAGTGCTTTGGTTCAAATTAGTTTAAATAAAATGTCACTTCTAATAAAACTGTACTGCAGTGTTTGCAAAGCAATATTATGATTAGAGTAACCTCTTTTACAAGTGTCTTACTAGTAAAACTCAACTCATATTTCTCACTACACAGTAATGTTCATGGATGTCCATGCAGGCCTTCAATTTCAACCTTTAGATTTATGAACTAAGATTAAAAAAATTGAGTCATTAGCTGGTACATTATAATGTAGTTGGGATTGCATCTGGTATTCAAAAAAGGCAGACTAAGGCAGTATTCAGGCATTTAGAGTCACAGTCCAGTGGGCATGTGACCTCTCTCTCTACCATCAGAAACACTTTCAGTAGTTCAGAGGTACAATTAAATGCTCAGGTGAAATCAATTCAGAGACCATCTGGCATTTCAGGAATGTGCCCCAGATTTTTGGGTCAATCATGACAGATGTCACTGATCTTGCAAATCCATCCATCCATCCATCCATCCATCCATCCATCCATCCATCCATCCATCCATCCATCCATCCATCCATCCATCCATCCATCCATCCATCCATCCATGATTCCTCCAGCTGTTTATCTTGGACAGGGTAGTGATACGTCTGACATGATAATAACAAAATCAAAATAAGAATATACTTGAATGACACTATGGATCAGTGTTTCCCAATCCAGTCCCTAGGGACCTACCCACAGACAGTGCACATTTTTGCTCCGGGAGCTGGGAGGGAGCAAAAACATGGACTGACTGTGGGTCCCCGAGGACTGGATTTAAAAACACTGCTATAGAGTATATTAAAATAGTTCTAACAATTCCTCCCCTGGCAAAGAAGAGAAGTCCAGGAATGACCTGTGTTCAGTGCTGCGGATTTACAAAATGAAGGGTCCAACAGGTGCATTAGCTGCGGGACGGATTGCTCTTAATGGGGTTTTTATGCAAAAAAAAAAAAAAACTGGTTTAAGTAAATTTTGATAGATGTTAATTAGTAGTGTGATTTACAATTTCGGTTCTTTTTAAAATGGTGTCATTTGGAAATGAGCATAGTATTCTACTCTAGATTACTCTAATTTCACCAAATAAAATGCCAGGCTGGCATTAGATGAGGGTAAGCCTTAGTTTTTAATTAATTTTCCAATGGCTTTCATTCCACACACATTCGTTATTCAGGCTCTAAAAGTTCATTGCTTTTGACACAATAAACGTAAATGGGTGATCTTCAAAAGTTCATGTAAATGTTGAAGTTTAAGAGGTAAATCTTAGCAGAAACATAAAAACAACAATTTTCGTAGTGAGCATCTCAGCCTGCAATTATTCAAATGGATTTGTTCCATCTGCCCCTAATTTCTGGCACAAATTGGTATGTTCCGTTTTTCTCTCCTCCATTAACCTGGACTAGAATCCTGAGATGTTGTGATGAGAAAGCGTGAGCATTTGACTTGATTTTATTGTTCTCACCAAAATGGCAATTTTAGTTTTATTTGCCCCAGTGGTCTTCTATGGTTCACTCCCCCAACTCCATGGGAACACAATTCTGTCTCTGCATGGCGTGGTTTTCTAGACTATCTTTATAATTACGATTATTTCAGTAATATTAAAAAGGAATCTAGCTATGTATAAAATCGTGCGTTGCTGTAATTGCATATGAACCGAAATCCACAGCATAGGGGCAGTAACCTTCAAAGACGTAAGGACCACGTCTCAGGCAAAACAGAGGTCAGTGAGAACTGCTGGCTTGCCTCGGTGAAATATGCTAAATTGCTCATCAGTTCCCCTCCACTGATTTTGACATCTGGTTAGAAGGATTCCCTCTTGAGCGTCCTTCCCTGTCCTGGTACGACGTAATCATCATCCGATGTGGTTAGACTCTGTGGGGCTCCATCGTGAGCTCAAAGAGATTAGACCCACTGTTGGAACAGGATTTAACCAGTTCTTTCATTCCCTGGATGTTGTCCATAGCCATAAAAATAATGACGAAGAATTTAACCATTGTTTACATCGGTGAAAGCAGGCGCAAAGTAGCAGCTACATTACCATGTGTTTTTCAAAGCTTCAAAATAATGTGAATGGTGACCATTAATCAGTGATATTCTAGGATACCAATTATAAGGAATGCCTTTACAATGACATCATTAAATAAAGAATGCCATTGTGACCAGGCATATTTCAGCAAGTATTAGATAAATCTCCCTTGGACAGGACAAGCACAGTCCTTTATTGGGATACTGTAGCATGGGAAATACAGCAGCACCAACAGAAATAAATATAAGAACCCTTATATTAGGGTTCTTATATATATTAGGGTTTATATATATATATATAAATATAAGAACCCTACAATATATGTGAACCCTACATAAGTAAAAGACAAAGTTATAAACTATAACCCATGTGTGTTTAAACAAAAAGCAGAGCTAAAGGAAGTGTCCAGACCTACCAGACAAGCAGTTTCCACTACTTACATTACTAATATCAGAAGGTAAATGACCAAAATGGTAACAAACGGCAGATTAGTATTTCATGCTGTTAGAGAAACAAACTGGGAGCTGTATCTGCAAAGGAAACCTTACAAAAAAACCACTGGTACCTAAATCACTGGTACCTGTTACTTCAGGACGGACAGACAAACAACGTAACATTTCCCCCGAAACGCATAACTGCATCTGAAATAAAAACAATGACAGCTTGTTGGTAATATGAATGTCCATTTCTCGGCCAATCCTGATACCTCTCAATGCAGGGCAAATAGATGAAATCCCACTCAATTTCCTTACAAGCACACAGACACCACAGAGGGTCATAACAACTGCACTTGCCAGTCAACTGTGTTAACACCTTTTACATTCACAAAATACCTATGCAGGCAGAGGGCCAGGAGAGGCCAGATGATGTTAGATCATAAGCTCTGCCAACTTAGGCAAATTGCCCGTCAACATAATCCTTTGGCCATGGGCAGCAAGCCGATCCTAAAAATAGTCCAGTTAATTTTTGTTCATAAGTCTCCTTCAATACTCTTGAAAATAGCCTTTGATTTTTGGTTTTATTTTCTTGGACGTACTTTGTTTTTAATACCTGAGATCAAACCCAGGGTGGGGACATCACTATGCATTACCTTCTAATATGCATAAATTATACAAATTCATCATAATAATACTTTACAAAGTACAGGTATTATTTGTCGGCTATTCTCTGAAAGCTATTGCCTTAAAATGTGCAACTTTTATGTATTAGTTGCGCTGTGATAGATAGGTAGAAGGGTGAAGGAAATGACATTCTCTAAGGAAATCCATTCTAAGCAATTCTGTCATGAGCATTCACAAAACAAAAGCGGAACTGAACACTTCAAAAAAAAATTAGTATGTGCAAACATTGTACATGAAGCATCGAAATGAAATCAGTGTCATGGTATAAAGGGAGTATTGCTCTGCTAATGCATCGGTATCCTCTCTTCCTACAGAGAGCGCACTGTCCCTTAGTGTCAGAACTGGAACCCCCAATTAGAATTGTATTAGCAATTCTACTCTGAAACCTCGGTGTCATTACTGATACAGTAGTTGCCACAGAGCAGGAAGTGAGGTTTTAAGACTCGTGGCGTGTGGCACGACGTGGGGCAGCCTGAGATGAAAAAGAAAAAAAGAAAACGGAAACCTTTTGTTGTAAGGTCAGGGATAGAAGGAGCAGATGGTGGCAGAGGAGCGGAAAGGCTGCAGGGTTGGAGAACCCTACTACAGCTTTTAAAAGTCCTCCTACCTGAAGGGTCCAAGAGCCAAGGGCCTGCATGCAGGCAGTATCTAAAGTTGTTCTAGGAACAAAAGGTCTCAAGCTCCTTTGTTTTAATGCGAGAAGTGAGACTTTTGAGCATTTGTCAACAGAAGTTTGGCACAAGAGTAACAGCTAAACATAGATCCTGATCATGTTTGATCACGATTCTCATGAACCTTGTTTCTCAAAAAAGAAATGGAAATTTCTGCATTTCAAGGGCCTGTTCGAATGGCAATGAATGTTCCGTGCTACCATTTTAGTCAACCCATGAAGTGTACATAAAAATATAAAGAATTCAAAGTTTATGTAGCTAAAACTATAAAATTGTTCACTTGCAAATTCCAAGACAATTATGGTACAGACAAAAATTTTTGCCTAAAAAAAATTAATACTTCCCAGTAAAATGCATCCCATCGGTCACATCCTGTTCTGAATTTCAGGCCACCAAATGAATTATTCAACAGCAGTCGTTCTCTTTTGTAATATGACAAATTATGAGAGAAAGGGCCACCAACATTCTGTGCTATGACTCCAACCTCCATTTATACAGCCATTGATTTAGACACGCTATTAAATGAAGACATAAAACAGCTAAAATCAGACACGGAACAGGGACGGCAATTAATGTAGAATTTAAAAAGTTAATGGAAACAGCCAGGAGGCAGCAGAGTACAGGAAGCTAAGAATGATATTAGAGTTTTTGTTTTAAAAAAAGCACCGGTGCCAAGGATATCTGCATCAATGCATTGGCTATGTGAGTGTGGCAAGGCAAAGTGAGAACAAAGACTGACAGGGTTAGACACAGAGAGATAGATAAAACACAAACAGCTATGGAGCTGGTGAGTGATGCATTAGGATTCTGGGTAATAGTAGGCGTTCGACAGCAGGAAAGGATCTGCAATAGCACAGGTGGAGAACCACCGGGATCTGGATTATTAGCGGGTATCGTAGGTGGGGGAGCTAGCGAGAGACTGAGGGATTGTTTAAATATCACGGAGCAGTAATTTGCTACTGCTTGTTCGTGACAGCCCAAGATGTAGGACACACAACACTACTTTCTTCCAGAGATAATGAGGTAACCGGGGAGAAGAGAGCTAGATCCACAATGAAGTCGGAAAGGTTCGGCCTGACAAGGTGGCTACTTGCCAGTTGTCTTCTGGGAACTATTGGCATGGGAGAGTGTCGGAAGAACGGTAGCCCACAAGCTTTATTGAGCATTACAAGGTAACTCACATGGATGAAAGCTATTTAAGTACAACTCCTCTGTGGGCTTTGCTGATAAATTTGTATTTGTTCATTGGTGTTTGAGTTTTTAATTTCTCTTGCTGATAAGACACCGAAAGATCCTGCTCCTACTAACTGAATACATTGTATATACAAGCATACAGTGCACGCTAATACACGCTATTCAGTATGTACCCATGAGTACCCATGACCCTGAAAGGATAAACAGTGGGAAGATGGATGGATGGAAAGATGTAAATATACAGTGCAATCGAGCATTCTGCATCATGACTTTCCCCATCATGGTTTTCATATATTTTAAAATATATCTTTTCACTTTGCTCTGCTCTGCTTGCATGCCAAGGGGACCAGCAGGTTTTACACGGTTTTTCCAGATCATGGGGCTGGGGCATTGTCCTGTCAGTTTTCTCATAATGCTAGAAGTAAAATCAAATTAATTAATTTAATTGGACATGTTGAGGCAGAAGGACTTTCAATTATAGGGTCCCTGAAGTACAGAATAATCACCAGCCACCACAGGAAATATCCCCTTGGTCTCAGTGTTTATATATGAACCCACTAAGGTCACAATCATTTCCGGTTTCATAGTCTATTTGTCTTATTTCTATGCTAAGTGATGATTTATATTGCTTTGTGTTGTTTGTGAAAATACTTGCAAAGATGAAATTTAATTCTTTTAGGCCTACATAGCTTTAAATGAACCATAACATTTGGCTAGTCACCTTACTCTTTAATTCTGGAATTTCAATTGCTTGTTACACTTTCAGCATAGCTCAGTTGTATTTACTAGTTTGAATAGTTTAATTAATTTAAGTGAATAATAACTTTTTACCACCTTAGCACATGTATAACGACTACTACTCATCAGTGGCAAAGTAATTTTAACCAACAGGTATTGTATCATGTCGTTGTTGTACTATTTACTGCATCCTGACTTCCTTCAGTTCGCACCGCTCTGTATTTCCAGGTTATAACTGCGATTGTAAGTGAGTGGATTGGCTTATGTACCAAATAGGTGCTTTGGTTAATGTATATAGAGAAGGAGAAAAGAGTTGCCTTGATTCACAGTATTAGGAGAAAATCAGCCATGTCTTGGGAGTGTACTGTATATAGAGGGGGATGCTTCAACCATCACAGCATCCTTGCACAAGGCCAGCTTAAGCCATTGCCTCAAGGAGAGTCCCAAAGTGGATTTATGAACAATCAGGTCAGGAAAAGCGCCCATCTCCCCACAAGGGGGCTGGAAAACGTGATAACAGTCATATATGGAGGTAGGGTCACGGACAGCTTAACAATACCCATAGGAATACAAAAGCGATGCCAAAACCAAAAATTTCATGTGCGACGTGCTTAAAGTCAGACATTTGCATATGAAGAATATAAAAATATTCTTCTGAATTCAGTTTTCCCTTTTTTCTGGGTCAGCATGAATTACTAATGACACCAGGAAGAAGGTTCTAGCTTGTCTAATTCATACACAAGTTATGTGTCTAATTGATATATATGGTCACACACACACTGACACACACAAAAGGAAAGTGATCATGTTACAATGTAATGGGCCTTCACAGCCGTCATAAGCAGGTATGAAATAATACGATAACACAGAAAGCTGAGCCTAATGAGACTCCTCCACAAGGTCATTGCATAGACAGGCCTGCTGTGCAAACACATTGTGTCTGCTGAAGCAGGAGCAAATATTTGGGGAGGGTCGCATGTTCAATTCGGGGGCAGCAGAGTCTGTCAACACAAGGTAACAGGATGATCTCGATGGAAACAAGTTACTATTTAGAATGAGAAACATTGGAAATGCAATAATATTATAGGCTGCTCATGTTTTTGTTTAGATGTTTCTATCTCTGAACTTGTATATAAGCGTAAAAGTCTGAAAGAAAAGTCTGTGGACTTTTATGTTCAAATAACTGTTATTCTCATATCAAACAATATAAGTAAAGTTTCAGCCAACAAACAGTACAAAGGGGTCATAATATGACAACATTTTGTCAAAGAGAGTTATACTCAATTATTTTACATATGTTGTCTCTACTGGCCAACTGTTTATTGGGCATTTCAAAGCCGAATTTAACAGAAGAAACGTCCATTAACTGTGAATTCATTCCAGGGCGATGAACATGAAATAGCCTGTTTTGTTCAGGTGTTTGATCTTCTACAGTATTGTTGTCAGATGCTGAAGCAAACTATGCCAGCGTCTGCCATTACTATGTCAAAGGTTTTGCGGCTTCTTCGTGTGAAAGGCAAATGGAGAAAACATCCCCCAATACGTGCACATAAATACAGAAACACACACAAGATCTGCCTACAATCCAGTGGCCAGCTGGAGTTTTTTAATTGGCAAAATGAGTACAATGTTCAATAAATATTTTTTGTGTTCATTTTTTATCCATTGTTTTTCGTTAACAATTTATGAATTAAGAGACAAATTAGGGCATTACAAAAAAATTCTAGCAAAATGCTACGTGGTTGCGATCAGGAAGAGATTCGGTCTAATCAGAATGACTGCAACATACAAGAAGCTGCTATCTTTTTTAGCCTGAAAAGGTATCTTTTTATAAAATACGCTTAATTACCAGAGTCTGTTAATATAATTTTGTTACATTAATGAGTCCTGATCTGTATCCATTAGCTTGAAGCCAAAGCAAAGGAATATTTATGCTGACTGCTGGTTTGATCAGTTCAAAGAATAAGTCAATATGTGAAACAGTTGATACATTGTTGAACCATTCTTGAAATAATCTCTCCCAAAGATTAACCGTTAATGCATAATATAGATAACAAATACTAAGAATCTCATGAATCTTATAAAAACTCATTCTGTTACATTCTATACCTTAATGAAGACTTATTGACAGATACAACCTACAACCCAATGAGACAATTTGACACTCAGAGGTGACTGAGACGCATCACATGAAACAGTTTTTCTTGAAATTCTACTGAATTTCTGGAATATTCAACACAAACGCGGGAACATTCATATAGAGAATGTAGGTTGGTGGCTTTACCATTAAATCAGTTGCCTTTAACTGGGCAGGACTGGAGACATGAGCAGACACCTTGTGGTGGTACTCACCATCGATTCAAATGCACCAGCACATGTGGCTATCAAAGTGCCACTGCTATGGGGAGCAGGCATGAGAAACACACCCCCGTTTATCATAGTTGAAAGCGTGCTCGGTGGGGACGCCATTTTATGAAATTCCCCTGCATGAGGCAAGCTGGTGAGAAAGAAAGTGTGTCCGCCATGTCTGCTCATATCTGTGTTTAGACATTTCCAAAAGATGCCAGTGTGGCTCTATAACGAACTGCCTTGCTGTTAATCTAAAACGTGTTGGAAAACCAGCTCCTAGTTTGCTAGCAGCAGCTGTAGATAATCACAACATAGGTCTCCGTGTGCATGCAAAGCCTTCTCCTTCTACAAAGGCCTTACATTATTATTTAATAGTGACAAGTCACATTAGGTGCTTCCCCAAATGTACTCCCAAAATGCTGGTGGGTCTGGCTTGCCAGAATTTGATTACCTGTCATCAGTAATCACATGTACTTCTCACGGTAACCTTTTTTAATTTTACCTTAGGGCGGCTCATAATACAGAACACGGTTTAAGGCAATTTTTTCCGATGAGCGATACAATATTCAAAACAGTTTAAAATAAAGTGCGTCTTATGTTTATCTTTTGTTTGATCTGTAATCCGATCCCTCATTAAGCAGATCGCCGGTAACAACGGAATTTCATAACGAATTGTTTGGCGTGAAACTGATGGGAACACATGACTTTAATACCAAGCAAGCTTCTCGATCCAAACGCCAAAATACTTATATTACAACAACAAACCCAAACCCACATTAAAATATATAGTCCACATGCTATTTTAATATAACATAGTAAAACGATTAAGACATTGATTCCTCGGGGAGGCGGGGGGCTCTTTTTGAAGGTGTATTGACGGAAGCTGAGGGTTCCCTTTTGGTGCGCGACGTTTCGTTTTGATCGACATATTTTGCATTGCTGGCATAATTCATGGCACAACTCTAGGATACACCGAGGCTACATTTCAGGAACTCTCCATGCATGGCAGCCACACGCACCCCTTGCCTTTCCAGTTCCCCCCGCCCATGACTCTACAGTCAGAAAGACAAACAGTAATTAGAAATGCTTTGGAACCTAAATTTGGCACAACCGTGGACATTCTGGCATTGTAGGATCAACTTCCAAGGTTTTTAAATAGCAAAATAATAACAAATATGAGTGATCAAAACGATATTATTATTTCTTGCACTATGCATCTATGTCCCCATTCAAAACCCGCAAATGAACAATCATTCAACTGCTTACATTCATAAGATAAAATTTGTAGCAAACCAGCCCTTTCCCTGCGAAATGGACGGGAGGGGAGCGCACCGAGATCCCTCTTTAAGCAACAGTATGGATTTCTCTGAGAAAACGGGAATCGCACGACTCAAAAAAGCTGTGCTAAAGAAAAGAATTATAGAAAATATCATATAAAATGCATCATTTTAAAGATTCATTCTAAGATTTGTAAACTATTTTATTTGCTCTGCCTGTTATTTTTTCCCCCTAACAATTTCCTTGTATCCATCTGTTTTGCAACCATTATTTAGCTGTGCGTTGTCCGAGGTACTGAAATGCTAAAAACGCCCACAGCCGTCACGTTACCATCCTGTGATACTACATCTTCAAACTCTTCAGGCTGAAGCGTCCACTGCTTCCCTCATTTTACAAGCAGACAAATGTTTGAAGCAAAATTATGCAATACAGCAATTTAAAAAAATCACTACAGATACTTAAAGTACAGAATTTATCATAGAATGTATCATACGTTAAATTTCTGTAGTGGCAAACAGTACAAGCGCTTCGTTTTCACTCTAATTGTGAAAATACATACGATTTAAAAGTTAAGCGTTAACAGGTTGCAAAAGATACAGCCGACTCTAACACAAAAATTCAGTACCTGAGTTTTTTAGATTAAAAAATCATTAGGAAAAGTGTGAGTTTACCTACCTAAACTTCTGTTGACTGAAAACGGCAGAAATGCCCGTGAATTTCAGCAGCGAACCGACACCCTGCGCGTCTCTCCAGCACTGGACGCCCACTAAGGCTGCGCGTGGTGGCAAACGACCGCCTGTAGCCTCCCAGCGGCTCCGCTACCATCAAAGATGGCCGCGCTTTTTGACGTCAGCGCCTTTTAATAGAAGTCTGACAGGGAGCGGCAGCGAGGGTTTGAGTCATCGGCAACCGTCCACCCAGGAGGAGGAAAGCCGTACTTTGAAAATTGGTTTTGAGAAAGAATACCATGATGATGATGATGATGATGATGATGATGATGATGATAATAATAATAATAATAATAATAATAATAATAATAATATACCGCGTTTAAATTATGATGAATTTCTATTATGCTTTTGTCTGATCTGTTGAAAAATCATGGAATTGCGAATAATTACAATATAGGATAGATATAAATTGATACAATTAACCGATAGTTACTTTAAACAGATTAAATTGTACAGGTTAAATCAATAGGTGAACTACGTGACCATATTGAAAACAGGAGTTCCCATTTTGTCAAATGCATTTTATGCAAAGCCACATTATTGATGCTAAAAGTTTCTCTACTGTTTCTTTACCCCAATAACCCCTTCAGTGTTGGGAAACATCTGTCATGAAGTCAGCTGGCAATAGCACTCAGAGACAGAAGGTGTGTTTCCCCCTTGGGCAATAAAATAACAGATGTCCAAGCTAACCTGGAAACAGCCATATTCTTTACCAAATAATAGCTAGCAGCCTTTAAAGGACACCAAGATAGTTGTAAAACCCAGACTTAAAGAAAAACATAATTCTTTGGCCCTCCAAATGACTGGCAAGGCAAAGGTCATGACTGAGTGAAAGACAGACAGACAGACAGATAGATAGATAGATAGATAGATAGATAGATAGATAGATAGATAGATAGATAGATAATAAAAGCAGATGCTTCAAATAGTGCTTCCTGACTTACTTTGGAATTTTACATCACTGCTTTGGGGTCATGTATAAAAATACGAGGCAGATCTAGTCATCCATTATCTTTACTGCTTATGACTAGAACAGTTTGAATGACTGCTCAACTTGCTAATGTTTTGCAAGCAATGGAGGTCAGAAGGAATGGCGTTTTCGATGAGGATAAATGTAAAATTCTGAGTTGGATGTTTCATGAAGCATTGTCCATCTTGTTCTTTCTTCGCAGAAAGAATGACTACCATCAGGTCAAAGTTCACAAACCTTCAATGCTCAGAAGGACCGTTTGCATAACAGGCATCATTCCTCACATTATTCTCAGCAAAAGAACCAGTACGTGTTCATTGTGTGAGAACTGACACCCATCAGGCATACAGGTGCTTTTTTTCAGAGTAAATATTGATGGGAAATTTAGAAGCAGCACTTTTCTACCGCAGCTGAAAATGCTACAAATGATGGAACAATAGTATTGCATCCATCCAGTCTAGAGTGACCAGAGGGTGTCAGGGAAGACACTTTGAGCTAGGACTGGATTTGTAAAGTTCTTAGTGTTCTTAGTTCTAAGAGTTCTTGGTGTGTGCTGGACTGGTCAGTCTCCTGTAAGCATATGCGTGTCACTAATGTTAATGCGACATAACTGCAGGAGTCTTTCAATTAAGGAAACAAACCATTTAAAGCACAAGAAGAACTGAACTGTTTAGCTAAAAGCAGCAGAGCATTTTAGCTTCAAGTTAGTTTGTAAAACCTGAAGTAGCTCAAAGTGTCCAGTCTGACATGGATTATCTAGTCACCATATTCCAGACACATAGAATTCTGGTCAAATTGCATTAATCCACTGCAGTTATAATGGTTTTATGGGTGGAACACTCCCTTGTTATTACATGTCAGGTACTCTTAAGTGTCTACGCCACAGGGGGCAGAATAATATAATCACTGGCTGTGCTCAACCCCCCCCCCCCAATAAAAGAGAATTCACCCAAATTTTCAAAAAAAGACAACTTTTACGATTGTCTGCCACTTCCCCTCCTGATTGACACTGTTGCCCCCCTGCGCCGTAAGATTTGTTCAGGCACCGACACTGGTTACCCTTATTTTACAATAAATTTTTTTCATAGAATCAGAAAAATAGAACAAATTGAATGCAAGGGAGAATCAACAATAGTACATAGAACATTCCCAGCAAATGATCCTACCTGCATGTTTACTGAAGAGAATAGTTACATTTCCTCAGTGCTGGAAAAAGCTGATCTTTATGCTCTGATTTTGGTCTCCCTGCATCCAAGTGGCCTGATTTTTGAGCCCATCTGTGATGAATTTGATAAAATAGAATGAAATAGTTTTACTGTCCCTTGGGGACACTTCTCTTAAGAACATTAACAAAATATGGGACAAAGACACTAACTGTAACGACAATGACTGTGTATTAAACAGTCCACATATAGCCTTTGCTTATGTTTATTATTTGTGCAAACAATTTTCAGGCCTGTTTACTGGCTGCTCCAAATGCATTAAATAAATGAATTAAGTTTTTTGATGTTCCTTCGCTGGCCTTGTTCTCAATACTTCAGTAAAAGTAACTGGGAACAAAGCTGACCTGGAAAGCCAATCAGAATGCCGTTGGTGCCCACTAAGAAAAGCATATCCGGGAATTCCGTTTTGAATATAAACATAAGCCTCACTTAGCATGATCACCTAGATGGATGGCTTTTATTACTTGAATAACAAATTAGTACTTCATTAAAATCTAATTAGTGGGAGTTCATGGTGGAATTATCAGATAATAATATCTTCTGCATTGTAGCCATTTTTTAATAATACAAGGTGCAGTAAAGTTAATTGCGATTCCCGGGGACAATAGAGGCATTCCTCCAGAAAGTTCTGTCGCCTCTCTGGGTCTTGAGGCATTTATATGGGGGCCATCGGCTGACATCTGCATGGACACTCAGGTGCAGCTGATTTAACTAACTATTCCATTTCTTGCAAGGCGGTTCCTTGATACGCTACAGCCCAGGATAGTGTCACGGGAACGCTCGGGGATCGCGGGTAGAGCGGCGATCGTTCGAGGCGAACGGGCAAGAAGGATGCAGGCAGGCGGAAGTCGGGGATTAACGAGGGTTTAATATACAAACTGGGAGCAGGAGACATGTAACGCCAACTAACATCAATGACAGACCAAGCAAACAGGGGAGACCAGGACTTAAATACACCAGACTGAATGACAGCAAACGGAAACAGCTGGGTACAATTCGGGAAACACACGTGGGTAATCAGGGGGCGTGGCACACACGAGGAGCGGACGAGCCGGGCATGACAGATAGCCAGTGCGTTAATCTGCCCGTCTTCTGGCATCCCACTGGAATGTTCATTGACATTTGAGAAGATCCATTTGGCTGTTGAGTGTTCTCTTCCTCTTTTACTCCTTCTTTTCGACATCTGTTCTCCTAATTTTCCCAAAATAACTTGCTTCACTCAGGCCATTTGTGCTTCAAGGGAAAGCTCAGAATTGATTTAATCAAGAATCATTTGTTGTTTTCCTTGATGTGATTGTATTCTTAGAAATCATATTCATATCTACTGTAAATGACAAATGACACAACTTGCCAGATTACATCTTTTCAGAAATGTTCCATGATTTTTGCATGTGTGTTCTAGTGCCTAGAAGCAGAGTGGCTCTTCTGCCCTATTTGTGGATTATCACTTATCTGCCAGATAATGTTCATAATAAAATATTACATTTTTTCAGAAGTGGGTTTATTCCTGCGTCTTTTATTACCTTTAAATTGCTTAGAATTTAAGGATCAGGACTTACCATCTACTTTAATCCACAATACTTTGCACCTAGGATAAACATTTTGAAATATCAAATAAACATGCACAGAAGGTCTAATGTTTTCCTGCTACCTTATTTTCACAACAGAGCAAATGACTGATGTTATATAGCATGGCTATAGAGCCCTGCTCATTTTCCAGCCTTTCTTCACCTGTGATTCAGGTGTGAAGCCTCTGGCCAATCAGAATCAATCATTATTAAACAAACTACTTGGGAGAACTGAAAACATGGCCTGGATCTGGAATCAAGGTCTAGAGTTGAATAGCCTTCTTCTGTAGCTTCATTATAATGCATCCTGACTTTGCTTACTCTGAAAAGTCAGCCATTTGCCACTAGACTTCAAATTATATACTAAAAACTAATTACTACCAATAGTACATGCATCAAGAACAAAAGCTAACCTTGTAGTATTGTAAGTCATTTAATTAAAGGATCTGTACGTATTTTATTTTTCATTCACATTTCATTTCACTCACAAAGCACCCGCCTTAAGACCTTTTTGACTTGGATCAGCTCCAGACTCACCTTGCAGCTTAAGTGGTTGGAAGACGGACGTACTGACAAATTAAAAGGTTTAGCTGAAAGGTAATTAGCAAGACCCTGTGCATCTGATGTCACATTTCGTTTTTTTACTCGTAACATTTGGTCTTGAGGTGCAGAACCATCTATCTAAGTGTGTGTTTCTCATGCACATCATTGAGATCCCAAACTGGTGCCTCTGCAAAGAGGAGCTTGAAGGCGACTTTCTACAATACAGGGACTGAGTACTGCAGTGAGCACCATCATGGATTGTTCCCTGCTTTGTGCCCGTAGGTTCCGGAATAATCTCTGGGTCCCCCGCAACCCTGAATAAGACAAGTGGTTTTAGCAAATGGATGGATGGAAGGATGGATGGACTTAGCTGAACCTTATTTGTCCTAAATAAGTCAGAACAATAATAATATAGTGCATACTACTAATACCATTGTGTTTAATTCAAATGATTACTTTAATAGACTTTATAGCAGTACATTGTTTGTAAGTCAGACATTCTTAACCCAGGGACTGCCTGTAAACACTCACACCTGTTTGCTTCTTTGCCGATTCATTCTTTAAATACACCCCCACCAGCCTGAAGTCCTGTGTGAAAGGATGGCTTTGTTTTCCTTAGTTGTGCATCACTTCTTTTAGGGTTCTTACCCGAATTTAAGTAACTGTACCAATCGATGAATCATCGTGCCTGACATTAAGATAAAATATGGCCACATATATTTAACTATCTTGCATTCCAGTAACCATCTTGCAAGTGTTTCGATAAATAACATCCATCCATCCATCCATCCATCCATCTTCCAAATGTTTATCCAATGTAGGATAATGGGATTCCGGAAGCTTATCCCTGGCAGCGTATAAAACAAGGCAAGGGAATACTCTGGAATGTATATCAGTATGCTTATTTTTATATGCTCCCTCTGCTATACTTGTACATCGCCTTGGACAAAAGCTTCTGCTAAATAAATAGCTATAACTGTACCAGTCCATCACAGTGCTCACACATTCATGTAATTATACATTACAGACCATTTATAGGTGCTATTTGGCTCCTCTGCATGTGCAGGTTGGACTGCAAAACCCTTAGTCCTGGAGGTGTGAAGCGACACTGCTACCCACAGAGCGACCTTGCCGCCTCTGCCGACCCCACGTCCAATTAAAGAGTGAAATACAGGTCAGTCAATATGCACCACTACCAACCACCTCTCGGTAAATGGGAGGTATCCCAGGTATGGCTAGCTAACAAAATTTTCCTTATGCAAGAGAAGTCGTCTCCTTTCTTGATTGGCATAGATTGCCACCCCCCGCACCCGCCCATGTATTTAGTATATATTTCATTTTTCTGTGAAATAGTTACAAGTCAGAACCTGTTTTACATTTTACTTTTTTATTTCTAGGCGCTCATGAATTTTGTACCTTGAGTTCTGATTCCGTGGTTTGCTTCAGCTTCAATCCATACGTGGCGCATCAGCTGTTCCGATGTGAATCCGCAGTATGGCCTGCGTCGCTGCAGCAGTGCGAAGTGCCTTATTCCAACATATGCATGCCTCCAGCACAGGAGAAACATGCTGTCTCTTTCATTCCTGAGAATAAAGCACCATCTGTAATGTATTCCTTATATAGAAGGAAGCTTATAATCCTTCTTTTGGGGGGTAAGTATCGAGTTATAAATATATACCATGCATGGTAGTTGTTAAATGTAATACAAGTTAGTATACAAACTATCCATCCATCCATCCATCCATCCATTTTCCAAACCGCTTATCCTACTGGGTCGTGGGGGGTCCGGAGCCTATCCCGGAAGCAATGGGCACGAGGCAGGGAACAACCCAGGATGGGGGGCCAGCCCATCGCAGGGCACACTCACGCATCAGTCACTCACACATGCACACCTACGGGCAATTTAGCAACTCCAATTAGCCTCAGCATGTTTTTGGACTGTGGGGGGAAACTGGAGTACCCGGAGGAAACCCCACGACGACATGGGGAGAACATGCAAACTCCACACACATGTGACCCAGGCGGAGACTCGAACCCGGGTCCCAGAGGTGTGAGGCAACAGTGCTAACCACTGCACCACCATGCCACCCCGTATAGAAACTAATGTTATGTAATTTATTATAGGTATTTATGACCAAAAAACATAACAAAGTATGGACTGTTACTTCCCACGTGTTTTCACATAAAAAGACCAAAAGGATGCTAGAACAAATGTGGTTAATAAAGCTCAAGTGCATCTATATTGGGTGAAGTGAAAAGAAGAGGATGTTTGAAAAATTTCCAGGGCAGAGGTTGTAATGGAACAATTTTTTTTCCCTAGTAAGAGAAACAACTTTATCTTTTTTGGGACATTGTCCCAGCGGTGCTTCCAGACAAGGAGAGAAAAGTCAGTAAAAATCACTAAGCAACCAGGAGCAGTGTTTCTCAACCATGTCCTCAGGGAACCCCAGACAGTCCACATTTTTGCTCCCTCCCAGCTGCTGGCAGAAAGGAAGCAAAATTGTAGCCTGCCGGACACGGAGCTGTGAGGGAGCAACAACACGTACCTTCTGGGGGCTTCCCAAGGACTGGATTGAGAAACCCCCATCTAGACAAAGGACTATACAAACATTAGTAATATATGTGTTGTCAACTCAAGAAGTACTGCACCTTCATAATAAATATTGCCTCACGGATGTTCTGCCAAGGGCGGCATGGTGGTGCAGTGGTTAGCACTGTCGCCTCACACCTCTGGGACCCGGGTTCGAGTCTCCGCCTGGGTCACATGTGTGCGGCGTTTGCATGTTCTCCCCGTGTCGTCGTGGGGTTTCCTCCGGGTACTCCGGTTTCCCCCCACAGTCCAAAAACATGCTGAGGCTAATTGGAGTTGCTGAATTGCCCGTAGGTGTGCATGTGTGAGTGAATGGTGTGTGAGTGTGCCCTGCGATGGGCTGGCCCCCCATCCTGGGTTGTTCCCTGCCTCGTGCCCATTGATTCCGGGATAGGCTCCGGACCCCCCCGCGACCCAATAGGATAAGCGGTTTGGAAAATGGATGGATGGATGGATGTTCTGCCATCCATTTTAGGACCTATGGATGGATAACAGTGACAAAAGAGCACAATTCCCTCACAGATATTGCTGGCTGATGTAGCACCAGCAGATTAGGCAGTGAAATGGTTAACTGCATGTGAAAACAGGTTCCTTTTCATGCAGATCAATGCAATCATGTCTAATGTACCTAATTTAAACCCAGGCCCACCTATCATGAGTGTAAGCTGACAAATATAATTACTCTTAATAGTAATTGTTAAATTAATGCAGGCTATTTTCCAGGCTATAAGAAGGAGGGGATGGTCAATATTAGCTCTCTGCTTAAAAAAGTCCACACATTAATTTGCTTTTCTTGTTGCCTTCATTGATTAACATAGAAAGAAACTTAGAAAGAAACTCTTCGGAAAACAATGAACTAAAACCCTGAGGATCTTAGTATTTCTGTGTTTAATCCTAAAGTCAGGTTTTGGACAGAGTAGAGTAACATAAATTATGATTATTTAGCAGAAGCTTTGGTCCAGAATAATATACAACTGACAGAGCAAGGTCAACTGGTTCCCAGAACAGAAAGGGTTAAGTTCCTGGGTCAAGGGCCAAATAGTGAAATTACTCTGTTAGCCAAGAGATTTGAACCTGTGACCTGCTGAACACAGAAAGCCTCAGAACCACATACCACCCCCAGCCACATGGTGCCCCTGCATCAGTGAGATGACTTAGCCCGATTCTGGCCTCCTTCCATTGCTTCCCCGTGGGTGGTGTGAGATGCACATACTGAGCGAATTAGTGAAACTGAACCAGAAACATCGCAGAACGGGACACTTAAGACGTCTGAGATGAAGAATATCACGCTTCAGCAATGTAATCCACATCCAATTTCCTTTATTAACACACATCACTTAACATACAAGACTGTATTACATACACACACACAGACACACACATATATAAATATATATATATATATGTGTGTATGTTTATACATTTTTCTATGTATAGAAATTTCAGTAAAATCAAAACTCTTTTTAAATTGAGCACTAAACATTGTATGTACAATTTCCAAAAGTGAAATTTTTATGAATTTATTCCAGAAATATATTTATTGAAATAAAATATAACTTTTGATTCATCAGAAGACTGATGCCTTTAAGATGCCTTAAAGAATACTACACACACACACACTGTCATGCCCGGCTCGTCCGCTCCTCCTGTGTGCCACGCCCCCTGCTTACCCACGTGTGCTTCCCTGATCGTACCCAGCTGTGTCCGTTTACTTTAAATCAGTCCTGTCTATTTGAGTCCTTGTCTTGCCAGAGTTGATCGTCCGTCATTGATGTTAGTCGCCGTGAGATGTTCCCTAGTCCTCGTTTATTTAATAAATCCCCGTTTATCCCATACTCCGCCTGTCTGCCTGCTCCTTTCCCGATCGCCCTGCCTGAGCGATCCTCCGCTCACCCAGCGATCCCGGCGAAGTGTGACACACACACACACACACATATATATATTATTTTATTATTATTTTTTTTTGCATCACATCCACTCACACGATAGTGACCCTTCTTTGCACCCATCACAACAACCTTGGCAAGCTCCTTGGTGAGATCATAAGCTTTGCTTTGGCCAGGCAGGTCAAAGCCAATGTGCAAACAAAAACTGGAATAGCAGATGCTCCAAAGCGTCTCTATATCACTTTCAGCTGTTTGGACGCCTATGTTGGCACCAACTTCAAATGCCTGAGCTCCACTGTACAAAAATTTGCGTGCAAATGTCTCTGATTTTCTTACAGTGCCTTTAATTGATTTAAAAACAAATTACACTGTCATTGTTCTGTTGGTTGCTGCGGACTGTTGGTCTGATTTCAGAGGCCTTTTACTTTGCTGGCTTTTTCTTGAATTCAGTGATGCATAACAGATAGTACAGTGACTAGAGAAGGGACTCACAGCCTTAGTCCCGAAAATGGTGCAGAAACCTTGAAGGAGAACCAGACACTTACTAAGATATACTCTTAAATCGACAGCACTGTGTTATTTTGATAATCAGGGTTAGCCATCTCTTTCACAGCTTTGAGCATTATATAACTGTCAACACACTCCATCCATCCATCCATCCATCCATCCATCCATCCATCCATCCATCCATCCATCCATCCATCCATCTTCTTCCTATACTGGATTGTGGAGACCTGTAGCTTATCCATTCACCCATCTGTGTGCAATTTGGCAACCTGGATTAACTTTAATATGTTTTTTGGACTTGGTTGGGGCGGGGGGTCGAAGAAACTGGAGTAGCCAGAGGAAGCCCCAGAACCACAGCATAGAAACTCCACACATAGAGCCAGGCTGGGGGCATTGAATCCTTCACCAGTCAGTGTGTCACCATACTCCCTCTTTTCTGTACATATTTTATTTTTTTAATCAGTCACAAAAGTCAGAATGCATGTTCTTTTTTTGTTAGGACTACTTCCGCTGCACTCGAACTCTGACAGGCTTGAAAGCTATTTTTGTGACACCTGTCATGCATCGCAAACTTCCATGCGTACTTAACTACTGCCTGTTAGTGCTGAAAAATGTCCCCTGACGTTCATACTATTAGATGAGAAGACAGGCGGAAACTCGGTGTAATTTCATTTACATAAAACTGAGGTCGCCATCACTTAATAGCAATTCCACTCACAAGTGGCACCTGGAAATGAGTCTGGCTTTGCCAGTTTCCAGTGTGTTCAGTGTGCCTGCATGATTTAACCCATTCATAGCAATGGCCACGTTAATAAAAGACCTGAGCTAAAAGGAACCAGCTGCCTCTTGTACTCAGTGATTTCTTGTTGTTCTGTCCCTAACTCACAAAGAATAGACATATAGAGTTATATTCAGGGGCAGTGCATGCACTATACAGGCTTAATATAGCATAACACATACATCCATCCATCCATCCGTTTTCCAAACTGCTTAACCTACTGGGTCGCGGGGGGTCCGGAGCCTATCCCGGAAGGGATGAGCACAAGGCAGGGAACAACCTAGGATGGGGGGCCAGCCCATCGCAGGGCACACTCACACACCATTCACTCCTACGGGCAATTTAGCAAGTCCAATTAGCCTCAGCATGTTTTTGGGCTGGGGGGGGGGGGAACCGGAGTACCCGGAGGAAACCCCACGATGACATGGGGAGAACATGCAAACTCCGCACACATGTGACCCAGGTGGAGACTCGAACCCGGGTCCCAGACATGTGTGGCAACAGTGCTAACCACTGCACCACCATGCCGCCCCCTAACACATACATAAAAGCTTAATATAATATGCAACTGTCTTCCAATTGCTTATCCTGGTCAGTTTCAGAGAGACATGGAGTTTTTCCCAAGCAACATAAGTGGCAAGGCTGG
The DNA here is from genome assembly GCF_023856365.1 of Brienomyrus brachyistius. Taxonomy (NCBI): domain Eukaryota; kingdom Metazoa; phylum Chordata; class Actinopteri; order Osteoglossiformes; family Mormyridae; genus Brienomyrus; species Brienomyrus brachyistius. Next base: position 11,920,657 of record NC_064546.1, read on the forward strand.
GGTCCACACTGGATGGGAGTCCAGTACGTCACAAGGCCCTCTCTCAGTTTCTGTCTCTCTCTCTCTCTCCCTCTCTCTCTCTCTCTCTCTCTCTCACACACACACACACATAAACACCATGGGCAGCAGTGAGCTTGTCCTCTTTTGATTTAAAGTAAAGCAAATACTCACAAGCCAAAATTGTGGAAAAGTGAATGGACCATTTTTTTTTAATTCAACATTTTGCGCAGTTTATTGCTTGACTATTAACATCAGCTAAAAGAGTGTTTGACAGTAGTATTTAATACAAATATATTAATCATATATTAATACTACAAATGGCTGTTATTTACATGAAACATTTGGCTGTTGACTGCCCCCTGCTGGGAGAGTCCTGAACGTGCATTTAGATGATCCTTTTCTGCCAGTTTGACATTACAGTATCTACAGTGGGCCAAGGATGTTTTCCAGACCAGGATGTGTGGCGAATGCAGAACAACCATGAAAACTGCATAAACTGCTCCCAGCAAACCTCTCAAAATAGCATAGCAATATGAATGGAAAAATCTTGAATTTAACACTGAAAAACCTTTTGAATCCTCTAAAATTATACGTAACTCATGCAAGTGAATAACCATGTCTGGTATTACTTAATCGGTGTTTTCAGTATAAACTGAAAAGCACAGAAAAGTGTAAAAATGATTTGACAACACTAATCTGGTGCCCTCATCACCATCAAGACAGCTGGTTCAGTTCAGAACACCAACTCCATTTCGACTAAAATTGGAAAATTAATTGGCAATTTACACCTTGGTCATATGCCACGACTGAAACTGAGCAAGACTGCGCATGAGTGTATTAAGTCTCCTCCTAGTGGGTATAAAGTTCAGAGGGATCCCCAGGGTGCAAAGTCAATTGCTAATCTTTCCTTGATCTGGTCACTTCTTGCAGACCCTTATATGGTTTACTGGGAGCTCAACGCTCCCGAAGCACAATGCCGTCTGAGCTCTGCTTTACCTTTTCGAGGTTGCTGTCAATCTATTCTGCCTGCATATGCAAACCACAGCAACTAGGCTGACCCTGAAAATGAGAAAATGGGCGGTTTTTCTGAAAAAATATTTTGTCAGGAAATAAAACAGTGATCCAATTTCAGTCATAATTCAATTTCGGTACAACACGCGGTTACGGCATTTTACCTTTGTATGAACATATTATTATATTATATAATTCATTTATTATAGAAGGTTGCAGGAGGGCGAAGGGCCAAGGCAGCTAAGGACCCATGGTGCCGCCATGTGGTGGGGAGCTGCGAGATGCAGCAGGGTTGATAGGGGGCGGAGCTTGTGACAAGGTGAAGGACAGTAGGGACGCTGTTAACAGAAGGCAAGCGCTTGCGGGAGGCGGCGTGTCTGCCAGGTACCCTCGGAGCAGCGGATATGTTTACGTCGAGGGTTTGCTCACTGTAAAATCTCGATTAGCACAGTGCAGCTACGAGGGTGATGCCTTGGTGCAGGAAAGAACGATCAAATGCTCCGGCCTCTTGCTGATGACTTGCTCTCCCCATATGGCTTTAGTGCTGATTGGTTGGTGGCTTTTCGTAGCAATCGAGGCTAAAATGTCAGCTACCCCAAAATCACAGTTGCTTTTATTCATTAAAAATCCTCTGAAACATGAAATTTACTTACATTAACTTCTATTTAACTTCTAACACACAAAAATCTCCTCCAATGTAGTTAAGGTACCAACTTTATGTTTACCAAAGTATGACACAAAATGGCAAAACACTGTACTGCTTATGGTATATGTGTGTAGATATACTATATATATATATATATATATATATATATATATATATATATATATATATATATATATATATACTATATATATATATACACCAGTCACTCACATATACGGAAACCCCAGAAGAACACGGGAAGAACGTGCAAACTCCACACACATGGGATCCAGGCCCACCCTGCTGCCCCCACTCTATATATATGTATCCTGTGACTGTAACTTAATATATGCAGCACACATGTCAAGAGGTTTAACTACTGATCAGCTAAGCATTAGACGGGCAGGATGTAAGTGATTTTGAGTGTGCTGTGATTGCTGGTGCCAGGCTTTGAGGTTCCTCCAGCTCGGAAACAGGCAGCATCCTGGCATTTTCATGCACTCTGCTGTTAAGTGTGTCCAGAAAGGATTCCATGATTGCACCACTCATTTACCACTAAAGTGCCTTTGGGGCAGAAAAGGGTCCTACTTACTACTAGCTGTATATACTATTACAGTGGCCAGTGAGTGTGCAACAATCAGCTGACAAAAGGGGTAACTGACACTGTCATATGTCGTCTTCTGGTTGTCTTGTAATTCAACCAGCCTCTGACACCGTAATATCTTTAATATTTAAATTAAGCAATAACATACGAGAAGGAGTGTGGTTGTACTCCAGTATATCACGGCTGTGATTCGGTCATAGGCACGAGGCTGTAGGCCTGTTTTTAGATATACCTGTAAAACAGAGCGGTGTATCTGATGTGAAACGCACAAGTGCGATTATACTCTGATAGCGGCACTCATAGAATGGTTCTTGTCTAATACGATTTCTTGGTAAGAACTTACCATTGTTTAATCATAAACAACAAAAATATTCCATCTGATTCTCCTTCTGGACCAGAAGACGTTTTGAATTTAGAGATGTTCTTCATGATCAGGAAGGTGGGACTAGCGTGACATATTGACATTACGCAGGACAGACAGCAATATAACTAAATCAAGTGCTGTGAACCTAGAGTGACCCCCACAGCTTAGTCACATGACCTCATCTCTTGCAATGTCTTCGGAATCCCTGGGGAGCCTGTTCAGTCATTGTGGTAATGCAGAGCAAATCCATTGCTTGCTATTAGGCTATAACACTATCCTGTTTTAGTCCAACCATGTGTCCCAAATATGTAATAAGGAAAATAATAACAGTAAAGTTTGCATTTTATGGGGCGACACAGCATTTCAGCACCTCAAACCTTCAGGGCTATGGATCCCATTTCAGTGCTGGCTCTTTGTGCATGAATTTGCATGGTATTCCTGTCAAGGTCCAAAAGCATGCAGTGAGATGCATGGGCACCTCTGTATCACCTGAGCGCAAGTGCTTTTCCTGCAACAGCCTACAATCGTATCTACTGTGCTCCCCGCCTAGTGTCCTTGTCTCTTGTGCTTCTTTGGGTAGATTTTGGGTTCATTCGGTACCGAAATTGAGATGAAAATGACTAGACACACTACACCGCAAAATGTTACTACTGCAATATTGTTTCTACAGTAAGTGCACTGTGACTATATTCATACTGTGCATAAAATTCCCACTTGACTTTTATGATGTACATAAAATTTCCACCTGACTTCATTTGCCTTGATGTGGTTCAATAACTATGTCTATACTCTAAATGTGAAAAATCCGGAGACAGTAAAACTCGATGAAGGGAAAAGTAAAACAAAAACCTAAATCAACCTAGACATCAGGTTTGGTGTCCAAATTTAAATAAGTAGAATGTCTCACCAGGCACCACGACTGAAACAAACCTATTTGTTTATGTTGTGCTGTAACTGTTATGTGTAAATTGGGAATGTAATGGATGTGGAATCTAAAAGGGTTCTGGTAGCTTTTCTTTTCTTCTTGTCTTCATATTTAGTCACACTACGCCGGCACCAAATCAATTATCAAGCTTTGAAACACAGCATTCAGACGAAACACATATTGATTCCAATTTTCCATTTAAACAAAGCACAACCGATGCACAATTAATCTTAAAGACAAATTGCGCTCTAGTGATAAAGGCCTATAATGAATCATCGTTCTGCTTGGTTTTTTCACTATTGGACTGTGGGAAATGCCACGCTTCACTGGCCAGACAGGTCAGAATCTCATGTGGAACAGAAAGAGGCATTAATCTGAATGAAGAGAAAACTCCAGGCTATATAACTGGATCAAAAAGAAAGGCAAGAGGCAAATTTAAGTGCACTGATGCATTTCACATTGTGTACCAAATTGAATGTGTGTAAAATGGTATTAAAATATAGTGAATTTGATTTTATGTTCCACTGTAAAAGTCATGCTAATACATTATACATAAAAGCTCAATAATTTTGCATCAGTACTTTGCACAAAAAATGCATATTATTAAGAAACTCCTAAGAATTCCTTAGAAGGAAGTGATTACTAGAGGCAATCAATGTAATTCAGAGTATTCAGAGCTTGGTAGCAGCCAGTAGAAACACACAGGAGACACACCACAGGTCATTTCAGCTCATGAAGGACCTGGCACCTGTGGTACAGATGCTCTGGAAACCAGTTTCATGTTTCAGGTTCCAAGATTACTCTGTGAACAACAACCTGCCAGTGAATCTGATGTCTGGAAATTAATCAAAAAGTGTTGATTTTATTCTGTTTAATATTTTATTTGATCATTTTATTCCCTTATATCACCAGAGAATTGTCCGTCAAAAACCATACATCTTACAACTACACAATATTTTATTTTATTCTTTAGATAACCAAAGCGGTTTTTTGGTACCACCTTTAAATTCTCTGAAATGGAGAAGCCTAAGATGATACTGTTTTGACCAGTGACTGACATTTATTAGCTGAAACCAGTGCTGGAAGTGGGCCGGTACACAGTTCCAGCACCTACTTGTTTTTCTTTACAGAGTACCGGCACCTCGGAATTCTTATTGGCACTGAATTAATAAGCAGAGTACTAGCACCTAGTAATGAATAACAAGGGAGAACCGGCGCCTGGTACCGAATAACATAGGGAGTCCCCCCCCCACTTCAAGGTTTCAAGCACTGGCCTGTTTTGTGGCAAAATTCAACAAATAATCGACCTTAATTTATTTATGTATTTACTTTTGTAAATTAAGTTTTGTGTTTATTAGATCTGTCAAATCAATGACGACGTATTGCAGCAGATAGTGTTAAAATGGATACATCGTGGTTATATGATTTATACTGTATGTATCATTAATACATATTACACTATTTGGTTTTAACATGCTGCAAAATATTTTCGCTTTCGCCGTTCAGTGTACTATTGCATACAGTTTGTCCCTAACGTTATTCCATACTTTCAAGCGTTGCTCACGTAATAAACAAGTTTCGATTTTCGTTAGCATGTGAAAGAACTCTAACGTTACAGGAATTCAGTTGTTATTGCTTATCTTTACATTTTCTAGATCTCATGCATTATATAAAATATAAAGAAACATCTGTAAAATAATTATGTTTGTTGTACAACACAAATTATGGGATCGAAGGTATTTTTAAACCCTATGGGATCACATGAGAATTTATATATCGCCCTTTACTGACGTTGAGTGGAAAGACAAAACACGCAAGGGCAAGTCGCAATTCAAAGTCCAAATTCCAGGTTCAATTACGTGAAGCCAACATGGGGGATAAAAAGATTTTGTGCATTGGATTGGTATGTCTAGATATCATTAATGTTGTGGACAAATATCCGGAAGAGGATACTGACACCAGGTTCGTGGGACACTCGTTCGCGTGAATTGTCTTATTTACACCACTTAATATACTAGAGCTGCAGATGTTTAACCTTCATATCCGTACTACGTGCCTTTTTACTGCAGTGTGCAAAAGGGCTTGTTTATGATTTGCTGTGGGGCTTGTCAAACGTATGGCAATTATGACTGCAATGTACCTGGATCAATTCTGTCCAAGTGGGAACACATTTAATCTTCTATAGCGAGGGAAGGCATTAAATAGTGTATGGAAAATGTCTTGTCTTACACAGAAAGTAAGAGTAACCATTTTTTAAATAGGGCTATATCTACACGTACCTCAGTTGTAATTCTGCTACACTGCATCCTTGGGACAAGGGACATCTTGCTGTTCTGTAGTAAACAGCCACTGCCCAAGTGTTGTGATCCTAATATAAATTCTTGGTGCACCTTGTGTTTGTTTAGGTGTTTGTCACAGCGTTGGCAGCGAGGAGGTAATGCTTCAAACTCCTGTACAGTACTGTCCCTCCTTGGCGCGCCATGTGCATTCCTAGGGTCCCTTGCACCTGGTCCCGTGGCAGAGTAAGTTGTTACCCTTATTCTTTTGAGCTATGAAATTGAGTATTGAGGGTGGCTGTTCTTCTCACTGTCATATGGTTTGTATCTTATTCTGATCTTGGCTCACTGTAAAATTAGTTAAATATGTTCTTCCCGTATCCTTTAATCCTCTTTCTGAATTAAAATGACTTTGTTGACATGCTGGACCAGCTCTTCCTATTCTGGTCCTTATAAATATAATAACAAGTCTAGTATATGCAGTGTGTCCCAACCCGGACCTCGTGGACCTGCAGACGATCCGTGCTTTTGCTTCCTCCGAGCTCCCTACTAGAGCAAAAATGTTGACACTCTGGCAGGGATCTGGGAGGGAGCAAAAATGTGGACGATCTGGGGGGCTCTGACGACCAGGTTGGGATACACTGCATATGCTAGAGTTATTATTTTTTGCCATCTAGATCTGCTGTCTCATAATTTTGTGTACTGACAGGCCACCCCCACAAAGATGAAGCCGTTTCTGTACTGCAGACTCCTAAAGGAAACTTTTTAAGGTTACGATACAGCTACCTTACTTGCATATTGGCCTGTTGTACATGAAACACAGTTTGCCTTTGGTGCAAAATTTCTTTTGTCACTGTTCTCTGCTGTGTCTTATAATGTGCTGTTCGGCACTGCAAAACGCAGTGTCGGCAAATTAAATGCGTCAGTGGGGTTGCCTTGGCAGTGCTCGCCTCTATCCCTTTCAGGTGTCTGCTATGAATTATTATATGTCAGCGGTAGCTGTGCATTTAGCTTGTATATCCGTTAAAGCTTAAGGGATTTCAGCCTGGTTCTCATTCTGTCTCTGTCGGATGGTGACTCCTCTGCTCCAGCTTCGTCTTTGCGGACTTCCTCAGGTACAACATTGACATCTCCTTGCTGGCGGAGCATGCAGAATGCTCCTTCCCAGCTTCTGTAGTCATCATCAATGCGAGAACAGGCAGTCGTACCATTCTGCATATGAACAGGTTTGTGTGCGTGTGCGTGTTTGCCTGGTTTTGACAGTCTGTCATTGGTAACTCCGTCTCCGTTAAATTTAGTTAAATTTAATTAAATTTTGTTAAATTTAGTTAAATTTAGTTAAATTTAAATTAAATTTTTCCAGTTGTACAAAGTTTATTAGGCTTACGCATCCAGGTAGCTGCATGCATTGCATGCATGCATGACAGTGCTCTCTGCAATTAAGTTTTATGGATGGAATCAAATTGTTAACTAAATCAAGATTATATTGATGAATCTTGTCATTGGCATAAGCATACAAATTTCATGGTGGACGAAATTTATAAGAGGTTTGTGTTCATTATATATGATGGTCCACACAATCCCTGATTTTATCAGCTGTAGTAATGCAATCAGATCACATTTTGAATGTTCGCATCATGGCCAGACCGTGACTGTATGCTTTTGCTGTAGAAATCCGAGGTTGATTTGTTGTAACAGAACTGATGACAAACTTTTTTAAAATGCGTTTGAGGGGAAGCTTATTGCGAGTTCAGCTTCAGCAGCTAGCAAAGGTCATCTTTTTGTAGAAGTAATCAATAAAGCCGCTTCTGAGCCATTTCCAGTTAATTAACATGAAGCTGTTTTACTTTGAGGAGAACTGTAGGCATGAACCGGTGTGTCACAGAACACTGGTGTGCCATTGGAATTGGCTAGGTCTGCTGTACACACACACACACACGCACACACATACTCATACACACACATATAGAAGCTAAGCTAAATACGCTTATGTATTAATAGTTAAATTCTAAATGTATTTTAAGTGGCTTAAATGAAGAAACACCTTTATGTGAGTAACTTTTTAATTCATTTAATTGTTCAATAGATTTTAAGTGCACTTGTCACGTAATTAAATGCAGCCAAGAATAAGACCACCCTACAATTGGCACCCATTCATGTACATACTGGTATGTTCGACAAATTGCAAACTTCCCTGTAGTAAGAAAACAATTTTTTGAAAAGGAAAGTTCCAGAAAACGTACTTGATCCTGAACCAACAGGTTAAGAGTAAAGTGATACACATTAATGGTGAGAGCTGGTTAGTAGTATGTATTGGTCAGTCGTGTGCCCTGGGATAATTACCTTATGATAAAAGTACTCTGATCCTGCATTACCATAAACTACCAGAGAGGGCGTTGAAGCTTGCAGTACTGCCTCACTTCCTTTCTTCATTTTCCCAAAACAGGGTTTGTCAAGGGGACCTATTCACTCCATCCACTGCGTTCTCATCTGTTTCTGACTTTAAAGTTTTCTCCCTTTCCAGGCCTCTTTCTGTACAGGCAACAATGAGAACCTCTTACAGATATTCCTCCGTCCTCCGTTTGCCCCTCTCCCTGAAGGTGCGAGAAAATCTGCATTATGTTTGACAGTGAAACAGATGGGTTTTGTTCTGTCTGTTTCTGCTCATGCGGCAGTTTCATCGTGGGGGATTTTTCCCGCCGAGGGGTGGACGTTTCGCATGTGGTGTGGCAGCGGGGGGGGGAGACCCCGTGCGCGTGCTGCGTGGTGTGTCCCTCCAGCGGCTCCCGCACTGTCGTTCTCGCCGACACGTAAGATGCTCACGTGGGCCCTGTGTTATTTTGGCTTCAGCCGCTGGTGATGGTGCCTCTGTCCCTGCAGAGAAAGGCCTCGGATCTGCAAAGTAAAGGCATATTACTCTGTGTGTCTGTACTGAACCAACAGTCTCCCCAGTTAGCGGCGAGGTTTGACATTTACAACCACGCATTTGTCTGTGGCCCCCTGTTGGCCACAAACAGTCATTACACTAAGGGAGTGGGGTCTGAATTGACCCATTCCTGTGTATATAGAAGTGTTCAGTGAAATTGGCCACTATATGAACACGGCCCTGTGTGGGACGCTGCTGTAGGAAATGTGTGTCCTTAGGTTTAAAACATGCAAATTTCCTTTTAGTAGTGACAGTCAAATGAATCTTCATGAACCAATTGCTGTATTTCTGACACCACTAAATAATGCCCTCTGTTCAAAAAAAGGCTCAATTCATGGCCCAAAGCAAAGCAAGAGCACTAGTGGGGTCAAAAATACCGAAAATGGTCCCTGAAGCTTAATTTGGCCTTCACTACTTTTTAGCATGTTCCAAAACTAATTAGCCTAATATTTTTAGTTAGTTATATGTTTGCGGTCTCTGCAGTGACACTCCATTAATTAAAATTAATTTTTTGCCTTTAATTACACAACTACCATGAATTATTGAAAGGTTGCTTCAGTCTTTCCATGTTTAATTTTGTCCTTTAGATCCATTATTATTCAGTTTTCCAAAAATGAATATAAGCATGAAATTTGATGGCTTTAACCAATAATTACCTTTATATCATTGATTATATGACTATATAGTGTTACAGTGATGTAATACGTTTGGTTTAAGTGGTAGAACTTTTTAAAATACTTTTTAAATAGTTATGACTGCAAAAAAAATCTGCATTTGTTCAAACATTTAAAAAGTTGTCAAGTAATTACAGTATTAATGTTGAATTTTATTCTATGAATATTTGACCAAGAAGCTTTAGGAATGCAGATACGATGCAACTTTGACATGTAGGGACAAACATGGCAGATTTTGCTTGCAACATTTTTCCTAATTATAATCCTAATATTTACCATCCATTTCACGTGCAACATTATATTACACTCATGACCACTGATAGGACAGAATAGTTCATATGTACCGGCAGACAATAGTGGTAACCAAAGTATTTATCCTGGTTGAAAGTGGGTTTAAATGCCAGAGACCACTGTCATGTATCATGTTATGCTGCCACATGTTCTCTGTCTGAGCGTGACTTTGTGGCTGTAGAAACTGCAAAGGTTTGAAGCTTATTTCAGAGCATATAGACTCAGAGACTATCTGCATAGACATAATGTTAAGCTCTGATATTTATCAGTGGAGGACACTAGTTGCAAGACTAGAACAAAAATTTTATTATGGAATAACTATTGAACTGGTACCACAGTAACACTGTATTTGAATATCAGCGGTGTTTATGGTTTCGTGTCCAAATAACTTTGTCATAATTTATTAACACCCATTGATAACGCCAATGTCCTTTTATGCACTTTGGTTTGATGTAATAAACATCATGTAATGATCTTTTGCATAATCACGAGGGTATTTAATTTTCACCAATCCTCAGTAATGTAAACCTTAACGTAAACCTGGCCAGAAGTTTAGCATAGACCTTAAGTTTTGGTTATGCTTTCATCTTTTTACTGGATCGCTATGGCTTGGGATGTGGATGGAGTGGTCCTTTTTGGTATTTATATGGCTGGTTCATGATTATTGGTTCATGGAAAATGTACCTACGAAATCGGCCAGGCCATTTGTGCGATATGAATCAGACGGCAAGTTAATGCTTTCGTGCAGCTTCACATCATGTTTCCAGAAACGACTGGTACAAGGAAGCAGACCGCGTGAAACCTTTCTTATAATACGTCTGTAACGTTTCTGGCTGAGGTTAAGTGTAAAACACTTTACTGTTTCGAATATGACGTATAAATAAACTGAATTCTTAGTGTTTATGCTGAAATTTTGGCCAGTACTGTAAATTTAATTTGTAAATGAATACATTCTCTTTGTTACCAAAGTATGAAAACATGGTTTGATCATTCGACCCAATCAGGAACCTCCCAGATGCGTCAGTGGAGGATTTTGCCAAGGTGAACTTGGCTGAGTACAAGTGGATTCACTGGGAGGTGAGCTGTAAGGATGTTACCAGGGGACTTTAGAGGGTTGTATTAAAAGCACAATGAATGACCAGTAAAGACAGTAGATTGTAGTGAATTATTGGTTTGAAAGTTGGGCTCATAGGGGCGGCATGGGGGTGCAGTGGTTAGCACTGTTGCCTCACACCTCTCGGACCCGGGTCCGAGTCTCCGCTCATGAGTAGAAGCAGGAAGCACTGTTACGCTTGGCTGAATGGCACGGTTACAGTATCAGTTGGCATTTGCTGCTTTCCTGGTGGATCGACAGGGCCGGAATGCATCGGAGCAGGTGAAAATGATTCAGCAAGTCGAAAAGTACAACAGCACTGTTCCAGAACCGTGCAGAATCACCATTTCGGTGGAGATTGAGAAGACAAGGGAGGAGCTGTATCAGCTATTTCCTTATGGAGATGTGGTATGATTCCCCCGTTCATTTAGGATGCCAGTCCATTGTAGGACACACGTCCACAACTCCTTTTAGAAACACCAGTTAATTATTTATTTCTGTAATAAACAAAAGTAGTACATCAAATCCAGTGTGAGACTTACTGAGATGAGGAAAAACTAACAAAATTTTTTAGAAAGATTATAATTTGTGAGAATGACCCATATCTTAATATTTAATTCTTAAACTTAAATTTGTGATATAAAGATTATTCTTTTTCAACAAAAACACTACTTGCAAATAAAGCTGAATTTCAACGCTTTCAAAGAGGCTCGATGAACAGATGACAAGATGACTTATTGATTTTTAAGTAGGGATGTAAATGACTTGTTCAAAACCTATGATCATACAATTCTCCCTTTGGCGTAACAAAATATGCATGCCTTAATGCGCTCCAAGAAATAACATGTTATAACTTCAAAATGAACGCAGCTCCTTAATGAAATAAATGTTCCTGCCCCCTTGCTATTAAATATAGCATCTCCTGGAGGTAAATGCATGAATTAAATCATGAATTAGTGTAGGCCCTGATCTCTAATCACTGAAGTATAAAGATAAGTGGCAAATAGGGATTTTTTTTGAGAAAGGAAAAAAGAATTGTAAGAAATTTTATATTGCTTATTTTCATGACCACGTAGTGTTGAATTAATTCAGAGTGTAAAAATGTATGTTTGCAAGCACTGATTGAAAAATAGTGTAGCTCAAAATGGTGTAGTTTTTATAAAACCAACTGTTGCATAAACACGTCATTCTTTTTGACTTAAGAACATAGTGTTTGATAGTATTTTAATTGTGTCATTTAGAATTGCAAGTGAAAGCATGTTTATTTCACTTTGTTAATTGATTATCAAAACCAACAGGTTTTCGTGAGTAAGGATGTGGCCACTCACATGGGGTTCTGCAGTGCTGCAGATGCCCTGAGAGGATTGTACGGGCGTGTGAAGAAGGGGTAAGTCTGCCGTACCACATCTCTCTCTCTAAACAATCCACGTTTACGTACTGTTTGTTTATTTCATTAATATTCCATAATATTCAATTTGGTTTGTCTGTGCTCCAAGTATCTTGCTGCTCTGTGCACAAGAATTCCCCTTAGAGTGCAGAATCTAAGGGTGGTGATGAAGAAGGCAACTTTTTGAGCAATGTTGACGGGCAATGTTGCTCAGGCACTTTCCCATTGATACCAGCCAACAGATTTCTATTTGAAAACTTTGATTGATAGTGGGCAAGTTTTCTCGATCATCCAGATCCAGATTAGTTGTCTTTTTTTGCACCTGGAAGGCAGTTGCCCATCTGCGTTGCTCAAAATGTTGCCCTTTGTATCATCGACTTAAGAGTGGGCCATAGTCTGGTTGGAATGTGAGCAGCTGGATCTCTGGAGAGTTACAATCTTAGTACTTGCACTTGCTGTTAGAGCCATTGTCTCAAACGGACACCTTGAATCACTAGGACTAACTAGCTGAATGAGAGAAAAACAATTTTTATTATTTTAGGGATTGTTGCCACCAGGTGTCACTGCTGTTACTATTATGAAATCATGCAGCTTACTGATATAGGTATTTATGTTCAAGAATGCTTTTCTGTGTTCATCTTAACAAATAAATATAATAGATAATTCACTATATTAAATATTTTAGTGTGGTATTCTCCTGGGATTGGTCTTTACTACTTCTCTGAATGGGTTGCCTTCTTGAAATGATACTTTAATTGCCATTTACACGAATATAGCGCAATGCTTCTTTTCACATATTCTCTCAGTAGCATTTTAGGGGATTACGGGCCCTGCTCAGGGAGCCAATGGCCTAGCTTCCTGAGCCATGGACTGCCCCTTCTTGTAGGGCTCTGCTGATTTGTGCCTGGGCAGAGAAGGGAGCTGATGCCATGGGTTCTGATGGGATACTGGTCCACTCCGACGCCTTCCCTCCCCCAGCCCTCGTGGACACCCTGGGAGCAGGAGACACTTTCAATGCGTCCGTTATCTACTCACTCTCAAACGGTGAGAATCCCCTGGTCTCTCCAAATGGGTAATTATGTCTCCTGTTCGCTGTTATTGTCTCGTCTCGTGTATTCATTTTAATAACTTTTGAATTGAATGATGCCCTTCAAGCAGAAGTCATGTCATGTCATGTCAAGGGCCGCCAGTGGATTGCCATTGGCTAGCCATGAGGTCACTTAATGTATGTTGTACATGGTGATCAGGAAAGTGAAACCAAAAGCTAATTTACTGACTTCATGCAATAGTTTCAATATGTTTATGGAAGAAATATGTTTTCTGAGTTAGGAATTAAGTCATGTTTGTCTCTCTGCCATTTTGTAATCCGTCATAACAGGTAAAGCCCTACAGGAGGCACTGTCATTTGGTTGCCAGATTGCAGGCAGGAAGTGTGGAATCCATGGATATGATGGTATTGTATCAAAATAATAGTCTCCGGTGACTATGGAGTGGGTCATGGCAATTTCTCATCAGTCTCACAAGAAAGGACTTTTACAAGATACTGCCTTGTGTTGGAAAAAAATGACAAGAGCAGAGCAAATGCATGCATGTGTGCAGTGGAGGCACAAGTAACCTTGCATCTTTGTTTATTTTTTCCAGTGGACCAGTTAGTTTGCTGTTATAACTTAAGGCATTTTTTTTTGTCTCAATCAATGAATTCTGTCTTTTGCAGTAAATGAGCCATTTGATTGATGCACATTGTAAGGGGAAATATGTGACCCTCTAAAAGGACCAGGACAAGTAGGATTTTTCTGCAGTTTAATATTGACCTGCTTGCTACTAAGACCTAAAACTTGAAAAAGCATTGTGCCAGTTTTATGATAAAAAAAAAATAAAATTATTTTAGGGAGCTGTTAAAGTTGCAAGTTATTTCAAGAAGTTATTGGTAATCAAAGCCATTGCTTCTGAAAGCGCAAGCTATCTTTGAAGAAATGCAAAACCTTCCCTCCTGAAATGTTCAGCCGTCTCTCAGCAGAATTTTCCCAGTGGTCAAGTCATCTCCCTGACCGCCGTTCCAGTGAGCGTCTGAGCTGCTCCAGGAGTATTTGCATTCGGCTTCCTAAAAGCCTTGATTGCACTGGCAGTGTGTGCATGACAGTAAAGATAAACAGGGTGCCTGATGTAATCCAGTCCTGCACTAGCCTGACCCAGACCCAGCTGGCCTTCTTAGCAAAGACCCCTCACCCACAACGAGACGTCAGCCAATATTGACTAGACGTGATAAAAGACGAAAAGGGTCCATGACCTGACCCACTCCAGGGAACCCAGCCCTCAGCAAGCGGCAGCCGATACTGCTGTAACTGCCTTTGGATGTGTTAATATTGTGCTGAAGGCAGAGTATGAGTTCACTGCGCCAGAAATGTTGAGGTGCACTAATGTTGAAGATATTGTACAATAAACTTGATATTCGTGTTTTAAACAAAATAAATATAGTTATATTTATGTATTCACTTTACGAAAGAACTAGGATTTGGATAATGGTTAAAATTCATTACTTGTACAGTTTGATTCCTCCTCCTGCATGGTAGTTTTAAAATACAAGTAGCATGTAGTATTAAGCATGTTATATATCACTTACAAAAAATTATCAGGAACTACAGCTTAATTTTTTATTTTTTTTACTTGACATAATTTATTCTTGCGCTGGAATTTAATGCATTAATTCTGAACCTAGAATTGTTTAAGAGGTTATGCATGCCCAAGCTGGGCCATACTCTTGTGTTCCTACTGATGTGGGCACAAGACATGTTGTTTTTTCCGTTAATTCAAGAGCCAAAATCTCGAAATGTCATTCCTGGCACAAGTTTTGGAAAATGCTGCAGCTGTACAGTACAGTTAAGACCCATGCCAGTGTTTACCCTGCGAGGGAGCTCGCCTTGGGTGGGGAGGGGCGGGGTGGGTTGTACAGGATCTCAGATGTCTGATCATATTCACAAAAGGAGCATTTGTGCATATGGTGCGACTTCAGTGAATCTGTGGCAGCATCAATATCAAAATCAGTTTCCTTTTCATAACCCTGAGACTTACAATGTTATTGTCTAGTGCAGTGTTTCTCAAACCGGTCCTTGGGGACGCACGCTCAGTCCATGTTTTCGTTCCCTCCGAGCTTGCTGCCAGACAGTCCACTTTTTTGCTACTATGACAAGAGCATAGGAAGCAAAAATGTGAACTGTCTGTGGGTCCCTGAGGACCGGATTGGGAAACTCTGGTCTAGGGAAATGGGATACAACACAACTGGCAGTACTGACACTGTGATGATATAGGCACCACCATTCCTGGGCTGAGAATGACAACCCACAATTTCTGAGTAGGTGAAAATATCCTAGCCATTACTTCCTGACAAAATAGTTCAGTGTTGCTTTCACACACAGCAGTTACTATTGCACAGGTCATTTGGCTGATGGAAATAAAAGACACATTTGGCCTTCCCAGGTGTGTAAAATTAAATACCTTTTATTGAATCACACAACAACCAACACACACATTTTAGAAGACCAGTGAGACTGTATGAACCATAAAAAAATAACTATGTACAGCTACTTGGTATGTAATACTCTACAGGAATGGTATGCATTTGTTCCTTTTTATTGCAGATAGTATAAGCTATTAAGGAAAGTAAAACCAAAACCAATGACAAATGATTGGTTACATCATCTAGATGACCAATATTTATTTTTCTTGATAATCAGAAAGTGTTCTGTGGTCTCTTGGATGTGGAACAAAGGATTCTCATATTTCTTTGCAATCTCTTTTTACAGTCCATAAGATCCTCTAGACTTTACCTATTGAACTCCCCAACACTGAGACTATAGGCAACATCTCAGTTAGGTTTCAATATAAAATCGCTAAGAAAAAAAACAGTTTCGGAAATGCTAGATTCCACCAATTTATCTATGATATGTAGATGTGATTTCTGATATTAAATGTGAGTAAAGTACAGACAAAACCTTCACAAACAGAGTGGAAAAACTTCAGTGTGGGTCCACCAATGTCGAAACAGATCACGTCAAAGTCACAAGTACTGTTACACACATTAGTTGGACAGCTATTATGTCCCCAAATTAATCTTTAGAGAAATCAAGTTAAACTGTTTCCTGTAGGACATCTGGTTCTGGGTAAACCTTTTAAGGAAGTTTTCAATTTATGATGTCATTTGATATTTTAGGAAACCAATGCCTATTTAGAATTCCTTTCTCTTTAGTTAATTTTTGTTCAAGAAATCATCCTTACGGGTCACTTACAAAAGTATGATACATCCATTCTTGTTTTAATTTTTTTTTATGACTGGGGAAAAACTAGAAACCATTACAGTTACAGATCACAGATATATTAAATTGGGCTTTTTCACTTGCAAAAGCAGCTCTTGACCATAAGACCTCTGCTGCAAAGTGTGTCCATTTCATTGGTTTTCTTTTTGGTGCCAAAACAGCTGCATCAAAAAAACGCTCAGTTTTCTTCATGCCCCCCCCTTCTCCCACAAGGGAGTTTAAGCCCATAACCAACAAGTTAAGGGTGTTAACTTGTAGAAGACCGTTAAGTGAGGTATGCATAATCAAAGACAAGGCTTCAAAGACGTCTTTGGTGCACTGAAGATTATTCATAATTTATGTAGTACAGTAATAATGATAATGGCAACAGAACAAGACTTTGCAATGCCATCTGTTAGAATATTTCTCCGATTAAAAGGCAGTTAGAATATTGTAAAGTCTGTTCCGGGTTCTGCTATGTCCAAGCCTTTTATCGGTCCAGAAAGTCTGTCAGTGAAGTTAAACAGCAAACAAAAAAAGAACTCAAAACGTATTTCTAGTTGTGTCATTTTGGATTTAGTCCATTGCTCCCAAGACCCTGTCCCTGTGACTTAGAAGCCCTTAGCTGAATGTCTCTTACATGTCTTCATATAGAAGCATTCCACTGAAAATAGTGAGTGGTTCCACAGAATGGGCCAGCTTCCCCATGACAAGGTCCACGCAAACCGTGTCTCCCACCTGCAAGGGGAGGATGACATTGAAGACAGCCAGAGACCCTGGGATGGGCTTGACCTCAGCCGTTGGCTTGTTCTCCAGACCCTCCGGCTGGTAACCAGCTGAGTCTGCACGGGCTACGCCGTAGTTAGACTTGGACAAGACTGCTTCGATTTTCATATTCTTTTGGCCAGTCAGAATAGCGCTGAAGAAGTAATGTCCGTCCAGAGGTGCAGTGAAGATTCCTAAAAGAAAAAAAATCTCAGTTTGAGTCAAAGCATGGGTGCAAGACAATGTGCAAAGGATAAGAAAATTGCATTAATATGATTGTAATCATCATCAAAATATGATGTGATGTCTGGAAAGAAACATACTAGTCCTTTTTACCTGTTTGCGGGTTATAGAAATCACCCTTATTAACAAAGACCTTGTCAAAGATGATCGTTCCAGAAGTAACCTTGGGGTATGTTAGGGCAGCGGAGAAGGACAACTGCGGTACATGGGCATCAGCCCCAGCCAGACCTATGGGGGATATAAAAAGAAAGCTCATCATACTGGAATGCATATGGCTCCTATTCCGACTCTACGCTGAGCACCCATAAGCCCACCACTGACAGTAAACATTGACCGCAACACACACGTGGTCAAAGGCAGCAGGCTGCATTCTTGGCCTTGATTTCCCCTGTCCTTCCTCAACTTCCTGCCCATAAATGACCCTGGCCTCATAAAGCTACTCAGGTTTCAGGTCAACATGGCTTGCATGTCACGATTTTCCCAGTACTGGTCTTACTGAGGGAGTGGCATGGTGGTGCAGTGGTTAGCACTGTCGCCTCACACCTCTGGGACCCGGGTTCGAGTCTCCGCCTGGGTCACATGTGTGTGGAGTTTGCATGTTCTCCCCATGTCGTCGTGGGGTTTCCTCCGGGTACTCCGGTTTCCCCCCACAGTCCAAAAACACGCTGAGGCTAATTGGAGTTGCTTAAATTGCCCGTAGGTGTGTGTGTGACAGTGAATGGTGTGTGAGTGTGTCCTGTGATGGGCTGGCCCCCCATCCTGGGTTATTCCCTGCCTCGTGCCCATTGCTTCCAGGATGGGCTCCAGACCCCCTGCGACCCAGTAGGATAAGCGGTTTGGAAAGTGGATGGATGGATGGATGGTCTTACTGATTGCCTTTAAATGCAAGTTTTTTTCTCCCCCTACGGCCTCAACAGCTTCTATCTAATGAGACTTGGTTGGCCAGTTATAATACCTATAGCTACTACTGCTTCAAACTAAAAACCTTCTAAGAAAACTTGTGATTAAGCTTAAATAAACATTATTATGTTGTTTTATCTCAGATACGGCAAATTAGTATATGTTTACTAATTAGTATATACTGACATTGATTAAACGATTAGAAGTATGGATGGAAATGTGCTCAAACTAGAACTACTACAGAATCACAGTTTAAATTATTTATTGGCCATTATTATATTGAGCACTGCTGCCTCTCTTCTCCACTGTTGTGGTTTCCAGTTCTGCTTCTTCCATGTGTATGTATACCATGTGTAGTTGGCATGTTCTCCCCATGTCATGTGGGTTTCCTCTGGGCATGACAGTCTCCTTCCGCCGTGCAAAGACATGATTGGCATCTCTAAAGTGACTGATGGTGTGTGCGTTATGTGAAGGACTGGCATCCTGTCCAGGGTGTGCTGTTACTGCTTGGGATAAGCTCCTCCCCCCATCTCTCATTATTGTCCAGTAAAATCAGAAATGAGACAAAGTAGAATTACAAAAAGCTCATTGGTTAAAATGAAAATCCCACTGCAGCCACAGTATGATGCCAGGAACCTGACTGGACGCCACTGACCTGTGATACGAGGTGACACGTTCTTCAGATTCAAACTAAGTAAAACTAAGTCGCTTCTAAGAAGAAACATGAGAACGTACCTGGTTCTCCTCTCAGCCCTAGAGGCAAAGAAACAAAACATTATTTTCAACACGTGGAATCGTACAGGTACTACAAACTAAAGGGTGAACCTTTATTCCTATGGCAGATGTAAGCGGAAATGAGCTTTAAGTGCCAGTGCCTGTGTGCTCTCTCATTTGTCAATGTGGTAAAGTGGTAATGAGGTACAGTGGTTCACCTGGCAGTCCCCTCGGACCCTCATTTCCTGGTCTGCCCGGTGGCCCGTCCCTTCCTGGAGCCCCTCTCGGTCCTGGGGGTCCCTGGTACCCTCTCTCTCCTTTAGGGCCTGGTGGACCGGGAAGCCCTGAATGGAAACACGGTAACTGAGAATTACTCGTCCCCTGAGACACATCTCTACCTTACTTTCATATAACCTTTCATTTAGATGTTAGTATATGTAGCGTCCTGGATTTGGCATGTAAACGTCAATCTGATAATATGATGGATTACTTGTATAGTTTAGCCTGGTGAGTGAATCGGAAGTCAGGGAATGATTCAGTATGGTGTAGTAAGTCTCAGCAATTTTAAGATTCCACGATTATTTTAGGGTTTAGGACATAAGAGGGGTCATAATTCATACAGAGGCTAACCTTATAATCAGCCAATGGTATGTTTTGAATGGGTGAGTGACAGGGCAGGGGCACTCCAGGGCCCAATAAAATTTTAGTTGCGGCCAGAGCTCCTGTTGTCACACCCCTATATAGATCCTTGTTATTGAGAGATATAAACTGTTGGGTTATGTGGCCAAAGGAGGTTCGGAGAGCCTGAGGACAGCTGACAAAGTGCTATGGAATCTCTGTGAAAGTTACAGCTCTGTTCTAAATGTGCTAGGTGGTACAAGACATTTCAAATTGCTTGCCAGAGAGGTACTCTAATACTGCGTGTGTGCCGCTTGTAACAAGCACTCGGAGAGAGAGAGGACCGCTGACTGCTGTCTGTGAATGAAGAAGAAAAGACTCCAGTTTGCAGTTAGTCTAAACTTCCACCCGCATTGAGGGAACACAATACCTGACACAGGCTGAATTATGGCTTAACAGCCTGGAAGTCTCACCTACGGCCAAACGCCCATCTGGCACTGATACAGCCAGAAAAGGGAGTGAACTGTGTCTGTGCGAGAAGGGCCCAGAGCCTATGCAACTCAGGGATCCCCTAGGTTTCTATGGGGGAGATACAGTGCTGCATATACTAAACATCTTTAAGTGTAAAATCTAACGGTATTACAGACTATTTAATGAAAAACTTACCCACATAATCCTGGCTGGAGAAACTCTGGAACTCATTGAGAATGTGAAGCAAAGAAGAGTTAAGGTGTTTGATTTTGCGGTGAATGCCATTTAGTTCTGTGCTGTACACTGTGTCAATGAATCCACTGTGAAAGGTGACGGTAGCATTAAGCTCATTGATGCAAGTCCACAGTCCAGTGACATGCTTGTTTAGACCCTCCTTTATTTTTTGCACGTTATCAGTAAGCGTGTCCAGCCGATCACAAACAGTCTCCATTTTGGAAAGTCTCTTCTCCAACCCATCCTTTGTCTGCTTACAATCACCCATCTCCAATAAAAAGTTCCTCCCTAACTGCTGGATTTCTTTATCTATGTGGTCAAACTGACCTCTGGTGTCCTCCATGTGCTCGCTCAGCTCTTGCTGGACTTTGTCTATCTCAGTGATGATCTTGTCCTTCGTGTTGCTGAGGTCAGTAATGACACTGTCGTGCTTTTGGACGGTGTGCTCAAGGCCCTTGAGCGTATCATTGATGGAGGTGAATGTTAAGATGACCCCAGACAGTTCCCCTTGTAGAGATTTCAAGTTACCATTTAACGAGTTTCCAGCAACGCTATGGCCATCTAGGGGCTTTTGTGGTTCAAGGTCTCCTGTTCCCGTTGGTTCTTCTAAACTGATCTTGCAGTGTCCACTGCACTTCTGTACGTCCTCCTTCAGTTTCCCCACTTCCTCCTGCAAGTTGGAGCACACCTGAGAGCAAGCAGTTTCATCAGAGTCTATTCTGTTGTGCATGTTCTTGATGTCTGTCTGCCATCTCTGAAGGGCATTGTTAGTACTGTTCCTCAATGTGCTAAGCTCTTCTGTTAGTGACTTGCAGATATCACAGTCTTCTACATTTCTCCCGAAGTTCTCCATTTCTGTAATTATCCTGTTAAAGTGCTCCCCATTTTCTCCAGTCAGGGCCTTAATCTTGCGGACATCACGCCCAAGGTCAACAACTTGGTCCATGAGAGAATCTCCTGACATTGTGATGTCCTTCAATTTATCATTAAACCTCCTGATTGCACCCTCGTTATCTATGACTTTCCACTGCAGTGTTTTAACTGTATCTTCAGTAGCTTCACCTTCTCCTGGAACAGGTTTGGGCTGGCAGGATTCTATGCAGGTGCTCATTGCTGACGTCAGCCTGCTATCGATGTCAGAGGTCATATTCTCAATTCGGACCAAGCGTTCATCATGATCAAAAATGGTGTCTTTAAGGATATTGATGTCCACCTCAAGTTCAGGCATTTTGGCGGTCATATCATCAAAATGGTCAAGAAGCACATTCCGTGTGTCACTGAGTTCCCTCTGGCAATAATCTTTTAGGTCACTTTCCATGTAAGAAAATTTCTCCTCTACCTTTTGTGCTGTACTGTTAAGCTTCCTTTCAAGGTCACCCAACAGATCTTTGAATTTATCTTCTCTTGCAATGGCACCACTAGATAACTCTCCATCTAACCGGTTGTAGGTCTCAGATACTGAGTTCAACTTCCTATCTAAATCGTCAAGATTTCCTTTAATGTCATCCACACGATTGCAGCAGTCTTGATAGTTAGTCTGGTCCTGCCGCAGGCTTTCGAGGGCCTGACGATGTTGTTGGTTCATGGTATAGACAAGTTTCTCCAAGGCACGGATCCTCTCACGGTCTTCTTCTTGCTGCTGTTTGAGGTCATCTACTCCAGACTGGCAGGCAGAGCAGGAGTGCGTAACCCTTGTCTCAAGTTCTCTGAGGATCTCCTCCTTTAGTGTGTCTAACCAGCTACCACCTCTTTTGTCGTCCAAGTTGTTGCTGCTGCCCTTGCCATTGACAAGGTGATTGTTGATACTGACCAGAGTTTTGTCATGTGCACGTGTTCTGTTGTCTAGTTGGTCTAGTTTTGTCTGGATGCTGTGGATGGTCTCCTTCATCTCTGGCTGAGCAGCATCAGCGGGTGTCTTTCCACTGAAACCAGGCTTCTGTATTTCCTCCTCAATCTTCTTGTTCATGCCATGCAAAGTGGACTGCAGGTCCTGGAGATTCTTAGTCAAACTCTGAATCTTTTCTTCCAGCTGCTTAATTTTGTCATTATCTCCTCTTCCTAAAACAGATAGATATGTGGAGTTTTGAAAAGAAGCAGTTCAGAGTCAGTTTTGCAGCAAGATTTATGTCCTAGAGATTACTCTCAGCATCCTGTGATTCCTGCCTCTGATGACAGGCGATTTAGTGGTTTGATTGTCTATTTACCTCCACCCATTTGCCCAGTGCTACTGCCAGCACCAGTGTGTACTGGACTGGAAGGGTTGGGCCGTGGTCTGGTTGTGGAGATCTGGGTGTCTGACCCTCCATTTGGCCCCTCACTGCAGTCATCTCCAGTGTATCCACGGCAACACTTCCATTCCATCTCTGTTACCATCTTATATGCCACCTTATACTTGGGTCTCATGTATGTCCGGTACCTACAGGAGAAAAAAAAAAGAACAAAAACCTCAATTAAGTGAAATATAGACAATGGATTTCCTGGAGAACTGGTTGAATCCCTTGTAGAGTGTTTTTATATGTCTGTGAAAATGATTTCTACAAATATGTCTAGAATGTCTTTTATTACTGAGCTGTTCTGGATATTTTAAAATAGAACCTTGTGGGCACAGGAGCATCTAGCGAAGCAATTTGTTTCTGGAGGAGTTCAGAGTTAGAACAACATACTTTATTAACCTGCCTAACTGTTCCTTTGCTATATTTTCCCATTATATTTTCCCTATATAAAACCTAATTCCCTAATTTGATAACACATTAAATTTATTTTTTATTGCAAAAACCACCACCAAGGCAAATCTTTTCAAGAAATGCCCCCCCTCTGTTCTAAAGCTGACCCTTCCCTTCCCCCACCCTGGCGTGCAGCCTTGTTCCAATTCGGTAAATGACCGATAAAATAGAATAATTGAAAACTTCTGCCTTATTGTATACTTATACAGTATGGAATAGATGGACACAATCCAATCATTTATTTTAAAAACATTAAAAACCACTGAAGGAAAAGATTCAAGAAAGGAAAACAATTGAAAAATTCTGATGTGGTGCAGGAATTCACAATTCTGGGGCAAAACAAAGCAATGTGCATATGAATTTCCGCACCAAATCAGAGAATACGAATTGTTTCCCATAGTTTTCTTATCAGAAAGTTGCTTTCCAGTGCTCTTTCAGGTCTTTTCTGCGTTTATTAGGCAGCATGTATTCCCTCAACTGTTGGGAATAAAACCAGCTGAAAATCATGCAGACTTTTCCCTCCAGTTCCAAGCCATCTGACCTTCAGCGTCTTGGGGGTCCAATAAATGGACTCAGTGTCACAATAAAACATCGACGCCAAATCCCAAAATAAATTCAGACTCACGACTGCACTCAGTACACTGTTGAAACGTATTTGTAAATAGCTTGTTTTTAAGATTGTTGTTATTTTACCAAAGAGGGAATAAATTTTACGCTTCTAATTTCCTGCACATGTAAAAGCAATTCCCCCGTCTTGGTCGTCTAAGCTCTGATTTAGAAATACGTGCACATCTGCCTTGCAGCTGTGGAACTGGCAGTTTTCATACGAAGGTCTCAGTGATGTACCAGCTCAGATAATTTTTTCTCCCACAAAGGAAGAACCAGGACAATTATTAATCCACTGTGGTTAATAACATACAGAGGAGCTCAGCTCTTTGGGGACACAATAATGTAGGCGGAGCAGAAATGACATTCACCCATTTATAAATGCACAAGTTCTTGAACTGTGGAAGAAAACTCATGAAAAACAGGTTTGCTAAGTCGAGGCAGCTATGGGTGCTGGTGCTGCTACTACAACTACTAATACAAGTACTGTTACTATTATTGTTATTATTGCTTTATTGAAACAGGAAATAAAAATGCTGAATATCTAGCATATCATTAATGGAGGTGAATGTTAAGATGTCCCCAGTCAGCCTTCACATCTACACAAAGGTTTCATTAAATAGTTTATCCATCGTCAAACTGCTTATTCGGGGTCTTGGGGAGCCCCCAAAGCACACGGCAGAAGACACCTTAGATGGGACATCCGTCCCGTGAAGGGTTCGCACATACACCCAGTCACACGCTGTGGGCCGTTCACAGGTGGCATTTCGCCTGACAGCATGGTGCTGTACTGCGTGTGGAAACCTGCCCAACATGGGGGGGAATACGCAGCGCAGGGACGCCACATTTCATTTCTTGCGCTGTGTCTAATGCAAGCTGCAGTGCTTCAATTATACGACGCAGTTTTGTTGCACCGTTTCTCGCGCATAAGTAACAGGAGTGAAGATGAACTTACGTCACCACACGAGAGCACTGGATCTGTCCCCAGGAACAAGGCTGGTAATCTGGTTTCACGTAGGTTTCCACTCCATCCTCCACCACGCAGCTCACTGTCCGTGTCACCACATATGCACACCAATTTCTGTGAAGAGCGACAGAAAAAGTGGACCTCAGGTCATTTAAACATAACAGTTTTATAACCTGTTATGCAGGAATCTACAGACAGGAGTCTGAACATGTATCCATAATGATTTTTAGAAAACTACGGATCACAGAAATCATATGATAAACAGTTTACTCATAAGTTTGCATTTTAACTTTAGCATCCTTGTATGAATTCAAATGCAGGAAGAATGTTCTTTTTTTGTAGAAGGAATTTCTTTCAGGCTTCACATTCTTGCCATCCTCAGATGTTCAATGTAATGTCTTCGTTTTCCAACAGAAACAATTGCAATCTGGAAATGAGTTTAATTATGCACCGGTAACAAAGTAACTATATTAAGAAAAATCAATAGTGATATGGTCTCTATTAAAGTCTTTAAACTTAGTCCAAAAAAGAGGAGAGCATAAAGTCAGTGATGCAGCATTTACAGCAAAATAAAAGTAAACTGGAAATATGAAATGTTTCAGGACAAAGACAGTGGAGGTTTGCACAGTCTTTCAGTTCAAAGGGGTCATAGCTGGAGAGTATTGCATGTGAAGCATTTCGTTCCCAGTGCATTAACTCAATGCAGGCCAGATTAATGGCATTCAAGTACCCATTTATTTCAGAGCACTCAACCATGCACTTGAGTCTCTTGTTTTGCTATCTAAGACGACCCATGCATCATACGCCACTTGTGGAGACTCAGGAGTATCTGACTGTTTTTCCCACACGCCAGCTTGGTTTCAGTCAATTGGCGAGATCAACTTAAGGGCTGTCTTTCAATGTGTATGCTTGAGCGTACAGTACTTGAGTTATGGCGTACCCGTTTTATGCCATCTTCCTTTGCTGAAGACCATTTCCAATATTCAAGAACAGAAGTAGGGAGAACAGTAAAAATCCCTGAATGTCATTCCCGCCCCAAATACCAAGGATACACCAGTTGCATCCTCGCAGAATGAGACCAGTCCCATAATTCATTGTGCCTCAAATTCATTCTTGGGAGGCTAGTTAGCAAGACCGGTCATGCCAAGACCACAAGTACAATCTTTGCGTTCTTGATACTGCGAAGGACCCAAGGACGACATAACAGATGGTCATCATCTGGGAGTATCATATGGATGGCATGAAAATGAATTTCAGAGACAGCATTTCAGCAATGCTAAGCCTTGTTAAAGGTTGAAAAATTAGGTTTGTAATTAATGCCCTTTTTTCCCACATGACTTTTCTGTCCGGATTACTCCCCCCCCCCCCCCCCCCCCATGTACAGTATTCTGCATGAGTCTTAGGCAAAGAAAATTATATTTAAATGATCTTCATGTTGGTATAAAACGATGATATTATGTCTGTCAAAGTGTGTCTGCTTTGCCATGTCAAAACTACTCATAAGGTCAATCCAGCATTGGCAGTTACACCCAATATATTTCTTGATTCTGATGTCTAGTACCCACCTTGTCTGGCTAATCAATACCTCATTGAGGTATTTAACTTATTAAGTTAATACATTAACTGAGTTGGTGGTGAAATTTAACGAATACCTGGAACGGCTGAGGTGCCCCTGACGAGAGGTCTGGGAACCAAAGCGGTGTTCATCTAGCCGTCCAACACAATATCAGTAACCTTTTAGAGAACAGGAGAAATTCTTATTTAGTTTTTATTGTGTTACTGTTAATTCGTATGTTTAGTTTGATTCTGTGGCTTCGCCGACCGTATTGTAATGTTTCATGATTTCATGTTGTGTGTGAGTCATGCATCATGATATTCACCTGCTTAAATGGCATGTCCGTCTGGGCTGATGTGAGCCTCCTGCAAAGGTCACACACACCTTCAGCTCGATTAGTTATCTTTGCTCCCTGTGCTTACTTTTGGGTGACTTTTTTATCAAGCGATTTTACATCGCTGTCTCATGGTGACATATCTGCTGCTGATAAGCCTGTGGTGCTTGACAGGACAGGACCTGGTGACCCATGTATGGCTTCACTTAAAATAGCTGGGCTCACTGTAGCTCAGGAAAAAGGGGCTGGCTGATAGTGATGGACGCTTCCCTGTCTAATGTCACCAGCAACCTCACATCGCAACCCGCCTCTTTCCCATCCAGAGCTGCTGCTATGCTGGGCCAGCAGTAGATTCTGTATTTAGTATCTGTGTCTGCAGGTAGGTGTCAATTCTGAACATCAGAAAGAATATGTTTCACTTTGGTGGGGGAAGCTTGGTTATGAGGAGGATAGCTCTGGGAAAATGTGCTAAGTGGCTCTTGTTCAGAAGGATTTGTAATGTTTCCCTGAGGACAGTTTATTTTCTAAGATTAGTTCACAAGAGTCAGCAGCTGCTGAGAAGCGCACTGGGGAGCTGATGTACTGTAATGAAACTGCCCACAGCCAGGCACTAAATATATTGGTGTGCTCTGGCTTACTTTTTTTTGCATAGGGTTGCTGTGTGCTGTACGCAATGTCTTTGAGCTGGGGAGGCAGCTGTGGATACTGTAGATGTTTACGTCATGCTGTGCCTTGACAATTCTAAAGGAGAATCGTGGAGAATCTGCACTGCAACAGTCCTCTCATCATTGTTGTTGTTCAGTATTCTACAGTGAACTTTCGTTATGCAAAGTGGAGAATTCATTCAGTTCATACACAAAGAGAAATGTGCTGATATCAAATCTCTTTAATATCATCCAATACCTGCGCAACTATTACATTTCATTCACAATGCAGCATGTACGGTAAACCAGAGTGTTGTCTGTGTGGATTACTTAAGAATCGCATGCCAACCTTGCTGGGTAAATATCTGCTGTAAATGGTGCCACCTAATCTCATACTCTGAAGAGTGGCACAGTATTCCCTTTTGATTTCTGTGGCTGAAACTGAGTACTGAAAATGTTCAAGAGTGTCGTCAGAAGTGGATAGTTCATGTCCAGAAAGTAAAACCCCAGACCAAGATTTTGTTTCAACCAAACGGTTGAGTCCTCTGTGACTATGACTCTTTATGCTAAACTGGTTGGTTGAAACAAAAGCTTGGTCTGGATTTTTTACTTTCTGGACCTGAACTACCCACCTCTGAGTGCAGTTTTATCCCCTTACTCTGTGAGGATCACCAGGCATGTAAATAACAAGCTAGATACTGTGCATGATTCATGTAACGCCATAAAAAGTATAAATTGTGTATGTTACAGATACTCAGCAAAGGTATTCTATAAAACAAGTCTAACTTACATTGCATTCACCTGTCAGTTTTCCCTCAGTGGACTCAGCATTTCAGATAAGCAGATATAGATGCCGAAAGGCATGTCTTTCTAATTACACTGACCATCTGAGCAGCCCGTGGTGCATTAACCTAAGAAGACACTTATGCCATTGTCTGTGGCACTGTCCCTGATGAGAATCAGCGCATTTTAAGGAACTGTTGGCATTTGGTACTGCTCCAGTGGAAAACAGACATTTACTATCCCCCTACCCAACAGTAATTACCCCCAATTTCATGTAACAGCTTAATATAGTACTGGGAAGAGCAGGGACAAAATATCCAGGCACTGAGTCTGGGGAAGCACACAGGAACAATAAGATTCTCCTTTGACAGATTTTTTTTTTTTTATCTGAAATATTTCCAGTGGCTCAATTGGTGTGTTTATGACCCATGACATCCTCACTTCCTGGGGATGAATGGACAGAGGTTTATACACAGCCGTCCCACAACGGCAGTGAAACCGCAGCAGCAAAGCTTATGGTCCTTATTTTACTGCCATACACCCAATGTCAACAGGCTAGATTTCACCCTTATACTAAAAAAGATTACTTTAGATTAATGTCTGGGAGGCACTTAGGCCAAATGCAAAACCCATTGGTTCACTGTATAGTCCTCCGTAACAGCCTTAATGAAATTTATGGAGAAACGTCCAAAGCGGATGTAGTGGACAGCAGATGTGTTTTGCCACAGATCCAAAGCCTGGCCATTGTGCTGCCATCATAGAGGTTTAGTTAAATGTTTGTGATATATGTTACAACGTATATTTGGTCTCTCCCCTATAATGACTGCGATATGTCCAGACTGACTGACTATTCACTTCCAGGAAGAAATCTGGACATTAGTCAATGCATACCTGTAAATTTTACCTGTAAAGACATACAGGAGTTGGACAAAATAACAGAAACATTGAAAAGGACTTTAACTCTAAAGTACAGAATTTATAATGACAAACGTGGCTTCAAAGGTGAGTCATATTAGGTTACATGCACATTGACAATAAGCATTGAGCACCGTGGTATGAAGCAACTACGTGAGCTCCGAAGAGATCCAAAACTTGGTTCTGGAATTGCTGAAATGGTCAAAAAAGGCGTAATAGTATTTAATGTGTCCAGTCTCTAAAATCATGACAAAATATGACAAACAAGGATAAAATTGCATTAGTGGTTAAAGTTCATCAATAAGGACAGACTAACATGCCACAGCTAAACATGACAATCGAACTCTCAAGAAAAACTGTAGGTTGTGACTTTCACATAGTTAGAGTCTATTGCATGACTTCCATTAAGAACCTCATGCATCCAATGCTAACTCACAAGGATGCATAATCTGGTGTAGGGAGCCCAAATCCTGGAGCACTGATTAACAGAAACAGAAAGTAACATGGTCTTACCAGTCGTATTTCTCCTATATACAGACAAAGTACATTTGCACCTTTGTCACCCCTCCACAAATTGGAGGCTTTTATGCTTGAAGAATGTTCACATGTCCCACTACACACAACATGTATGACAGCATTTGAAGGAAGTTTGAAGCAAAGCTACGTCCACTAAATTTTTGCTGTTCTTTCTGAAGGTCACTTGATGTCATCCTCCGATTCATGACAAACTGTCTGATAAGTTAACGGTCATTAGAGAGTCGCTTCTGCCCTCTACCTGTCTGGTTTCTGGTCGTTCCCAGTGTCTGCTGATTCGCCTTATTGTTGTGTACTGCTGTCTTAGAGACTTTGAGCCTGGAGGAAACTTGCTGCTCAGTGTAGCCTTCTGCCAGCAGAATCTGAATTAAATCAGGATTTAGAATACAAATTTAAAAAAAAGCTGTATATAAATATATACACATATTGTATCATTTAAAAGAATAATATGTGCAAATATCTCAATCACATGATTTAAGACTTAGGAAAAAAAATCCACAAAGCTAATAAGACACTGTGAGTATAAAACGCCATGAGAACATAATTAAGAACAAGTGTTTCTGACAATGGAGTAGCTAATCAAAATTTGGTAATTGGTCAGTGCGTGTGATATTATTCTGTTTTATGGTCATAGATTTACTGTTTTTATTTATTTCGATCCATGGCCACATGGTTTTGAATCACGGAAACATGACTCCTAAAGTGCATTAGTTGTTTTTGCTTAATGTTATCCAGACACCCAATCAACTTCAAAAATCTCAAAATTTGCCTCAAATGACTGGTGAAAATGTGACTTCACGCTGCGTACATCTCTTTGTTTTGCTCACAGCACAGTTTCTGCCATTTTTTTTTTTTTGTCCACAGGGTGGGGTCAGTCTTCGGTCCCCTGGTCACATACCACCAGATTCCACGTAATTTCAAGTAAAAAACACATTTGCGAACAGCATCCAGTATTAAAAAAAAAAAAAAAGCCAATCAACGCCAAAGGCAAATGAATGCATTGAGAAAGCGTGACTCATATCAATTCACATCCAGCAAACAGAACAGGAGGGATGAAAAAGAAAACATTATAGAATAATGATCTGAATATGAATCAGCATATAAATCCAGAGGTTCAAAGGCTGTGACTTTTAGCGTCACATTATAGCATCAATTTTAGCGTAGATGCCTTAACAGTTTCTGCAACAAACAACAATTATTAATTTTGAATAAATTCCACGCTAAATTCACTGAATCATATTAGCAACAGCGGTGCCTTACACAGACTTAAAAGGCCAATCACAGATCAGTCCATGTCCACTACAATATCTGCTGCCTGTGGTCTATATTAATAACTGCCAGACAACTCCATTCACCTGATAACAGCTTATCCAGGCATTAATCATAAAGCAGTAAGATACGTACATTTTTCTTGGAGAGTTTCCTGCCCCATGGGTTAATTTTCACATGACGTCAAGTTGAACAACAGCCAGGGGACTTTGCTAGCACGCTGAAACAAAACTGATTTGCTTCTGCTGGATTTTAGGCTTACAGGAATTCCCCTTCTGCCGTAGTCCTTGGTTTTCTGTTTGAGTAAACAGTTTGAATGTGCATCTTCCTCAAAAATGTCACGATCCTAGATAATCACATGACATTTACTGGTCACCATCTCACTTTTGGGATTAGACATCAAATAAAAAAAAAAATTCCGTTTCAGTAGGCAATGTGAATCTTCCCTACAAGTGCCTTGATTTTAAGTAATGACATCACATTTACTGGAAACTACTTCTATTTTAGGATTAAACATTTTATGTGAGTTCTCCATTGATCTGCCCTGCTATTGCATTTCAGTTTCTTGAGAACAAATCTGTAAGGATACAAATTAATCACGTCATGTCATGTCATGTAAAACTCTTTCTTTCATCAGATGACTATTCAGACTCCATTACTGTCAATTTCCATACTAGTAAAAGCATCACAACACAGTTTGTTTTATCAAGAATTCTCCGAGAGCCCAGTGCAATAGCCTAGACTGCTGTTTCATTCCTGCCCAAGTAGGAGACCCATGCCTTTCTCTAGTCTTCCCACTAGTCTAGACTGCAGGTGGAATTAACATCTTCTCTCCTAATAAACCGACGATACTCCTCCAACTGCAGATCAGTGCAGGGCTACTGAGATGAAGGGAGGGTTCAGTTTAAAACAATTTCCCTAGAGTCAGGGACAACACCTTCACAACATGAGTCATGGGCAGTTTGCTCTTAGCCAGATGTTGACCTCTCTTGCATGATGCACTTCTTCACTATGCACAATACGATAAATAAGAGAGTGTTTTAGTACAAAGAGTGAATTGTAAATAGCAAACCATCAGTATATAAACTAGTGTATATAACTCTATTGTGAAAGTCACCGTTTATTTACAATGTTTAGTATATAATTAAGCATCAGTCAAAGGTTTTATTTTTCATAGTACTGTATAACCAAACGTAATGGGCTGTGTCCATTGCCAGATGACTAACCCTGGTTAATTCAGCGGATCTGTTTTTGAGCTCCTAAGGATGTGCCAGGCAGCAAGTAACATTTAGTTGCTATTCCATTATTTCTTCATTACTAGCCATTGGGGAGTTTTGTATTCTTCTGTTGGTTTCACACTTAATGAAAATGCTACTTGGCAAGAAATCTATGCGATTTCAATCCCACGCCACGTCGAGTATGTTTATTGTTAGCGCACAAATCATTTGGCAACACTGAACACTGTATATGCATTTGCGAAATCACTGGAAATCAAGGCACATGTAGACAAAATCAGATGTTGTATATACAGTCACGCATTGAAAACCCACAAATGATGAGAAATTAATGAATGTGGAAATGTAAAAATAAAAATAAAAAAACAAAGAAAGAAAAAAAAACATGACCAGGGGCTAAAAGATATATTTACTTCATACTGGCTTCTAGAAAATCTATTAAAGAAATGGGAAATTCACATGAAACATTGTTAGTATGAGCTTTGACCCTTGTGAACATGCTCTGAACAAATGCATGGAAGCTGCATCTCATGAAGAGTAAAGCTGGGGGACCCTCAGCCTGCTACTAGCTGACTGATGAACTGCAAGTCTTATGACAATACTTTTACGTAAAGGGACACAGTTACAGTTAAATGGAAGAAAGTGATAACAAGCAAATAAATAAGATCATAGTAACATGGTTGCAATTAACCCAGCATGTAATTTAAAATACACTATCTGCATGCAGATACAAATTATTAAAACACTTTAAATAATATAAAAACACTTCTTAGGCAACTGTATCTAACGCAATGCCTTGCTAAACAGTTTTTTTCCCAACTAAATTAAACTGGCATCTATTCCTGGGTGTAGCATGTGACCCTGAACTGGATAAAAAAAAAAAGTTAGAAGTTGAATGCAAATATGTCTATAAGGAATGATTCTATCTTCAAAGTAATAGTTTGAACACTGACTTGGATTTTATTACGAAATGGTGATAACAGATTAGTCTAAGATGACTTGAATTACTCATATACAGCCTGTATCATTATGAATGGTTCACTAATCCAGCGACAGTGGCAACCAACACACTGCCTGGACTGAACTTAGTACTCCTAGTTCCAGTTTAACTACATTCTGTTCAAATAACAGACATTAGTACAATTTGCCCTCAAAAACGGTGAGTCTTGTCCAAACTGACCTGCTGTAACTCCTTTTGTTAACGCAACACATTCCGCTACGTAGCCCTACAAGCGCCTGCTTTACCTCCATGCGACGGGGGCACGGAGTTCAGATCGATCACTGAGATGAAGACAAGCAGCCAAGGTCCCCCCACAGAGGCTGGCAGTCCCCAAAGTTAAAAAAACACGCACTGCATCGGATCAAGACAGAACAAAACGGAGGGCAAAGCAGCGGGGAATGGCAACAACAGGCCACAATATATCATGTGAAGGAATGAGCGTTTGGAACACTGGAACAGCGAATCAGAAATGCAGATGCATTTGGTGAAAGTTGAATTGTTTGGACAAACTAGAGAAAATAGGCTATAAGACTGGAAGCCTATCCGCACTGTATTGTAATATACCCAGGGCTGATTTATTATGGGGTGGGGGGCCCTGGGCTAAAGTCATTGTTGGTGCCCTACCCACAGAATACAATGCTGCTGTAACCAGGAAAAAAACTGGGGCCCCTGCAGCTTGAGGCCCCAAGCTACGGCCCAGGTTGGCTCTGCATAAGTCCAGCCTTGAATGTACCCACTGATCAAACGTGAGATCAAAAGGTGGGATGAAAGGGGCACGAGTATCGAAAGGGGCTCCCTCTGATAATCCTCAGAAGTGGCTCCCGGAAGCAGTTTGTGTCCTTATCGGCTCAAGAGAACGGAGGTATTCACGGTGCTGGGAATACTGGTCTGTGATGTGCTGCCTCTTTCAGGGGCTTAGTGCATTCCAGCACTGATAGTATTGAGGGGGTCACCCTCTTCCTTCTTCAAAATTATCAGCGGCAGTGGGGGGTGGAAGTCAAAGAACTTGACAGGATTTATTCTTGGTACCAAGTCTGCATATAATCCCTAAAAATGACATCACCTTGATTTATTTTTCCCCTGTTTATTTAGTAAATACTCTCATACACACAAACACAGACACATACACACACACACGCATGTATGTATGTGTATGCGTCCTTAAACACTACACACTTCTGTAGTTCTACCAGTTTTGACATATTTATCTAGTAAATGCCTCTCCCCCTACGATGTACAATGAATGCTACCATCATGGATTTCAATAAACCATAAAAAATAGTTTCGAATGAAACCGATCTCTAGAACTACATACATTCCATTCTAAAAACGGATACATCTCGATTGTAAGAATATCCTTTCAGATCATTTAAATGGACATTAAAGCTTGTGTGTGTGTAAACTTTTCTATTATTCTTTTGATGCTCTTGGAAACAAAACCCTCCACTCAGCACTTTCCCTCACTTTCTATGGGCTAAACCTAGTAGAGTTTTAGGAACCAGTACCACCCCCAGACCACAACACCAGTACCACGGCAGATTGGTGATAATTATAAACCTTAGTGCCTTTAAATTATGGCCATGCCTTTTACACAAGGCCCCTTTTTCTATATCACAGTGAACCTTTAACCTTGCAGATATCCGAACAGGTGCGAGTGTGTTTATGTTTCATAAGCTATGTAATCTCTTGCTCAGTGGGTAGCACTGTTGCTTCAGGATGCCACGGTTTGGGGTTTGAGTGTCACCCCTTCTCTGTGTGTGAAGCTTGCATGCATCTTCTTCCCAAGTCATGTGGCTTATCTCCTGCAGGCCAAAGACATGCAGTTAGGCTAACTGATGTTGCTAAATTGAGTTCGTGCATTTCTGTGCCCTGTGATGGACCGACATACCCACCAGGCTATCCCAAGTCCTGAACCCTAAAGTATCTGAGATAGGCTCCATAACACCTGAGACCCTGACAGTATATTGCATATAGATAAATATATAAGGGCTCAAACAAACGTTTTACATTTATAAACATGAGCAAATATTTCACTACAAAGTTATCTGTCCATCTTCAGTAACTGCTTATCATATTCAGGGTGATGGGGGGTACAGAGCCTATGGGAGAAAGCAAGGTAGAGAAGGACGTAGGATGGGGTACAAGCCCATTGCTGGGCACATTCACACCTATGGGCAACTTGGTAACTGCAATTAACCTCAGCATGTTCTTGGACCGTGCAGAAACAGGAGTGCCCAGACAAAACCCCACGACAACATAAAGAGAACATGCAAATTCCATACACATAGAGCCATTGTCATGGCCCGACTCGTCGGCTCCTCATGTGTGCCACGCCCCCTCATTACCCACGTGTGCTTCCCTGATCGTCTCCAGCTTTGTCCATTTACTTTGATTGGTCCTGTCTTATTTAAGTCCTGGTCTCCCCTGTTGCCCTCGTCTGTCATTGATGTTAGTGAATGTTCGTGCTTCGTCGTTTGAATAAACCCCAGTTTGACCCGTTTCCCGCCTGCCTGCTCGTTCCTGATCGCTCGCGCTGCCTGAGCGATCTTCCGTCCGGCACGTCCCGTGACAGCCATAGTAGAGACTCAAACCCTGGTCTCAGAGGTGTGAGACAACAGTGCTTACTACATTATGCCCTGCTAATAACATAAATAATCTTACTAATTTTAACTAACTTTGACCTAGAATCTAGGCTATAATATGTGTGTATTAGTGGATTAGACGTAGTTAAAGGCTAAAAGATCAGCCTAAGGAAAGTCCACGATGAATTCCAGCTGCTGTCCCTCCCTACACAATTTTCACCATAAAATCCGCCCCATTTCAGCCATGCATACTTTTATAAATCGGATTAAATTTGTGGCTTTCCTTTAAAACGCATGCATGATGCCTTCATTACAAGGTAACAGATCATATAGCTAAAGAAATGTGCGATCAGAAAAAAAGGAAACTCGATAAGACAAAGTCAAATGCACCACCTGTAGAATACAGACAATCGATGCTGAAACACAAACAGATAAAAGCGTTTCTGTCCTCAGGATGCAGCTCCAGAAAAATCAACTGGGGGGGCCTGAAATACGTTTGATTTGGCAGTTTGGGACACAATCCACGAAGTTAGCAAAGTCTGCCCCTAATATCCGAGCTCTGCCAAACCAGAACAACATGCAGCTCACAATGGCCTTCACATGCAAGCCTCCAATCTACATCCCACATGTTCGGAAGATATGGCCTGTGTATGACTTCATTTAATTAAAAATCACTAATTCAGAGTCAAGAAATAGCTAAATCATCAAATACAAGAGTCATATCCACTGTAACTGTTTCATTTTCACTATGTCAGTTGTGTCAATAAGTCTGAACTGAACTATCACTTGACATCAATGTTTACTTGCTGCGGTAAGTAGCAGGTGTATGCACCAATGAATTATACGTCACAAAAATACAAAATACAAACAGACTTCCATGGACTTTCTAATTCCCAGAATTTGAAAAAAAATGAGCATACTTTTCAACTGGTTTTTGATAACGAAACCAGTCAATTGGCTTGGTTTGGAAAGACTACTTGCATGGGTTTGTTCTGGTAATGAGATGTGACCTGTTCATTGTATTTTCCTACATGCATTCTGCAACTGTGATCACACCATTGGTCAGCGGGAAATGCAGCCAAAATGTTTAATGCCTTATTCTGATGTCATCAGATTTTTGACTACCAGCTTCACAACATGACAACTGATCTGGCAGACCGGCAGCCTCTTTATGGATCCATCCTACTGCAATCAGATCGCAAAACTGCTACATCAAAATGAGTTCATGATATCCAACTCTATCCATCACCATTAGGGTGAGTAAAGGTGTCGTTGCAGAATCTCAACCTGGCAATGGGATTAAAAATAAATTACAACCAAAATATGTCACTATTAGAGAATAATTATAATTAAAACGACTTGAACAGTGCCCCCCATCTTGGGTTATTCCCTGCCTTGCGTCCATAGCTTCCGGGATTGGTTCCGGGCCCCTGTCACCCTGCATAGGACAAGCGGGCATAGAACATGGATGGATGGATGGACAACAGTGGAAATCCTGAGTCATAGTGGATACAACTGTGTCTTTCCTCTACATACACTGGGAGCACTGGACAGGAAGTGAATCCCAAGAACCATATTTGGCAGGTAAGTAACTGGGTCTGATCCACTCCCTCCATGACAACCATTTGGTAAATGACTTTGAAAGGGAAATGTATCCGAACAAATGAAAACTACACCTAGTGTTAAACACAGAGACGGATCTTGGGAATATGTGTGTTTCCACTTGTCCTTGGAGCCATTATTACTTCCACAGAATAACTAGCTCAAACTGGCTCAGGAACATTTCAGCCAAAACCTGTTTGCTTTTGCTAGGCGACTAAAACTTTGCTTGAAGTGGACACTGACCCTACGTGCACAAAAAAATAAACAAGGAAATGATTAACTGGGCAAAAAAACTCACAAAAGTAGACAAAACATGAGGTTTGAATGAAAGAGGAGAGTCTATAAACACAGTAATAGAACCCTAGTACGCTAGTATTGTTTACTTATAATTTTTGCTTATTTTTTATCAAGGATGCCAGTATGGATATGATTTCCACCAACCAGCCCAGGTAGCAAATCCCCTCCGAGGTTGAGCGTCGAGTGTAACTCTATGCAAAATGTGTTTTATATGATGAACTCTCCCGTTTCCAACTTTGTCACCTTGAGAGTGCTTTGGGTGTTCAACAGCTACAGAAATTACATTTCATTTGTTACTTCAGTACGTCTATACTCCCCTTAAAATGCACGGCACGATTAATAAAATACGACAGACTGCAGATGCTGCTGGCGTTTAGCAGGAAGGGTTACATGCCAGACAAACCCCAATGCACGTGGATAAATTTTGCGCTCATATGCAAAATTAAACGGGGAAAACAGAAAATCTTACTATCACTATCATTTACTATCACCCATTCACGTTGAAGAATCCAGCGCTCTGACATCGTAGTAAATTCACTTATTATAACGCCCCTGCATGCAGTAGGAGACTTTAACAACCCGTCCAGATAAGCAGTCCTCTGCAACAAGAAACGAAATTCTTGGAGGACCTGTTTTAAGAGATTCAATAAATGAGCCTCTGGTTTCTAGGAAACGTTCAAAGTATGTTTTAAGAGGACTGAATACAGACTGACATTACCTGTGTCTACTAGCTGCCTTCACTCCATTCTGTGTGAAGGACTGAGACTGACTCTGTCCCGAATAGAGATTATATCTTTGGGGGAAGCTCGCACTCCTGCTCCATCCACAGAAAGTAAGAACTGAAAGCAGCACATACAGAATAGGTCCAGCCATCCTTGCACGCAACAGGTTTTATGAGAAGGATATACTTCCACAGAAAAGTGATGAATCCCGGGAGCTACGTTTAAAAAATTTAATGTAATTCCACAAAAAGCAGGGGAAAGGAGAACAACCCCGTGTCCGTCGTGGCGCAGTCCTATCTCTTTATTATATACGTATCCATTCTTCAGGATCTGCCTTTATTCCGATAACGGTCAGTTCTGCAAAAAAGTTATATTCGTGTATATATTTGCTCCGTTTCAGCCTCTTCACGCTCAAACCCTGGAGATCAGAACAATAATGAGTTAGTTTGTACCATCTTACGAGCCCACGGCGATACTCGCGCAGCAGCAAAACCCCGTAATAAGTCAAGCCTTCGTCTGCTGTGACTTAAAGCTCCTTCCATCCACTCCGCAACGCAGGCGGCCACCTTCGGTATCCAGCCCGCCGCAGATGACAGGCCTTTCAAAATAATCACACCCACCATCGCAAATATTTG
This sequence comes from Brienomyrus brachyistius, assembly GCF_023856365.1. Classification (NCBI taxonomy): domain Eukaryota; kingdom Metazoa; phylum Chordata; class Actinopteri; order Osteoglossiformes; family Mormyridae; genus Brienomyrus; species Brienomyrus brachyistius. The sequence goes on from NC_064546.1 coordinate 11,959,491, forward strand.
CCCTGAGAGAAATATTTATTTGCACTACAACGTCCGATTCTGTCGACCCAGTTCATTATTATTATTATTATTATTATTATTATTATTATTATTATTATTATTGCATCGCATTACTAGTTTTGTCTAGAAAAATTATATGGATTCTAAATGAAATTAATTTTTTAAGATATGACTCATTGTTTCCAGTTTATCTGCCCACGCGCTTTATTTGCCTACAGCGATTCATTCCACTCCTATGTAATTATACAATTCTAATGGAATCCTTCCAGAATTTCGCTCTAACCTAGATTAGTTACACAATAAATATATTAAAATGTGAAGCTGGCATTGTCAACGTGGGAGGAAAATGTATTTGTTTGCTTGGTGGTTCGTTTGGTCCACGACCCTGACCGGCGGTTAGAAACCGAACAGATTTATCTGCTTGTTTGTTTATTTGGAAGCAAACAGCTGCATTTCCTGACTGTGAATATGATTTGTTTGCTACATTGATGTGACCTCCTCTGTTTCTGGAAACATCCCCGTGCTTATAGGATTGTCTTCATAAAGTTAACTGCAGTATTCGTCGGCATGTGTTAGCTTAGAGAGGACGGTCAGGTTCTACACCCACATCCCCGGCTTGCTTTTGCTTCGGTCTCTGTGTCTTCAGACGTCCTTTTATCCTTTTGATCCTTCCTTAATCTTCAAAGGACATATTTAATCTGATTTACCTACCAACCCTAACCCTCGGCTGTGTGGCAAATAAAACAAAAAAAAAGAAATTTGAAGGATGTCAGAGACAAATACTTAACCTCTACTATTGTACATGTTTTTTCCAGCAAGTAGTAAGTGGATTTTTCTTTACTGAAGCAGGTTGAAATTTGAAGAAAAAACATTTTTTCTTGATAACAATGTTTAATTTCAATAGCACCAGGAACTTTAAAGTACTACAAGTTATGATCCAAAATATAGATAGAAAATATCCTGGATGTTGCAGAATTCTGTACTGATGCAAAATGTGTCTTTCTATCAATCATAAGAGAGCTGGACCCCCATTCCGGTGTTAATGGAGGAGAATCATGTGTTATAATAAGCTGCAGTGGTGATGTACAGCTCAGGGGTGAGGGCTCAGTCTCTGGAAGCCTGAGGTTGCCAGTCCTGTGTCACATGTCATTTGGACCCTTGAGTAAGGCCAGTAATCCCAACTGCTCCATAAATGTTGTCTAACCCTGCTGTCTAACCCCAAGCTTTCCCCACTTGTACATCACTTTGGACAAAAGTGTGGCCTATATAAATAAATGTACTCAGTTGCCTTACTTCCACAGCAAATGTCCAACAGACTGGAATACTTATCAGCTTAGTAACACCTGTCAGTAGAATACCGAAAGCTAGCTACTGCAATGAATTAAACTCCCGATGTTCACAGAACTATACTGTATCCATACAGTAGAACAAAAATGACAGTATTTCTGTTATCCAGTTTACCTCGGTCCCCTTGAGGGCAGTGGTAGTTCTTGGCTTTAAAGCCTTTTGCTCTCCCCTCCCCCTTGACCCTTGAGCAGTTTCCGACCTCAGAAATTTGACAACAGTTACACTGTGACCAGATAACAGATTTTAGGGCCTGAACGGGAAACAACCGAAATCAGTGCTCAGGGCAAAAAGTAAGGGTGTGGGCAGATTGGCGCACAAGAAACAAAACCACGTTAAGAAGCGCAAAGGCCTACTGTATCATTAGCATAGTTTCCTAACGTGACAAATATGTGTCATTTACGTATATGTTTAATTACCATTTTTATGCGTTGATTAAACACCAGATGATTTATACTAACTGAGACTACTCATTAAAGTCACTTGTTTTAATTATCACTTTTAAAAAAAAATATATTGTTTTCAATGCATTGTCTTTTAACAATGAATAATATTGCCTTTAGCGAAAAAGAACAGCATAACAATGAAATAAATCACTGAAGTGAACAGAGAACCGTGACCTCTCGATGCACTTTCTTTTAGCAGCAAGTTCCATGTTCAGCTGGGAAGTGATATATCATCAGACTTTATCATCTGAATTATTGCACTTAGTGTGCAAAGACCATTATTATTTTGCTACTAGTTCGCCACGCCTAACCCTCCAAATACAGCTTGGTTGACCACTGACTGAGCTTAAAACCCCAATAAAACACCAAGCTTTTGGGCCAACAGAATTCCTGGAGCTTGTATGTGCCTGCACTGCAATAAGCAGCAACAGCCCAGCACAGGACTTTGCCTGTTCCCAATTTGTGTTAGCCTTGAAAGATGCCTAAAGCAAGACCATAATTTTATGTGTGGGTAGGAGGGTGTGCAGACGTCTTAAGAAACCATTAAATAAAAGTATTGTCTAAGACGTTGTTATAGGAGTAAAGTAGGATAAGTTGAAGGAAGGAAAAGCAGTGATTGTGCAGTTGCTCATTGACTGACTGTGTCAACCTGGTCTCAGCTGAGACATGAATTGTAAATGTTACTGACACACTACAGTACACATTTAATCTGCAGGATTACTGAGTCTAGTGGTATGTGACTTTGAACTGTGATTCCATGTGAACTATGACTCAGTGATATACAGAGGAAGAAAACAGTGGGGCCCCTGTGGGTATACTGGGTATACTGGCTGTACAGCGATGAAATAAGCTCTTGGCTATTTTCAGCATTGACTGTAAATCTCTCTTACTGTATTGGCTCTACTAGAATTAGAACTTTCTAGCTGAACTTGCAATGCACATGATCCCAAAAGAAAACTGATCTTTAGTTTTGTTGTAGTGAACTGTCACTCTGGCAACAGTCTTCCGAGATATTTATAAACATCTTTTATGAAAAAAAAATATAGAAGTGACATTAGGAAGAGCAGGAAATCCTCCACTTCTGCAGAAATGAAAAAGTCATTAACATCCTCTTTCATTTGCTCCATCCCTCTAAAAATGAATCAGTAGCAAATAAGCTTTTTAAAAAAAGCCAGGTGACATAGCATAAGATATCTTCTGTATGCTGAGAATGTTAGATACCTTGCTTGGTGTCTTGCTGCTGTCGTTGGCAAACTGAAAAGATTTGCGGAATGTTTGTTGCGGAAAGCAACAGTTCCATATAGATGGATTCCCTGAATCACTCAGACACAGGAACACACATGGTTCCTCTTAAGAAATGGGGCACCTATGATAATATGAAGTTTTATCCTGGGCTATGGGATTCCTTTGAACTGTTTTGAACCATTTATTTCTTGGCTTATATGGGAGCCAAAGAATCTCTATTGTTGTAACTTGCAGGCCAGGAGCACCAGGCTGTTTTGTCTATTGGGGCGAACAGCAGTAATTACTGAATAGGCTCTTCCGCTATATAACGAACAATTTGTTTTTATCTTTTGTAGCACTGGGGGGCTCTTTAGAAAGACCACCCACATATTGCAAATACTACCCTCCTTTTTTTGCTGTCCACATTATCTAAGCCTGTCATGCACTCAACTTGTCTTTGAGATACTGAAAAGCAGTGGGCAGATGATTTGATGTCAAAATCTCATTCCTCTGTCTCTCTGCACTGTTTCTGTTAGGGACCTGTTAAGGTCTGATCTCAGATTGCCTACAATCAGTGTTACAACGTGTAACTTCAAATTACTTGCAATGTGACTTTTGTCACCATGCTGAAATGTTGACGATATTACACACTGCAGATCTTGCTAATACTTATAGACTGTTTAGAAAGTTCTTGCTAATGAGTTTGTATTGGCTCAGTATCAATTTTCTTGACTTCTTATATTCCTGTACTCTTCTTCACACAGTTTAATAATGAAACATGCAGTACAGTTAAGTGGGAATTGCATAATTTGTATAATTAAGCAGGGATGGATTTTAACAAATTAGCCGTATAAAGGATAACATGCATTGTAATTTCTTGTCGTAGCAGAGCAAATGCATGCAACATAATTGCACATTTGCGCTGTTGCAACAGAAAATCGCCACACGTATTGCAGTATGCAGCAAATGTGTATTAGTGTACTAGCTGTGTGCATCTCTATTAAGACGTTTAAATCTAAATGCTATTGAGTTTCTGTTACGGATTCCATAGAGGAAGTGGAATCCAGTAAGCTGGGGAGTGTATGTAGTAACTCTAGGTGAAGCCACAGAGGAGGGTCAGTTCGTTGTAATAATGAATGTTTGGGATTCCCCCATTCGGAATCTCCGTGGCTGCTCAGGCAGTTCTGTGTTTCCCCTAAGACTGCGGATTAAAAGCAGATGTGCTACAATCAGGAAATGATGCTTTAAACTGAAGCTCAGGGAAAGGACACCTGTTTCAATGTGTTCAATTGGTCTGAATGCCTGATTTCTTTATAGTTGCCCTGACGAGGGTTGGGAGACTCACCAGGAAGAGAGCAGTCAGTTATTACTTTAATGTTATGGTATATGTTGTGATAAAATTTTATTTACGTTGTTTTATTTTACTTCTACATTTTATTCCATTATTTTATACCCATATGATTGAAATTCCTTATGCTGTAATTCTGCATAGTGTAATTTTCCGTGCATTTTATTCCTGTGAATGATAGGGAGTCTGTACCGCTTTCGGAACAAAAAATAAATGTTTCACTTAAACAAAATCGGACAAGAGGCACATAATTGTGCATGGTTGTTCAGTGGGTAGCACACACACACATTCCCTCATACCTCCATGGTTGGGGGCTGGAATTGCACCTCTCCCCTGTGTGTGAGGAGGTTGCACGTCGTCCCTGTGTCGTACTGGTTTCTCCTGGGTAGTCTGGTTATCTCCCACAGTCCAAAGACATGCAGTAATGTAAGCTGATGGTTCTAAAATACCCATAGTGTGTTTGCATGTGTGGGCGTGCATGCCCTAAGATGGACTGACATTCTGTTTAAAAGGAACTCTGGCCCTGTGCTGTATGGGATATGCTTCAGACTTGCAACCCTTCAGACCCATAAGTGCAGGAAGATGGTTGGATGGATGGATGGATGGACAGATGGATAAAATGAACATCTCTTACAGGGATTCATTTTAATATGAGATAACGTCCACTAACAGACTCAATAAACAAAAAAGTACAAATGAGTAAGAATGGGTTATACTAGAATAACGACACGTGTAAGTGAAGTGTAGTGATTGGTTTTAAGTCCATGGTTGTTGAATTACTGTGATTTGCAGCTCCATGCTATTTTATTTTTTCCCCACCTCTCTCACCTGTTTTCAATGCTTGCCTTGAAGGTACTCCAGGTGTTTCCAGGTGTTCGATTCCCAGAATGGGTCTGCAACCTGCATTCCTGGCCACGGTCTCATTAGGAACCTGCAGAAAGAAACACCCACTAGGGCTTGTCCCACTAAGTGTATAATAAGAGGGACAGGAGGCAGTTTTGGCCTCTGGGCTGCCAGAGCAGCTCACTAAGCACATAAGGCCCGCATGCTGACCTCTGCTCTCGCTGTGTAGAGAACGATTTGTCAACATAATCTCCGCTAATCACCAACATGCCTGGATTCTGTACTAATATTACCTAGATTCTTCTATATTTTGGATTATAACGACTAATTGCTAAAACGCTACGTGATGCTGCCATTAAAATGACTGAAATATTACGTTTACGTAAATGACACTTTGCATTGTTATGCTCTAGCAACTTTTATAATGTACTATTCGCCTCACCCGTACATCACTTTGGACAAGTGTCTGTTAATTAAATAACTGTATTCGTAAGTATTACAGTCCTACTATGAACCAGTCAGTGAAGCACTGATCACATACAGGTTTTATTCCCCTGGCAGATATAGCTTGTACTTACTGTGCCTGTTTACACAGACAGAGACAGTGATGGGAAGCAGTAGGGCTGGATGTTTCTTTACTCATGCCTCTGCTGAGGAGAAGCAGCTGGACCATTTGGGAAATCATAAGGCTATTATGGTCAATTTCTGAATCCCCAAACCTCCGCTGCACCCTACAAGCCCTAATGCATCCCCTCAGTTTTTATGCACTCGCAGTTTAATCCAAGAGATCTCAAAGAAATTCCAGGTACCATGTAGCAGAGCGATTTTAGTAAACCAACAACTGTAATTTATTCGTCGACCTAAATTTGCAGCATGGAAAGATAAGTATGTTTCTGAATTTCAGTGCTTACAAGAGCCTACAAGACTGAAGTACTGCAGGATAAATGTACGGGATTGCTGTGGTTGGCTTTCTGAATGACAGCTCATTCTGTGGGCTTTAATAATAGCTGCGTTTACGTGGCCTCTTTGGTGGCCCTGCAGCTGGAGACGTGCTTATAAACCACGTTTTTTTCTCAAGCTCAGAGGGTGGCGTGTTGTTAGCTCACTGGCCTGATCTTTATCATACTTTAAAACCCTGATAATTTATTATCCTTTTCCTATTTCTACTGCATGTATATCACCCCAAGAAACCTCCTCTGGCAGATTCTTCAACAACGTTTGTTTATACAGTGCTTCTTGCCAGTGGCGCATCTGTAGGTGTCCGTGCTACAGTTTCACAGGTTTGTGAAAACATTAGGTGCAAAAAATAAAAATAAGTCCTCACAAATCTAGTTTATGTTAATATTGAACATGCATACCACTGTTATTACTGTGAGGTTATTCCTATAATATGTAAATAATGATTTGGACCTTTATGCAGGTAATCCCCATATTCATTGTGTAGCCAGTCTCTAATATGATGAGTAAAGTAGGATCCAGTTTTAATGTGAATTATGTTATTCTCTTTATTTTCAAGGTATTATTCTGCTAAAAACAATAAATTCTTCTTCTTTTAGATTGAAAGCTTTAATAGGTCCCACGGCCCCAGATGGATGGATGGAAGGATGGATGGATGGATGGATACTTTTATGCATAGTTTAAAGCACAGTTGCAGACTGATATAATGTCAGTTCATCCTTTACTTAAAAAATGGAACTTTTACAGTGTACATGGTAGGGATTGAAAGCAAGATGCATACTGTAAATGAGTAATAAGACAATGGTCTGGAAAATATAGTAATTTTTTGATGTATTAAGTTTACAGGACTCTTTCGTTGCTTTTAATGTTTACCAGCTGGATTTGCTCATAGTTTTGGAGAGTGATGCCTTTGCTTGCGGCTTTCGGACTCACTGGAATCTCATGGAAAAAGTAACAATGTTAGTGGATGACAGGGTTTCTGGGTCAAAGACGTGGATGGTTTTGATTTCATAGAAATTGAATTTCGATAATTTCTTTTACAGAAAATAATGCACGCCTTTTTCTCATTAACGTTATTAGGGACCTCACGCGAATGCTAAGTGGTTTTCCAAGTACTGGCATCTCAAATGTCACCCTGTTGGATGGAACAATTGATTTTTCTAAAAAGATGTGACAGAAGCAATTAAAAGTTTCCTGACACAAAACAAATTCCTTCTTAATCCCTTGATAATATGCATTTTGAAGCAGAGCCCAATCTATATATAACTCTGGAAAAAATTAAGAGACCACAGCAACATTTTTAGTTTAACTTATTACTTAATTTATGAGCATGTGCAAAATATACATGTTTTTGCAAAGTGCAGCCTGGCTCTTCCCTGTTTCTCATTGATGAAGGGTTTCTTCTTTGCTTTATGGAGCTTTAAGGACTTTTAGGAATCCTTACAGTCCAAACTGTCATAGCAGTGCACTTTACACCACTTAATGTTTCCCATTTCCTTTGAAGGTCACTTGAGGTCATCCTCCGATTTATGAGGCACTGCCGGATAAGTTGACGGTCATCCCTGGCATTAGAAAATTGCTTCTGCCCTTTACCTGGCTGGTTTTAGTCATTGCCAGTGTTGTATATGGCGAATCGACTGGCTACATTGGCGCCCTCAGAAGGTGGCACCCTAGGTGGGTGTCTATGTCGCCTATAGAATTAACCGACCCTGGCAATGGGTTTTCAATGATCTGGTGACAGGGAGAAACAGTGAACAATGCGTGAGAAGCATTGCAGCACATAGGTGGTAAATAGAGCCTTTCAGTGGTGAAGCAGTAATCAGATTTCAAACCACAGCATTGAAATAACAGCCGCAGTAAATCGCAGACAGTCTCAGATCTGATTACGTGATCGGCCGTTCATTGTCTATTGGTCAGAATCCTTTGCAGTTTTGCATTTAGTTTATGCTAATTGAGAACTGGAAAAATTGCAAAAATGTGCTTGCATCTATAGAGGGAAACAAAAAGAATTGTATGACATTCGGATATTTTTTAAAGGATGGCTAATCTTCATTGTAGCCATAAAATTGTACCCCACTATGCATCGACTCAATAGATCTTCAGTAACCATTGCTGGGGGGCTCTCTTTAGCAGATGATCCCCCCCTCCAGTGCCTGCAGCCCCTGAAGAGAGCCCCTGACTGGTACTCCACTGGGAAGCCAGAGCTCTCATTCCCTCCTAAAAAAAGCTCCACTTCTGGTTTCAGTTTATGACTAATATGCTTCCCTCCCCCCAAAGCCTGTATACAGCCCTAAGCTTCAAGTTCCCTCAAAAATGTTTCTTTTGTTTGACGAGCATCTTTACCTGAAAAGCAATAGTGAGTTTATTTAAGAATTAAGCGGCTTTTCAACTTCAGACTAAACAGGCCCTGTGGCTACTCAGTCATCCATAAACCAGGCTCATTACAGAAATTAAAATGGGATTTCTGGCGAACTCGGGCCAGCCAAACGACTACAGGAACTGTGCATTTCCATTTCTTTGTGCGGTAGCACTCACTAGTGACCAGTACACATTCTCACAGTGCTCAGAACACTATTGGGAAGTGCTGTTATGATTCAGTGCATTTTTGAATAACAACCAACTGCATATTAAATATTTTTGTTTTATTTTTGGATTACATACTTACTTTGGATTACATGCTTTCTTTTATTAGCCAGTCACTTTCTGGTACAAAAGATCAAATTACAAGATTCTGGTAATCATTGTCAGTTCACCCCTGAGTTATACAGTATTGACCATCCATCCATCCATCCATCCATCCATCCATCTGCTTATTTTGGTCATAGTCACGTGTTTTGCTCATATATGAAGCGAATGAATGAATGAATGAATGAATGATGGATTGATGGATCATCAATCATCAATGAGTCCTCAAGCAGTTATCAGTGATTGTTTCTCAAATGCAGATCTGTGCTGAAAATTAAGAACAATTCAGATGCACATTCTTACTGTAGGCTCATTGCTGCTCACATGTCCTGTTTTTTTTATTTGGGATTAAATGCAGTAAATAACAGTTCAAAAGCCCAGCTGGTAAATCCTGAGATAATGGCTGCCTTTAAAGTTTCAGATCATAGGTTACATGGCTCAGCAGAGCTCTTCAATTTTAATACAGTCTTGTTTAAACTCAGCACATTACTAATCTCTCAGATTTCATTAACCATCATTAATTTTAAGCTGAATTGGAATGCATAGTCTACCTACAAGCTATGGATTCTGCATTTCCTTTTTCATTGAAAATGAAACACGACTGTAGCATGATCATGAGATCCCAGTGTACTCATTTTCCCTGTAGAAATAATTGTTGTCGGCTGTTGGAAACGCATTAAGGAGAAAAACCAATGGAAAATATCCAAGGCATAACATAAATTATGTGCTAAACCCCTGTAAAACAGTACTTCAAATAATATTCTTGTTAGATAAATGAGCTGCCCTTCGGTTAAGTTTAACCTTCCCTTTGACTTTTTGGGTAAAACCCAAAAGTAAGTTGTGTATTTCAGTCACTATACCCTTGTCATTATGTCAATAAATAGTGGAGTATATTTTTAAAGCATGATAACACATAAATAACAGGACATTTTGTCTGTCAATGGATATTTTTATTACTTCACTATTGTGACTAGTTTACACAACTCAGTATACAGAGCTATATTTATACACATTCATATGGGGTCAGGACTATTGTAATGGTGTTTACTGGGAATTGACCAGTCCTGATATTTCCCAGGTAGTTTTCCAAGGTTTCTATTTCTGTATTTAATTTTATAAGCAGCTGTTCTGGGATAATATGTCACATTTATCAAAGTTTTGTAAATATTTTTACGCTATGTTATATCCTAAAAAATATTTCCACAAATAAATGATGCCGAAAGACCAAAATTGTGAAATAATCATCGCGGTGTGACGCAGCAGCATTGAGACCTAGAATCTGCCCTTTAGGTCACTGTGGGAAGTGATTAGATATAGATATAAGTGATTAGATATATTAGATGCGTGTTGTATGATCTGAGCCTTTCTTATGGAAATTTTCTAATAACATGGGCAGGTATAGGTGGTCCAGTATAGTAGACTAATAATCATAACTCTGATCTGTATATGCAGTGATTTACATGTCCAACGTTCTCCACTTTGACCAAAACCCAAATGTTTTTCCTATCTCTAAAAAAATAACCCCAGCAAATCCAAGGGCAGCCTTGGGAATATCGGTAATTGTTATACAGACCATACAGTAAGACAGAGGTTCTTTGTGGATATTTCAGCTTTGTCTTTTTCTGAACAATTTTTAAACTTAACATAGGCAGCAATTGGGCTTGACTGTCGGAGGAAATTGAACTGAACCTTCCAGGCCGAAACAGCACCATACCCCCCGCCCCCTCTTCCTCTCTCAGCCAATAAAATTATATTTCAGCAATATAATTACTTCATTTGGCCAAAGGGAAATGGACCGCCCTTTCCTTTCACGGCTTTTTAATTTATATTAATTCAGTATTTTGTTCAGTTTAATTTAAAATATAATATCCTGGAATATATTCTCATTTCCATTATATATTCCCATTGGTGCCATTAAATTATCTTTAACAGACTCATAAATTGTGATCCATTGAAGTCACAGACATGCTCAGTTAACTTGGCAGGAATCACACTCCGAAGTTTCCATGCGCACAGAGCTTCCGGGTCTCAATGTGTTTCAAAACTAATTTGCGGTGTTTGTTCCAGGTTGGTGATAAAAGCATTCAAAAGGCATTTTCAGCAGGGGGGCACTTTAACTAAACACACTTAATTTCTTTTAAACCAGAAACTGTCCAGGGTGGTCTGCATTGTTATTCAAAAACTGTACAATAATACAAAAATTTACCAGGAGAAGAGTTCTTGAAAAAACACTGCTAAGTGCATATCGAGAAGGCCGTACTGTAACTTCACTATCCTCGTTCAAGCAGTAGTAGCAGGAAAAAATACACACAACCAAAATATAATCAGTCCCCCAGCTATTTCGCAACAGTATCAAGATTGAAGCCCCATCGCTCATTTTGATGAAAACCCTTATCTGGCTTTATCGGCTAGTTTGGGCGCTTGGCCAAGGTACCACAAATATCTAGAGGGGCCAAGTCTTCAGGCACCTTTAGGCCCTGATGAATTCCAGATGAGAATTAATGCCTTGTGAACAAAGCTTATCTTTCATGACATTGATCCCGGTGCTCTGTAACTGGTGGGAACTGGCAATGAAAAGTTGTGTGTAGGTAGGGTCACAACGGGGCACCGTCAGATCAGACAGCTATGCGGGAAAGAACTGGAGGCAAGATCCTCCTTCCACCAAACTCAGCCCCAGTGCGAGAACATCTTTACCTTACAGACATTCTCTCAGACTATAACCTAGAAACACAGGCCTTCAACAGATACGTGAGATGTACCGTTTAATATAAATATATATAAGATGCATGCCTTCTTTCTGCGGCATTCCAGCTATCTCACTATTCTGCTTTTAGGGAATCACGATGTTTTGAGCACCGCAGTTGCACATTTCACTTAATCTCATGTTAGTTCTCAGATGAATTACAGCTACAGTAACCAATTCAATATGTGTGCTGGGTGTTTTGTTTTGTCATGTGAGAGGCATTGCAATAGCAATGACGTCATAGTGGTTACAGAACTATGAAAGCATTCCAGCGTTTTCATCCAGAATAAAAGCTTATGTCATCCGCAGTATTCAATGAATTATGAATCATGTGTTTTCTTGTTTATTTAGATGCAGGATTCAAAATTCAATAGAAGTAACAATGATAGAAATTGAATGCATACGCATTTCAGTTTTACACTTTCATCTTACAATAGAAAAATGCCAAATTTGAAACAATCGAAATACATTCTGAGGATGTGTCAAAGATGACGGAGAATCATGCAACTGGTATATTACTAAAAATACCTTACTGAATATCTTCAGTGAAAAAAATTGCTAAAAGAGCATAAATGAAATTTCCTCAACTATGACTCCTGTTCGCAAAGCCAGATCTAAGGTAGCAGCTGCAGCAGCAGTCTGTTGAATGTAGGCTGAAGCCCCCCCCATGTAAGGCACAGTGCAAGGCAGATGTTTGTTCCATTAAACCCATGAGCTGTGAGTGATGACTAATATAATATCAGATTTCACAGAGCATTTGCAATACAGTTTAAATCTTCAAAACAAACTGAAATGTCGAACAAAAACATTAAAATAGTAGAAGAATGAGAAGATTATCAGAAAAATTCACAGAAGCAGAAAAAGTTATCAGCATTCTCTAACATGCCATGCCGGTGCCCATTAGTAAACACACTTAAATGTTTAATCAAATTTTTGCTTTTACTGTATATCGTTTAATCTTGTAAGGGAGATCATTATTCTTACAGCTTTACTGAAAGTCTTTCGCAAGAAAATAAATCAAGATAGAATCTTAACTGAAGATTCACATCTCATTACTCTTGAAAATATGTCATGGAGAAAAACAGGATTGTTTTTATGTGCTAAACTGGTTGCAGTGCTCTGGTCTGTGTACAAAAAATCTAAATGTGGTCACCTTGACTTGGTTTAGTGTATGCTAAAATGTTTAAATGTTTCGTTTTGGTAGAACTTTCTATTGTTCACTATTAGAAATAGAGAAAAACACAAACGACGTGCTGACGAGCTCCCCACCTGTTAGGGAAGGATCCCATTTTTGACGTAGTTAAAGTGCAGTTATTTATTTCCAAATATTTTTTTTTGCAATGTTTTGTTCGTGAACTGAATGATTTTTAAAATTTGTTTGCACTATGTATACTTCTTTATGCCATGTGTTCGTTTCACGTTACTTGTTTGTTTGTCTGTACGTTATGTACCTTGCTACTGTATGCATAAGAATTTCCCCCTGGGATCAATAAAGTTTATCTTAGGCTTATCTTATTTCAAGTTTACTCCTGTCTAAACCTGTGACTTTGCCCTGCGGAGCCCAAATTAATAAGGAAGAAAAGAAAACTAAGCACCCACCCGCTTTTAACGTCACATGAATTTGAAAGTACATGAAGCAGTTACCAAATGAATAGATGTCATCTAAGACCCACAAATGGTGTTTCATTTTTCTGTTACTAAAAACCAGGCTTGGTTTTCAGCCGTGTTAAAGGGTTTATTCTGGAGTATGGAATATGCAATCAAAATAAAACTAACCATCCTTCAAGATTCAAAAGATGTGACATGCCACTTGTATTTTTTACTAATAATGTTGCCAGAATTTTATCCATTATGTAACATTAGATTATTTTAAAGAAAATATTAGGTATTGCAAACACGATTGCATCAATTGGGCTGGTTCTCACAGATTTATGAGAAGAAGCAGTTTAATCTGTTTGTCTGCCTGTCTGTCTATCTATCTATCAGCTGCAATGCAGTGAACATTTTCCTAATCAAGACTGTGATATTGCAGTAAGTGCAAAATCCCATTTTTACATGTTTTCCCTTTACATACCAACACTAAATTTGATGTAAAAGGTCACGTTACAGCGTAGTTCGGTTGTTTTTTGGAATAGTAGCACTGATTTTCTTGAAGGCCACCTTTTTCGGACACACATTCAAAATGAGGTTGAAGGACAACCCAGGTACCCAGAGAATATTCAGACTAATGTGACACTTCTGTTGTACAAAATGTTTCAGCCGAGTAAAATAGGTTTTTAAGAAAAAGCAGACTGACACTTTGTTTAAAGCTAAATTAAAGAGTACTAACATTAAATGATCCCTGCTTGCTGTCATTTCTCCAAGCTAAAATTGAAACAGGATTTTGTGAATGATGTCATAGTCTGTTGCATTGTTCAGAGCCTGTGTTGTTCTAAAATAAGAATAAAACAACTCAGCATATTTAACTCTTCTGAAGGTGAAACTCCACACACACACACACACACACACACACACACACACAGGCTCATGAACAAAAGGCTCCTGAACCCTGGAGGTGGGAGGCAATGTTCACCATGTCATCATGCTCAGGATGACAACAGATCCTGCCATGGACCTCAGTACTGTACATCCTGCAGATGGTGAAACAGGTGTGTTCATGGTTTACTGGGGCTAAGTGAAGAGAGGTGATCAACTGAAACATCTGATTGCACAATATTCCCCTACCACAACTATCGTTACTCTGATATTTGATATCCTTCTCTGGGAGAGAATGCATGCATGCACACACACACACACACACACACATCCAAAAATAAAAAAAGGTTCAAGCAAAGAACATATCCTCCCTCCCGACTGTGTTAAATATGGATCAGAGAACTGAATGTGTAACTGGTTGCGTCAATAAATACCAGAGATTCATACCATTTAAGTATTTTATACCTTTGCTGTTGCAGGCAGCAGGGATGTGAAAAGTGAGACACACAGTAATAGACTAAATCTTTCACTTGGAGTAGCCTGCTGTGCTGATGAACTGTGCCAACATGCCTCGGACAAACACGCAGCTCCGTGTGATCTGGGGGGGACTTCTGGAGGTGCTGACATACCGCGGGTGAAAAGGGGGTGGGCGGGTGGAGACCGGGATGGTGCCAACACCGAACTCAGCACATTCCCCCCCGTCAGCAGTGCCTCACCTGCCCCCGTACATGGGGGCGACTGAATGGGGAAAGTGAGTGGCGTGTTGCCTAACACCCCCCCCCCGGCCCTTGTGGAGCAGCCCTTAAATTTATGATTGTGCTGACGACCCACCCGGCAGATGAAAAATGGGGGTAATGGAACAGAGGGAGTCGCAGCACGTCAAAACCAAGTCCACACTGGGCATTTTTTTGCAAGTGTTCTGCCATGGTATGTAGGTGGAATGTTAACGTGACATTCGCCACAAAGCTTTGCTTCTGAAAAAAAATCTGCGGAGGTGACAGCCCACCCCACCCCCTCCCCCACTGTCCAAACAGGTGTTTTCCTGTTATTAATGGAATTTTGGGCAGATTTTAACTTTGGTTTTTCTCTTGACACAGAGACAGATTATGGAATAGCTGTTGCACAAAGACTATGAACACAAATCTCTATTTGATTGCAGCTATCTAGGGGAAAACACTACATCCGTGAAGACAAAAGAATTCACAACTAACCACAATCTGATTTCAACCTCAAGTGCTTCCCAAGCTCTATACCTAGACTGCAGAAACTACTTTAAAACACTAAATGTAATTGTGTAACCATGGCTAATGAGTGAAGGAATGTTACACTAGATCTGTCTACAGATCTGTTATATGCTTTTAAACCTGAAGTTGAGGTATGTGTTGTTCTTCCTGTTGCCGCCACTGCAGATGTGCATACAATGTAATTTGAGGCATCCAGACAAGTCAGAGGGTGTCACAGACAGCCCAGTTTGGTACAAGAGTAATCTCAGCAAAATTAGAGTGAAGATCAGGAAAATAAATAAATCTTTATCACCGGATAACCAGATGGCTTCTGCACTAATACAAACAGAATTTAAAATGTAGCTGTGTAAATATTATATCAGCATTTTCCTTCCGCAGTTTAAAGATCTAGGTTAAAGGTTTTGGTGTATTGGTGTCTCTAAATGTGACTCTGTGCTGATGTGTCCTGTGACGGGCTGAGAATTCACGGCGTACGCTTCCCGGAATGGGCTTCAAGCTCACCAAACCGATATAAGGCCACCAGAAACAGGACACAGTGGTCAAAAGTTCAGTGTAGGCTCTGTGAGTCCTCTTCTCCCTGAAATCCTGCTCCAACAGTCGGGTTTACCAGAAATATTTCAGAAATACTTCATCCTCTCTAGTACCACACTTCCTCTTAGAAGCCTTATTAGTAAATACACATAAATAAATGATATAACTCGGTTCAAAGTTTATAAACACTTTGGATTATATATCGCGATATTCTAAGTGACTTCTTCCACTAATACTAAGCACAGATGCAGGACAGGTGTGTAAAAACCAGTCTGGAGGTTCTCACCCAGTTTGGCCCCATTCAGCATCGGCCAGCAGTTGTGCTGCTTTGTACTCCGTACGAAGACAGAAGTCACAAAAGCAGCTTCACAGAAACACAAAACAGATACAATAAATCAGTGTTTCCCAATCCGGTCCTTGGGGACCGGCAACCAGTCCATGATTTTGCTCCCTCCCAGCTCCCAGCAAAACTGTGGACTGTCTGGCAGGGAGCTGGGAGGCAGCAGAAACATGGACTGGTTGCCGGTCCCCAAGGACCGGATTGGGAAACACTACAACAAATGATTACAAATAAAGATGTATTTACTAGTAAGTGTGGTATAAGAGGGGTATGGAGTGCTAATTATGGCTATGTCTGGGATTATGAGAATGTATCAATCTACTGCTTGTGAGACTGCAGAACTAACTATCTCTAAGCTGAGGGACAGAAAAGTGGTCAGAGAATGTTATGTGTCAGCACTTTCATAGCTGGATGATAGAGCCCTCTGTGACATCACAACCTTTCTCCTGAGGGTTGATGAAGGCCAGCAATTAAGACGGGGGGGATGGGCTATAACTACTTTGTGGTGATTTACACATCATTATGCCCATTGTATCACCCATTTATTGATTATGTATTGTTCGCTCATTCTTATATTGTCTTCGTCTCGCATGGTCCTGTACTTCACTGTTTTTTGTTTTTTTTCCCAGAACACAGTAAAAATTTTAATTTCCTCGTCATGGATATGAAACTTACTGTATAGGGCTGCAACACCAAGTACCGGCAGGTCACACAGATATTGCGATCTCTCATGGTCTGCCACCATATGAATACAGTGATCAGTGCTCTGGCATGACCTTTGATGGAGAGGCATTGGATCGTTCAGATGGAATATATCCCCCAACACCTGGGTCCAAAGCGGCTTCTGCTCGAACAGGTCGGGGAGCTCCAAGAAGATGTCCTGCAGACCTATCTATGACGCAATAAGAGATTGATTTATCATACTATCATATTCAAACAAAAGAAAGTTATAGTACGAGCATGTAATTTATATTAGACACACACATATATATATTGCGGATGGATACAATTATTTAAAAAGCTTTAATGGAAGGGGTAGGATGAAAACCAGTGCTTAAAAATGATTTAAACTTCATACAGAGCCTTTGTAACAGTGTACTCTGGAAAACTTCAGAGATTTTAAAGGTTTTATGGTATTTGCCAAAAAGCAAAATCAATCAAGTCAGCCACTCTCTTTTGGCTCTTTAAGAAAGATTTTTTAAGCACAGCTGTTGTCAATTGCAAATAAATGTGAACTCAAAAAAAAATCTGTTACTCATAGGCTCATACACTGTGCATGACTTCTGTGAAATTGTTCAGATTGTCATTCACTGCTAAACCACTCGCCAGCAGCTCATTTCCATTGTCCTATGGGCCATTTTTTCCATAATTGTTAAAGAACCAATATATCTATAGTAGATTTCACCCATTGGTCTCAGATAATCCACTTCTGCTAATGGTGATTTTGAGTCTATTTCAAGTTAAATAGAATCCTGCACAGAAAGTCAATTATTTTCATATCCATCTGTTTGAGTTTGAGTGCCAACTGAATAAATCAGTAAGTAAATGAGTAAGCAAGTACATGAGTAAGCAAGTGAATAAATATAAAATGAAAGAAACAGCATGGGGATGGCACAATGGATTAGTAGGTTTATCTCTTGCTTGACACCGCCAGGGTTTAGGATTGAATCCCACCTTCATAAATTCTGTATGTGGAATTTGCATGTTCTATCTAAAAATGTGCAGTTAGGTGAGTTGGTGTCTTTAAATTGTCCACAGTGTACATGCTATGCGATACACTGGCATCCTGTCCAGGCCGTAACCTTGCCTTGTACCATATGCTGCCTAGGATAACCTGCAAGTCTGCATCCATAAGCGGGATAAGTAGATGGAATATGGAGAGACAATCCCGTAACATCCACTAAGACGTTATAATAATCATGAATCAGAAAAGAGTATAGAAGAGGCTGACTGGTACTCATACTATGGTAAGTACAACCAAGTGTGAGGGTGTGTGGCAGACTCCATGGTTACGGAAATTACTGTGATTTGCTGCACAAATTAAAGGGCGTTTTAAAAAGGGCTTAACGGAAAAGAGTTACTGGAAATGTCAAGTGAGGATTTTATTGTAGTGAACCAGAGGTTGGACATGAAACCAGAACACTTTGAAAAGATTTATATTGAACTTAATGCTATGTTTACTCACTTACTAGCATTTTACACTTACATTGTATTGGGTTTATTTTTCTTGTTATATTTGATGTACAAATTAAGTACGTACACAGGTTTCCCATCACCCAAGTAATATATCATTTTTTCTACACTCCTTAAAATTTATTCTTCAGTGTTTTCCCACATGTTACCATGCTATCATGTACAACATTAATGCTGTTCTGAAAACTTTCTTTTTGTACCTGACAAACACCTCAATTATAATTTTATATAGGGGACATTCTACCCAAAAGTCCTGTAGAATAAATGATTTTGTTTATATGATACTGTTACAGATATGTATTTTGATCACAAATGCCATCAGGCAGTAAACTTCATAGGAATTCAGTTCAGAATGTGTTATGCCAGCCTTTCTAAACAAGAAACATTTACCCAGAACACAGGGTTCTTTTTCCTGGCATCAAATGGCAAAACACCGCAGTCGACCCAGGGTACAAAGCACCCTTAATGCTTATACCGACCATTATACTGCATTATGAAGGTACCTATAGTACATCACAGATGAGAGCTTCATAAAGCATTCATTATGCTTAATAAACATGGATATAATGTATTATGCCTTTTATGTTATTATGAAATATTATAATCAATACTATAATTCCTACAAAAAATTCTACAATGCTGTATTAATCTCTATGCTGACCATTATAATGCTTGAACACCGTATATGTTCCCTACCACCCACCTGGCAGGTTCTCTATCTGTCAATCCTGACCTCTTCAGCTGGTATGCCTCTGAGTTCTCATTGCTGACAGGACCTGGGCTGCTGACTGTGTGGTATGTATCTGAGGTGGGCAAGAAGGACTCAAGCACCGAGTTACCATGGAGATTACTAATAACAGAGCTGTGGAACTGAACAAGGTCACGTGCTTAGCAACAAAGCTAAATGAAGAACCAGAGAACAAACCAAAAATCAAGACCGAGAACAAAGGCAAATCACGGAACAAAACCAGAGAATCCAAAGCACAGAAGCAGAATCTGTAAATCATAAGAGCCTACAAAAGGCCACGGACCACAAGCACTGAGTAGACCTCAAGCCAGAACAACAAAACCCTAACTAGGTTAGCATTTAAAATAAACCTTATATGATTGCAATACCTTTAAATGAAGCTTGTGATCAAGGTATGATGACCAGTTTCCTTTTTGAACAAAACAATGGCAATAATATGGAACTGAATGAAAGTGTCGGCTTTCCATTGAGGATGTATTAATCATTAAGTTTTAAAACCCATCTTTAAATAAGCAGATGGTATCTTCATCAACGCCTGTCTAAACTAGGACCATAGCACTGGCCACCATCTGAGAAACCACACTAGACTAAGAGTAATTTCCCTCCTTTCACACGATCCCACTTGGGTTTGGGGGCCAGCAGTGGGGATGGGGAGACGTGGAGAAGGAGCCCCGTTCGTTTGGAAAACTTTGTCCTCCATGGAGGCAAATGGCTTCTAAAAGCCAGCAATGGAATAGATTTTAACCACTTTCATTATTATCCTTCTTGCAATATTTTCTGCATTTATACCACTTCTTTCCTGTCTTTCTTTTCCTGGAAATAGGTTTTTGTATTGTGCAGTGATTTCATTGTTAGATTGTCAGAAATTATTTCCTGATACTTTGTCAGTTGAGGTAGGCTGCCATACGTAAAGTATATACTTTTTAGTATTTTCAGCCCATCGCCTGGTTTTCATTCACTTGTGTTTTCTCACATCCTGTGTTGCCGAATGACGTTAGACATATGTGTCAGAAACAAAGCACACCACACAGATGGTCAAATATGCATGCCTGACCCATATCTGCTGGATCAATCTGCAAAACATATACTAGAAGCCATATTACTTGTTGCACCAGAATCAGGATTTTCCCAAACTAGTCTACTGTCTTATGCCTCCCAATCTATATCTCTATATTCTGGTTATCTGCTTGTATCTCAGTGAACAGTAGTTTTACACACAGTTCAGATATCTAGTTATATTAACCTTGGGTAAAAGCATTAGCTAGCTAGCTAATAAATAAACAAATAACAACAACATCAAAACAAGAACAACAATAATGATAATATGTTTGTGTACTGTGAATTATTTTGTTGTGTAATGGATTTCATATGTCACACCATGTGTGAATCATGACATTATTCATAGTGGCATGAGTAAAACACTAGTATTATGTGATGTTTATGTGCACGGAGCAAAATAAAGATTAGCCATATAATTTCTGGAAAGCAGAATCTTGTGAAGATTCATGTTTTGTCTGGATTCAAGTCAAAATGCGATATTTCCTTTATTAAAACTTGAACGTTCCTTGGATGACCTATGTAAGGTCATTGTAATTATTTGCTTCAGCTTTAATAACAGCAGAAGTATATGGTTTATTAATTCCATGATTTTCTACGTTTTATGTTCATCTGGTTTTTCAAATTTATTAATACTTGCGTTAAACTGTATTCAGCTTTGTTGAATTAATGATAGGATCATAAAATCATTATTTTCCGCATACTGTTTCTTTTGTCTTGAAATGACTGCCTTGAAAGAATCAATCTGTTTAGGAAGAGAATTTTTTTGCTGTGGTCTCATTTGACGTTATATTGTATATATATTACAGAAATTGACCTACTGGCCTGAATTGTACAAAGCAAGTGTTCAAGTTATTCATAACCTGGAGTTTATGTATTGATATACCATTGTATTTATGAATGACTTCTTTCGAAAGAAGTCCAACTGAAAATGACATAATTCCGCTTTGTGATTTACTGTGTTATCGGCCCGGAATAAATTAAGCTACTGAAGACGCTGACAATGTGTTGTGCCAGATTGTCTGGGGAGCCTTTTATTTCTGAAGCTGTCTAAATCGACTCAGCTGATGAACACAAAGACAATTTGTGTTCAAGTAAATAGTCTGAAAATTATTCCCAAAGCTGTAGTTTTGCAGTGGCTCTGAATGCGCTGTTTCAGCGATCTTAAGTAAGATAACTAGGCCTGAACAAAAGATCAAAGTAAACCAGTACATATAATTTTAGAATATTTCAGCTATTACAAACATCAACATAGTCATGAGTCTGACATTGGGTAAGACCGTGATTATTGTAACAACACTGCAATAAGCTAAATCAAGAGTACACTCTCATATGTTCTTTTAGTAGAATGTTTTATTTTTCATTCAAAAACATTACAAAATCTTTACAAATTAGTTTGACAAATGTGTGCTAGCTAAAGGAAAATATTCTACAGATGCTGTCTGGCAGAAGACAGAATAGGAGAACTGCTGCCCTCTAACATGTTTGAATGAGTGTGTTGGGAATATATGTTTGAGGTAAAAAAAAAAAAATTAAATAAAAAAGCAAGTTTTCAGAATAGCATTAATGAACTTTACTGCCTGATGGCATTTGTGATCAAAATACATATTTGTAACTGAATCATAGAAACAAAATCATATATGCTACAGGGCTTTTGGGTAGAATGTCACCAATATAAAATTACAATTGAAGTGTTGCTTTCTTGTTTTCAACAGGGTCATTGATCTTCAATTAAGAGCGTATCTTAAATAGTTTGTTAGCCATTTGCACCAAGCGCACCAATAATATCTGGGATAGGCTCCAGGCCCCCATGACCCTGCCTAAGAGAAACGGGTATAGAAAATGGATGGATGGATGGATTTTTATGTGTTCACATCCACCCCATCAATGGTGGGTGGATTTTACCTTAACTCACTGCGCAAATAAAACTGGGATGAAAACTTGTCTGGATGAAGACAAGATATCTAGAGTCACTGCTTATTAAGTTAACTTTATAATCGTGGTAAAACTAAACGTTTGTGCCACGATGTGGATTACAAGTCTTGTAGTTCTATGTGTCTAAGGAAAAATCTGTTTTCAGAGTAATTCCTGTCATTTCTTCTTCAGATTCAGTCTACAGAACAATAAGGCTGATTCATGCTACTCTCTGAGAAAACTACTGCATGCAGCGTAAGCGCAGAGAAACACACACGACACAAACGTTTCCCGAGGAATGTGTGGACAGGTCACTGACGTGTTGGTTTTCTGGATGGCAGAACTTGAAGCAGAATTTAGCCTCAAGTATAATAGCCAAAAGTTTGCATAAATGGACAACATCTGGAACTGGTTACTTGAATTATTCAGCATTAAATAGGTCACATAACTAACCATTGTATTTTTTTACTAAAAATCACTCACCTAAAATCAGATGGGGTTCTATATTCCCCAAATATCTGCTGCAAAGTATTTATATCAGTCATCTCAAAGTGTAGGAAATCCATCCATCTGATTAATGTTTCAGCCCATCCTCTAGTTTTATTCCTGTGTATTACAAAAAACTCTGAAGTAAAACATTAAATTGGTTAGATGCCATTCATTTGCATGACTAGAGCTGAATTAACATACAGCTTTTGTAAAACCACAACAAAAAATAAACTGCGGTTTGTCTTACAGCAAAATAAAAAAAAAAACATCTATCAAGAAAAAAAAGCAACGTTTTGTTAAGCCAAAATTGCTGGAAAAGTGGTTCAAAGCCGAAATGCATAAGAAAACAAAGATGGGAGGCGCTAGTGTTAACATACTGGATGGAGTCACTGCACTACATATAACCTAATATGGTGCACTGGTGGATTTCGTTTTATTTTGGAAGTAGATATGCGTAATGTTGGTGGACCATGCTGGCAGATTGAGCCCAAGGCAATTTATTATAGCCGGGCCTCACATAACAGTGATGTCATTGTACGCAGAAATGACCAAGTCGGATGCTGACGCTATACCCAGTTATTAGGAACTGTGGTCTCTGCATCTTGCAAAGCTGTTGTATATGGGACAGCTCATACGCTTCAAAGTTATCTGTGTTCCTCAGGTACAATAAATAGTCTGCAGTGCGTCGTGTCGGACTCAGAGCACGTTGCCTTTTCACTGAGGAATGCAGTCACTCGGTCTTTGGTTTGATTACGCTGTTTTTCGCTCTTTTCACTTTTAATGAGGGATCTTCAAGTGCACGCGTGGTCAGCTAACACAAAGAAACAGCTAAGTGTTAACCAAGCATTATGCCACATGGAAGAAAACTGGGTAAAAAGGCATAAACTTCGATAAGTACCCTCCTGACAGCTGACAAGGCAGGGCTACACACGATGGAAATCCATTCATCCATAAGAGGAAATAGGTTGCAGTAGCATCTCGTCTGGGGACTCATCTTGTACTTACTTGGCAATCCCAGTGTGTGAGGCTCTCTGTGTTACGGATGGCATTTCCTGCTCTTCAAAAGGGTTGTTATTGACATACACGAAGTTCACCTATAAAATGTTTTTAAGTAGCCTACTGAAATAATGCTTAGGTCAAACCCTCAAGTCCCAGGAAGGTGATCCACAAGAAGCTAAATCTAGATTCAGAAGCATGTTTCATGTTTCTAACTACATAAAGCTAAACTGTTTAATTAACCAAAAAAACTAAATTAGCTAAATTGAGGTGGCAGGTTATATGTGAAGAATTTTAAATACAAACCCATATGAATTCAATGTTAATTTCAAAGTGTTCGATAGCAGCCCAGAATAAAATCTATTTATGAGCTGTCAGTTTATGTCTTCTCTATGGGCGGCAAACAAACAATAAATAAATGCTACTTCTTTCATATTATCAGAACCGACCCTGAAATTTGGAACACATTTAAGTCCGTAATTGAAAACACAGTCACATTCTGAGAATAATTTGTTCCAACATAATCCAGATGTAAAAAAAAAGAATTCCTTAGTAGTCCAGATGACGTACAATAAAACCATCTTCCAAGTTGATAAATTTATTGCCAAAATTAAAAACAAAGTAAATGTAACTTATTTGTACTGTATATTTCACTTATGTAAGTCGCTCTGGCTAAGGGCGTCTGCCAAATACTGTAAATGTAAATGTGGATAAAAATAAATTTCAACATAATACTGTTACATTAGCATTTAGCGTGAGACTGAACAATAGGGGTAAATCTTAGAAGCATGTAAAACCTAAATGACATTATGAGCCCTTTCCCCATTACTTTTTTTTTCTTAGTCTTTCCTTGTAAAATTTTGAGTCTGAATGTACAATGTAGATGTAACGATTGCATATTCATTTGCTGTAACTCCAAAACTGCTTACTGTGCCCTTGACCGTGTGTGAGTGTGGTTTCCCTATGACTGCTATTCTGTCCAGGATATCACCTGCCTTGTACCTCTGGCTTCCTGCAAAGAGACTCCAGTCTCACCAAGACCCTGCACTAGATGAGTACCTATAGTATTTATTATATGCTCTGCCACGCTGCCTCATACTCTCCCAGCATGAAAATTCATTGACACCCATTAAAGGTCTCCACAGCAAACATGCCCACCAACACCAACAGCGTGAAGAGTCCAGGGGTAGTATGGAAACAAACAATTCATAAACAAAACAAGAGCCAACCAGCTATAAATCATGATTTTATACAGTATGTAGAAATATTTGTACTGTATATTTCTGTATTTCTCATAGTATTAGTACTTTAGTATCCTGACTACTGCTTCATGATGCTGGTCTCTGCAATAAAACAAAGTTTGCAAGTATCAAATAAACTGTCAAACAATGCAAATTTAAATATGTGCTGTAATGTTTACATATGAAATAAATGTTTGTTTGCATGTATTGCCATACTCTATATTAGACATGTGTTGATCTACTGTTGCCGATTGATGCTGTGAAGAGCTAAAATTGAGTCTGTTTAGTTTCTGCTCTACAACCTGCTCAATTGACTTATCCTATTTGACATGTACATAATAAAAATGGCTTATATTGCACCTCTTTATTATTCCTTTTCTACATTTATGTTCTAAATGTTTTTTGTCTAGGTAAGTAGAGCTAAATCATTGTTAATACTGTTTAGAATTTCATGCAATACCCTAAATCCAACATTGTCATTCATTGACTAGAAGACATGTACTCTGCACGTTACAAACACTTCTCCATCTAATATTTTAACAAAATGTGTGCAATTAGTGCAATTAAAATTAAGGCAGACGAAATGAAAACACTGACTTTCAAATCTAAACAAATAAAATAAAATAAAATAAAAATCCTACAACTCTGACCCTAAACCAAACCACTGATAACATTTACTATATAATTTGTGTTTAGCAAGTAGTTGTTTGGATTTTATATGGCCCTTAGTCAACACAAATCCGTTTCTGAGCAATATGATGCATCAGAAACAGCTGTTTCTTCTCCTTTTCCCCCACATGTCCTTGTAAAACGACAGCCACTTTGTCAAACATCTAAGCACAAATGTGTTGCTGCATGGAGTAAAGTGAGACTGTAATCGGAGAACCCAGACGCTACATGATCTTATTTCCATGCAAACCATGTACTGGGTATAAGCCTCAGGAGACCAGCAGGACTGGTCCAAGAGGACAGCTTCATACCTCCAACGTTCTGTGGCCTGATGAGTTCAAGGCTGGAGACCCTGATGTGACTAAAGCGCCGCAGTTCATTAGATTCCTGTCACATTCCCTAGATGCCAAGCCAGATTCAGTACCGATTAGGCTGAAGTAGGTTTATGTTGGGAACTTGAAATATCGAAATAACAGGACAAGTGTGTACAGAAAATGGACATATGGACTCATGATAGCTTTTAGAATTTTATTATTTTAATATGTTCATTGTCTCAGGTTTCATTGTTTCATGAAATTAATATATTCTTACACAGAACTTCAACAGTTGAGGTCCTGCATCCTGCTTTTATTACGCTATTACGCTCTTCCTTATTCAAACTGGTGTGATGTGACAATTCATTAGTACTTAATTAAGATTTATTGTGTCCAGATCCATCTATGGCATGTAAGCAAAGTGAATTAGCTATGCAGACACATGCAGAAAATGGGTAGATGTACGTATTTACTGCTCAGTGCAGCTATACGACAAAAAACATTCGCGGTCTTCATTCCTATAGTAGCAAGGCAGCATTCTTCCTACACCAGTGATTGTGGGATACTAACATTTTTACAGGCTACTCGTTTTCCGGATGGAAAATATCGCCTACTTAAAATATAACATGGGACTTAAATCCAACAGGTGTATGGAATACTTTCATAGGAGGGAGCCAAGATGATTTTAAGATGGGGTGGGGGGTGGGGGGAATGGACTTCCTGAGGCGGGGTCAGGTGATAAGCCCATTTACTCATCAGTGATTATGATACAACATAAAGTACCAGGGATATAAAAATATAAAAGCCCTCTGTTTTCTGCTTGCCTTGGACCAGACTCCTAGAGCTGGTTGTCCTTTCCAAGACCTAATGCCCAATTCGTTACCCAACATATTTCCTTTCGACAAATGCCTGACTTTTGTTTCTCTCCCTCGTCACCATCCGCTAAACCCACACCCCACATAAAGTCACCCCCCCCCCCATAACGGTGATTTTTAATAACATATAAATCATTTCAGCAGTCTTTAAACATTACTGCCTGTTACCTTTTTGTGTCACGTTTACATGAGTAATTTACATGCTCGCTTACATTCTTTCTCTGCCATCAGAAGCTCTTTTACAAAGGCAGTCAACCAATGGCAAGTGTTTGTGCACAGCAGAGCCAATGAAGTCCGCAGTTGGTTCAAAGTGAGCTATTGTATTGCCATAATAAGCCAGTGTATTGATCAAAGTATAAAATCAAGCCAAAATTATATCAGAACAAATAAGAATGAAATAAGATCATACTTATCCGTCATATGGGAATCAACAATTTTGTTATTAAGACTCCCAAAAATACAAAATTCCTTTCCACCATTAGACCCCCAGGGGAATTCCTGGAACGAATCGAAAAATTTATACTCCACATTAAAGCCAGAACAACTTAGGATACTATCTACCAATTGCCTCTCAGTAAATGTTACAATATTACAAGAGAAACACAATATTAGAGTACAGTTTCAAAGACACTCAAGGCATCCAAGTATCAGTACCATTTTTTAAGGAAATATATTAAATCTAAAGATCCTTTTTTCTTAAGAAAATGAAGATTGGGGAAATTCCATCCGGGAAAAAAAAGACTGACACAGGAAAAACATTTGGCCGTCTAAGACACAAATGATTCACATCCGCATATTTTGTCTCCATAACTTTTCCTGGCAAATATTTATTCCCTAAAACGGGTACAATTTTCTCATTATATACCTTCACATAATCATGAATCCCACAGAAAAGAATAATTTACCTAAACCACATAAACCTGGAATCCATAATAAAACCAGTGTACCTAAAGTACACACTGGATACTCGCAGCAGCCAAAGCCACTGGGCCATCGAGCCACTAGTATATATTGATGGCGGATCTGGGAATACTCTTTGTTTCTGTTTTCTGTCCTCTTCCCAGGCCAACTCAGCAGTGCAGCTACTAAGAGCAACCCTACATTGTACTTCTGTCCTTAGCTCTAGACCAAAGATTTCCTTAAAGAACTCCAGGCACTTAAAAATATGTTTAATTGGACATAACCATTAGCATGTGACGCCTACAAAATTAACTGCAAAGTATGCACTCATTCTTGTGGTTGTGGCCAAAATACTACCAACTGCTGTAGACACTATATATTTTACAATTCGGGCAGAACATTCAATGTATTATCATTAATGTACATTTAATGCATGATGTACTGCACTGAATAGAGCATAAAAGAATGTGATTTATGCATCCTACCCTGACTTTTCACTGGCAGTGCTGTAGAAATCACTTCTGGGACACTCCATTTGGCTTTTGCGTTTTGTGTCTGCCATGTGATACTGACAAGTGTTTTCAAATTCCCTGTGGTTACTCAACAGTAAAAATTAAATACTGCAAAAAAATAATTTTTTCCCACGTACAGAGTCTGTTTAAAAGGACTAAAAGAACGCAGTATGGCAAGGTTCTCTTCTGAATTAATATCTTGCTGGTCAGCTATAGTTACTTTCGTTAAACGATAAAGGCTTCTGATACCTTATGATGGGGTAGTGGGTAGCGTATGGCTGAAATTGAATTATCACCTGAGGGTTGTGAGTTTCAGCAGAGGCTCTGCTCATGAGTGAGGTACTTAACATGCACTAGTGAAAACACCCAAAGCACTTCATTTGAGCTATTCTGCTGGAAGCATCCAGCTGTTATAAATCTGCAAACCTGGCAGGTTTCAGAGCTTCCACTAAGCAACACAATATAATGTTTAATTGTTGAACATGTATAATATCCATCTATGCATCCATCCATTTTCCATTCCTGCTTGTCCTATGCCAAGTGGGGCAGTCCGGAGCCTATCCAAGACTCCAAGGTTGCAAGCAGGGAATAACTCAGGATGGGCTGCCAACCCATCATGTGGCAGCACCCCTAACATTTAAATTAAAGTCCAATTTTTGGAAACTTTGGAAGCAATTTTTTTATCCACTTTGTTGAGCCAAAGGTGCTACATGGTTTTTAAACATTAATAAAGTTCCTAGCTCCAACCGTATTATGTTACTCGTGCGAATTCAGCGATGTCTTTAGCCGTCTACGGTGCATCTCAGCAGTGACTGGATGCTTGAAGTTGCAAATGAACTTGTATCCTGAAACATGACCGTTTAGTGGGGAGCCTGCCAGAGATCCGTTGTGTTTCCGTTAACAGATCACAGCCCCTCCCCTTGAGTGAGTCTGAGTTCAGACCTTTGGATGGGTGTATGCTTTCTCCGCGTGACCCTGACCCCCTGAATCAACAAGCAACTTGCTTGCAGTGAGGCCCAGGTTGCTGACGGGCTGTGCAGAGTTATGGGGAGGGGCCACTTTGTCAACTCCCCCCTACTAAAACACACCTACAGTTAAAGCCCAGATTTCTCGAAAGAAATTATTAGCCTCCAGAAAGTGTGCGTTTAAATTACGTCATTTCTAAAGGCCTTCTGGAGTGTTTAACAGGTTTGTGACACATTATGACATTAAAGAAAATGGCCGTGAAGACTTTGAGTGTGATTTGCTTTACATTAGTTATGGTCCCCTGTATCATGTCAGATTCCTTTTCGATTTCTATTTCTCTAAGCCCCCTCTGACTCCACAAAGGACCGCTGCCAGAACCTCAGCCACTTTATACCACTTTTAAATGAATGGAAAAACAGTTCCGACCCCAGTGAAGAAACCTTTCCTCCAGATGTGAGTCCTTGTATCACCTCCTTTCCAATCCTTTGTGTCTCACGTCACAAAGCAAAACCAATCTAATGACAAAATGTGTTGACATTCTCTTTATGCACCAGCTAGAAGCCTCACATTTTGTATTTGTATTTGGCTCATCGGACAGCAGAGCACAGAGATTCTGTTCGGCCTCAAGATGCCTGCTCTCCAAAAAAGCAGAGAGCTCCAATATTTCTAGCTGCAAATAATACCAGTCAAGCACTTTTACTTGGCCTGTACTGGCCATTGGCCAGAACAGTGGAAGGGCAAATCCTATTTGAAATACTTCCATTGGGTATACAATTACAAAGAATACAGAGAGACGACTGTGATGGAGAGACCTTTCATGCCCTGGTAGGGTGAGCAAGGAAGAGAGACAGGGGGAGAGGGCGGCGAACTTCAGAGGACTTCCTGAAGCTGCTTTGGAGGTCCTTAGTCCATGGGGTGACCTGTCCACCCCCCAGTACCATCGAGTGTTCAGAGGGGGCCAATGTGCTTTCTATTAGTTAGCTCAAGAGGGAAGTTAAACAAAGGGACAGAGCCTCCATTCATCAAGCCTCCCGACAAATGTAATGAGCCTGACGTTATGCATGGCGGACGCATACGGAGCAAAGGTGCTACATTTTACAATGTCATACACTCGCAACAATCGTTCTCATTGGAAAGCATATAACTCAACTGCATGACCCGACAAAGACAGCCGATTCTGTATGCAAATTAAATTTGGTTTTCATCTGTTACACATAAAGTTTATTAATGGCAGTAAAGAACTTACTCATAAAAAAATGATAGTTTTAAATCGCAGAATAAAAAATATATTTAATACTTCCTCAAATATGTTACATTTGGTTTGACTGGTAGTTTGATACTCGATCTGTGGTGAAGATTTAGTATTATTGATGCTTACGGACTCGACGTGAATTTGAAAACCAGAGGCTGTGGGAATATTCCTTTACTAATGATACCTTAAGTGTATACCTGAAGAGAAGTAAATGGATTATGTTTTGAAATCAGATCTCTGAGGTTTGGAGTTTGATTGAAAGGTCTTGCCATGCTGGCAGAAGCTTGTACAGCAACTGCACTTAAAAATTAGACAATCAAGCTGTGTTTTAATCACAAATTAACTAATGTCCCATATAGCTGTCCAGGTCAGTCTCCAAAAAGGAGTGTGACACATTATGACTATGTCACTATGACATTCACATTCATACAGAGGGGGACATTTCAGGTCCAGAAAGTAGAAATCCACACCAAGATTTTGTTTCAACCAGCCAGCTGAGTCCTCTGTGACTGTCACTCTTTATGCTCAACTGATTGGTTGAAACAAAATCCTGGTTTGGATTTTTTTTTTACTTTCTGGACCTGAAATGTCCACCTCGGCATGTATAGAGAAACGTGTTGCGTCATATTTATTCCTTGCGTTTTAATTGCATTTTGAAATAGAAAGTGATATTTCTACCACAAGCTATAAAGTCATCTTTCATCTTTTCATTCTTGAAGGCAATGGTAAGAAAATGTTTAATAAATACTCAGTTGTCCAAAGTACCTCAAAGACACATTTGCAATGATGATTCCTTCATAACATATGATAGCTAGTAAAACAAGAACAACATCCTGGAAAATATCAGAACTGGTTTAAAAAATGTGAGCTTCAAAACCTACTTTGCAATACAATGCTGTACAACAAAAATATATAACATGTGATATAATTACCATATAGAGTTGCACCATTCATTTTTGATCTCTGCTTTACTGGCAAGCTACTTGTCATATAAAAGTTGTCTTTCAGATGAATAAATGTTATCTTGGAATATGCCAGATTACCCCAATGGTACTGCTTTGTCCCATATCAAGACAATAGGGAGAAAGAATTTTGTTTTTTAAACCATTTTTCACTTGGTATGTTTACATTCATTTAATGATTTACTTTTTAAGCCAGTTCCCCAGGAGTGACATTGTGCATGTTTGACCCGAGGGTCACAAGATGTTTGAAATAGCTGCCAGATTCATAGGAGTGGTCTGGGGGCTGTCACCAAATCCCAGAACTTCACTGATTAATTTTAGTCATTTTCTGGATGCAAAACAGCACCTTTGCAAATGCCAATAAGCTATTTATTGCCACTTTCAGTCAGTAGCTGATTTTTAGCTACAGAACCCTTTTCTGACTAAACTTAATTAATTCCCTTAAACAACCCCACAAAAAACTACTTTGTACAAAATTGATGATATTAAAACAACAAAAGAACGGATGGAGATCCCAGCCATAATAACAATGAAGATATAAAAGAGGCTGCAACACTAACATTTGACTTTGTTCGGGAATAAGTGTTATAAAGAAAGTGGAAAAATTAGTGGGGCGTGAGAGGCATACCCTGCACGTCACCAACTAATGAAGGGCCATTAATAACCTCAGGAAACTTCGACAGTGTCTGGAAAGCTGTCATCTGCTCCGGTGAATGGAAATCCTCCGTGAGCCCTGTTCACAAAGGGAAGCTGCTTCTTCTTTGCTGTGAACATCTCAGTGGAGATTAACAATATGGTTCATATAAAGTAGTGTGGATGCAGTGAAAATAGTAAGAAAACACTTTTAAAAAAAAAAAGCTTAGACTACAAATTTTAAATAAGTTTGCATTTTTCAAGACATGTTATTTGAAATTAGTATTAATGTGGATGAGACATAAGGGAAACTGAGGTCATGTGATTTATTTGTATTCAGTGGGATATTCTTGGAAATGAATACGGGAATCTTTCTTCAAAGACACAGCACCTTGACCTGAATTATTCCTGACAAGAAGGAAGCAGTGTGCAAGGTCACTTGTTAATTCGTGGATATCCTCCTGGTCCACCTCCAGCTCCACCCTCTGCTGTCATTCGTTCATTCTTTAAATAAAGAAAGGCCTGGGCTGATGCCCAGTCAAGGAAAGCTAAGGAAGAAATGTGCTGACATGGACGGCTATTCTCACCACTGCGCCCCCGGAGACCGGACAGTCACGCTGCAGAGGAAGCCTCCTGTCTCACCAGCTATTGTTCCAGGACCACTCATGACTCCACCCCTGCATGTCGCGGCCCCTAACAGACAGTGCTGACTGGGGACAGTGCAGGCCAGTTGTTGTTCCGTGCGGATGTCGTACGTGTTCTGCCTTCTGAAGCACCCGATGCGCATCACATGATTTTATCCTGTTCAATTAAGAAGGTTCTTAGTGCTTCAAGAATTTTAAGGGGCATCAACCTGTCAGGGGATCCAGACAATTAGCAGTGATGCTGGAAGTGACAGTAAATCCGTAGTCTAAGTACTGGGTTTTGGCTGGATTTTCTAGTGTTTAATGAAATCTGTTGCAGTCATCCAGCACCTATGCTGGGAAGCACAGAAAGCGTGACAGAACGGAAGTAGACCTACGCATCAGATCAACACTTAATGTTTCTTTGCTTGTGTATGCGAAGGAATTTCCTCTAGGACCTGTAAAGTGTATCCATCTAAAAACTAGCCTCTCATGCAGTACATTCACTCACAAAGTCATACAGTAAGAAGCATGATTCACAACTGCCAAACCTCCCAAAGCAGCAGGCCTCAGAGGAAGCTCACACAAACCCCCGAGAGGACAGTCAACACTGCAAATACCTGAACAGTCAACACTCAATGCATGAAGCGACAAGGCTTGCTGCAGATCCCATACTGCTCCTCTGAAAATGAACAATAGAAGGTACAATAATTATTACAATAACACGTGCTACAAGTGATGATTCAGTATCCACGATAGAATATTTAGTTTTTTTTAACATTTAATCTTGCCAGATTGCCAGGGTCAACACTCCTCTGGTCCCGTACTTCGTGTCTCTTCCCTCTTTGGCCAGCAGGTGGCAGTGGCCATCCCATCTTGTCAACCCTTGTCAAACCCTTGTGTGTTTTCTTAGGCTTCCCCAACTGCTGCGTAGCTCATTGGGCTGAATGTGCGGCTCAGAGAATGAGTCGTGCTGGTCATGGGCCAGCCTCATCTGTTTATTTATATTTCTTGGATTTTTGTTTCTCAATGTTTATATTCTATATTATTCTTGTCCGAGGTTTTCCCTGCTTGTGTTCTGCTCTCTACCTTTCTGGTTCTGCTTAATTATCCTTATGTTCTATTCCTAGTGTTTAATTCCCAGTTAATGTTTCCTAGTTTCTGGTATTTATTCTGGTGCATATTAATAGTTATTAGTTCCACCGGTTGCCCGTTTCTTCATGCCAGTGTTTGTTGATTGTTCTGTTCTGTTTCTTGTTCTAATTGATGGTCTCCCACCTGTTCCTTATTTGCCCCAGTTTTCTGTGTATTGAAGTGCCTGCCCTACTCTGTTCTCCAGTGAGTCACTGCATTTGGTGCCTGTGCTGTGTTAATTACTGTGACCAAGGTACTGTGCCGCTGCCCTGTTTGCTTTTCCTAGTTCTGCTCCCAGTGTTGCTCTTTTCCTCTTGTTACCTTTTTTCGAGATTTTTATAGTTAGTTCTTGTTTCCATTTGTTTTTGCCCACACATGGACTTTTTGCTTTGTAGTTCGCCCAGTGTGTTCAGTTTCTCCAATAAACCTCTCTGTTGTCTCGGAGCTGCAAAATGGATTGTTGCCTAATTGCCTGCACTATGCCCTAATGCCATCAAGAAATGATGGTGAAGTTTGTTTACAAGGTAATCAGACATGCAACCAAGAAGATATAGTTAATTTGACCCAAATAAAGGGAAAATTTGGTTACACTGGTTTGAATAATTATAAAAATTAGACTTGATTTAACTTACCTAATATAAATATGACTAATAATGATTCTTACTATCAGAGGAAAGTGGTCAGCACATAGGTACAAGAGCCACATTACGCCATGATCAAATGAGTTTCCTGAAGACTCCTGCGGGGAAGGTTGTTGATGCCTGTCAGTCTGCAGAAGCCATATCTCTACGGCTTTAGGACTCCTCTAAATTACAGGCAGAGCTGTATTTACCAAATGTAGAACTTCGGCACAATAATAAATCTTCTTAGGAGAGTGTAATAGTCCCAAAACTCAAAGAAGCGAATACAAACATGCAGAGATCTGCATGCCACTGAAACCACAGAGAGAGTAGGATAACGTCACCGTGTCCTTTTCCTACAGTGGGTGTGTCAGCCCTTCAAGTCGAGGTAACGTTTCCACTGATTTTCAAACCTGAAAACGCAGGTCTTATGTTTTGAGGACAAATCCAACTTTTCACACTAGCCAGTCAAACGCACAAGCAGGATTAAATGGTATTAGTACTTGGATGACAGGAACTCCAGGAAAAACCACTCTTACGTGGTAAAATATCAACAAAAGGTATTTCTGGATAAATCTATAGCAGCAAACCAGTGAATTTTTATTAGTTGAGGATATCCCAAGATTAACTTCGTTATTCAGTCACTGGCTGGAAAAAATAACTTTCAAAACCTTCAGAACCAGAACTTAACATATAGTGTATGATGACTCTATTAGTACAAAGGAGCTGCATGTTAAGTGACTGTAGTTAACATGATTTACAGCCCTAAAACAATGTAAGCAATATATTGTACAGTATATAGTTCTCTTATGAAGGTGAAAATGAAAAATTCTTTTTCATATTGTATGTATTATTATTCTGTGATCAAAAGAAAAAAAAACACACACATACCATTCTGACCTACAACACAACTCCCTCTGAAACAGTTGTGTGGAAATGTTCTTGGATTGACTGTCGTTTGAAGTTGTGCTGTGACTACATGGCAGTGTTTCCATCTGTTTGGATAGTGTTGAGTGTTTCCTGTCTCAGACTGTGCCAAGCCCATGGGGTTATAAGTTACGGTGACGGAGGGGGAGAGAAAGTGAGGAATCCTCCTGTAAACGGCTGACTCTTGGGCACCCCAAATTCTCCCTTCTAATTCAGTAGATTAACCCACTTGCGTAATTTCAGAATCTATACTTCACACCTTAAAGCACTCAGAATACAGAGCCTCCACTATGTTAGTATGTTAAGATGCCTGCACTGTCAAAGAATATTTGACCACCTTTAAGAGCAGACTTTGAGATTGAGAGGTAAAGAACAAGCCTTTGAAATGCATGATAGAATTGATTCTGTAACTGCATGATATTCCATTTGATTTTTGTGACTATTTCTTCATTTGTTTCAACCAAGTGCATAAAATAACAAAATAACCAGGAATTACATAATAGTGCTATACTATGCCAGAAGAAGATGAAGAAATATTTCTTCATCTTCCCATTTAATTGGTGATGTTTTCTAGTACTTTATGGGCCTGGCTCAGTTTTGATGGATTTTTTTGGATTAGTCTTTATTTTTGGAATTCAAATGTGCAATGAAATACTGATAATTTTAATAATTACCCCTGAAATTTTACAAGTTCCCTGCAAATAATTGAGTGGAATATTTATTTTTTCTTTCATTCTTCTTAACTATACATTTCATATTTATATGTGCATGTTGCAGGGGCGGCATGGTGTTGCAGTGGTTAGCACTGTTACCTCACACCGCTGGGACCCGGGTTCAAGTCTCCGCCTGGGTCACATGTGTGTGGAGTTTGCATGTTCTCCCCATGTCGTCGTGGGGTTTCCTCCGGGTACTCTGGTTTCCCCCCACAGTCCAAAAACATGCTGAGGCTAATTGGAGTTACTAAATTGCCCATAGGTGTGCGTGTGAGAGTGAATGGTGTGTGAGTGTGCCCTGCGATGGGCTGGCCCCCCATCCTGGGTTGTTCCCTGCCTCGTGCCCATTGCTTCCGGGATAGGCTCCGGACCCCCCGCGACCCAGTAGGATAAGCGGTTTGGAAAATGGATGGATGGATGTGCATGTTGCATTTTATTGGATGACTTTATAATTTAATTCCCTCATAGCTAGTTAGTAACTTAAATGAGATCACTATGAATTTCGAGGCAGTTATGATATACTGCTAAATACAAATTAAATGTTAAAAGTGCTGTTATAAAATATATGTGGTACGTCTCATATAAAACACCGTCTGGGATGGTGTTCACTGGGTTTGTGATTGTGTTCTGTGCCGTACTTGTGTGCATGAAGGTGCAGTAAATTTTGATCACTGTAGCTTTCTGATGTTTATTTTTGGCAAACTGGTGAAAAAAATGTAGGAAGGAAAAAAACTGAATTAAACCAGTCAAGCTGACGTTAATCAAATACACACCATATAACCCTCTGCTTCCCTAATTGAGTTCATAGGTACATGTAAATAAAATCAAATTTAAAAAGCACAAAATATTTCCATGTCACGACTAAAAGATTTTTCATAGATGTTTCTATATGGATACAAATGCGATTTATGTTTCAATTTATGTTTTAGGCTATATGTAGTCTTCCAGTATTTAACTCCTGGAAACTGGTAACACCTGAAGAAATAATTAGACTAGTTTCCAGTTTCACCACCAGGATATTCTCCAAACATCAGGACCAAGCAAGCTTGATGGCATTTGTATAACTATGACACTCTTGACATCAACGAGCCTGTAAGGTTGTTTAGTTTGGCTCCAAACACACGTTCTCTCCAGACTTGAGCACATTTCCCTGTTTAGAAATGAAAGAAACTAAATCTGCATTTGCTCTTGTGCCATCTGTGTTAAAGATAAGACACAAGAATTGCTTTTTTCCAACAGTGACTTACCAATTAACCAATGAGCAATCATTTACAAACTCGGTGAAAAGAACATACTATTAATTTAAGACATACATTTGACAGTATTTTTGCAAGTACAGTGGGGGGGGGGGGGGGGGAACGTTGATTCATTCATTTTCAAACCTGCTTGTCCTATTCAGGGGGAATAGGATCACGGGAGCTACGGTGCAAGGCAGGGAATATACAAGGACGGGAACACCAATTTACACTGTAATTATCTTTAATTTTTCCTTCACATATGTGTGTTTCTTTAAAAACGCAGTGTTTCAGGTTTCAGCATGAAATGAGGCAAGTAGATAAACCGGGTAAGACTTGCAGGAAGATAAAAGCTGACATTGAAGCTGCTATATTTAAATACATATGGTTAACTACGAAAGAGGAAAACAGACAAAATTGCATATGTTTGGTGTCAGCAGTTTTCTGGGAACCAAGTAGGTTTACAGTGGAGACGCGGATGGCAAGTTATAAGACCATGTTCACCTACGGTCATGAGCCACAAGTAACGACAAAAGGTCATGGGGAGAAGAGACCTAAAAGAGGTTCCTCTGGCAGGTTGCCAGGTTCAGCACGAAATAGGGTCACTGCTCTTTTGGATCCAGAGGAGCCAGCTGAGTTAGTCAGGGCATCGCAGAAGGATGCCACCTGGCCACCTCCCAAGGGAGCGGTATCAGAAAATGCATTCTCCGAAACAGGTCATGAAACCAGCCATTAGGGATACTGCTGAATATTCAACAAAGCCACTCTGTGCTGAACAGCCAGAGAATGAGATTGATAAAAAGCAATTGTGGTGTATTCAGTTTCCAGTATGAAGTGGAGAAACACCCCAACTAGGAAATACCCTCTTTAGAACCTAAGATATCAAAATCTTTGAATTGTGACAGGACACTAGTGAAACTCCTCTGCTCAGTGGGGCACCGTTTATCACTGCTGCATACAAGCATGTGTAAATTTGCGAGGTCGGCCGGAGACAGCAATGGTCTTGATAAACACATCTGTTGAGAATGCAGCATGTGCTGTTTGGCCCGGAAAGCGCATTTACGGTTAGCCAAACACATAAATCAAAGCTGCATCCTTTTGCTGTCTCATTACGGGAAATGAGACACACGGCATCACAATTAGCTCGGTGTCTTCACTAAATCCAGTTTACATTTGGAAACTTCAATCATGCTGGATTTTGATTCATTGCGAGCAAGGGTTACCCAAAAACCATGGTCCTTTCAGCAAAGCAGACGGTTGATAAAGGAATTTCATGTTTGTTATCAGGTGTTGGAAAAAAAGGTTTGTATTGGGCTTGGTGAAACAGCTTCCTTTTCTCTTTGGCAGTTCTGAAGCTGTACCTATGATTTGACCTGAATTTATAACAAAGCAAGGAAAATAATCTAAGACTGTGCAAAAGCTTATTAGCAGCTAAACTATTTAAAGCAGTATTGCCCAATCCGGTCCTCAGGGACCCACAGTCGGTCCATGTTTTTGCTCCCTCCCAGCTTCCTGCCATGGACTGTTTGTGAGTCCCCAAGGTAAAGACTGGTAAATACTGACTTAAACAGTGTAAAAATAAGCAAAGGTAATAGTCACAAGTATAAATTGATCTTCGTGACCGAATACAGGTAATTGTCCCTAAATTGAGACAAAACTAAATATATTTCCTATTCATCACTAACTTTAAAATCTCAGATCTTCATTAAACTTAAGGCACATGGACACAAGTACATGTCACCATTTCTGTCGTGAACCACTGTTATCTGCTGAAAAAAAATCAAAGGGCTGGATGCAGTATCTAGAGTGGGTGACAGTTCATGATCTAAGTGGCACTGATGACTGTGACACACTGAGTGTAACGGACCAGATCAGAAAGTAGAGCCAGACACCCAGGGTGAATGTAGTGCATTATGCAAACCATTTTGTTGCCACTCACTTCACTACTGTATTTACTTCATAGCACCAGATGTAGCATGCTGCAAAAACCATGAATTCATGTATTTCTGTACCGCACTTCCAACCTCATCATTGACATAAATTCTAAGATTGTCACTGGTGTGTATTTGTAATCGGGCCCTACTGCTTTTATTTTTCCGCTGCCGAGGCCAAAACAGCATAGATGTAGAGGTGCATGCATATTGGAGCCAGTAAAGCAATGAGGTGGCAGAATAACCAAATTTAACTGCTGTTTGTTTATTCTGTAATGAGTAGCAGACCTATATGGGTGGTGCCAACTCAACACTGATCAGAACCAAATGTCAGGCACCATTAACTGTGCTAATAAAACATCAATGGTTGTCGGTCTCTCTCAGGGTCCAATTTTACATTAAGGTCAAACCACAACACAGCAGAAACACGGTCACAACAAAGACACCGGGGACGGAAAACGAGCAGGTAGATGAAAATGGAGGCGAGGATAACTCGCTGGGCTTGCATTCTCTCATTACTGCGCCCCACGCAGGGCTTCAGAGGAACAGCAGGGGGTCGCCGGGAGTGATTACCCAATGGGCTCGGCTTGCACCCACATTCCAGCTTGTTATGATCCAGAGGGACCATGAAACGCACCCGACAACAGCACCACACACACGCAAAGACACACATGGCAGACTTCTGTTCCCGGTGCTGCTGGCCTGAGCTGCTGTTGGTGTTAATGAGGAAAGGAGGCTGCCGTTTTGGGTGGCTAGCTGCAAGCAACAGGAGGTTTAAACGAAACAGCGATTCTTACAGTGCACACTGCATCCCAGGAGGGACCATCAAAAAGAAAGTGTGAGTCATCGTTCCATACAGTGTCATTCAAAAGTCTGGACACACCTGCTTTTAATGCACTTGTCTCTATTTTAGATGTGCTACTCACCTTATAGTAAAAGGCTTTGAGGCAATAAAGTAACACATATCAATTACTGCAACAACCAAGAGTAGTGTTAAACATCTCCAAAATGTTAGATTCTTCTAAATAGCCCCCTTTTGCTTCACTGAGAGTTGCAGACTCTTGGCATTCTTTCAGACAGCTTGCAGATGTAGCCACCTGGAATGCTTCTCCAACCGTCCTAAAGGAGTTTCCACAAGATCTGGGCACAAGTTGCCTACCGTACTCTTACTCTTCAATCTGACTCATCCCAAAGCAGCTCGATAGGGTTTGGGTCAGGGGATTGTGGGGGCCAGGTCATCTGTAACAGCACTGCATCTTTCCTTGTTCACAAGATATACTTACTAAATAAACCCGAGGTGCACTTGGGGTAATATCTTGGTGAAAAACAAATGATGTTTAGTAGCTGCATCCAGGCATGTGACTGGTACTGTGAGGTCCAATATGTACTAGCAGGTGAAAACTGAAAATTGGCCCAGCTTAGATGTCAGAATTTTATTATGGAAAAGGCGCATGACTGTGTTCCTTGGGGGGGGGGGGGGGGGAGGCTGTCAGCCATCAGGTACCTGTATAAATTGAGCGAGAGTTTGGTTCATATTACCAGCACTAAGCCAGACTTATTTTCGGTGGGTGTTGGACTCCACAAGGGCTGCTTTTTGTCACCGGTTCTGTTTTTAACTTTTATGGACAGAATTTCTAGGCATAGCAGAGGGGGTCTGGTTCGGGGGCCTCCGGATTGCGTCTTTGCTTTTTGCGGATGATGTGATGCAGTTGGCATCGGCAGGCTGAGACCTGCAGCCTGCACTGGGGCAGTTTGCTCCTAACTGTGAGGCAGCCGGTATGTGGATCAGCATCTCCAAGTCTAAGGCCACGGTTCTCGAAAAGAAAAGGGCAGATTGCCCCTTCCTAGTGGTGGATGAGTTGCTGCTTCCAGCAGAGGAGTTTAAGTATCTCGGGGTCTTGTTTACGAGTGACGGATAAAGGGAGCGAGAGATTGACTGACAGACTGGTGCAGCGGCAGCAGTAAGACGGACACTGTACTGTTCTGTTGTGGTAATGAGGGAGCTGAGCTGGAAGACAAAGCCTTCAATTTACTGGTTGTACCTACCCTCACCTTTGGACCCTGTGACCTCACCTCAGAAAAGTGGCAGAAATGGATGGATGGATATCAAATACGGTCACACAAAAATTCAATTAATGGTTTTTGAGATATTACTCTAAGGTTACTCCCTGGCCGGGACTGAGAGGCTTAGGAGGCATCTCTACCACCAGGCCATAAACGTTCTGAACCTGGACATACCACTGCACCTCACACCCTGATGTACACTGTGCTCTGGTACCCCTCACCATATCTGCACTGTCACACTGGTCACTGCTTGCACTTTTAGCTTTTTTCACTTTAACCAGTTTACATAACTGGATTTTAACTTGCACAGTCTAAAAAGAGCATTTCAGGATGCATTTCACTACGTGTCGTACTTTGCATGATTATGTATGTGACAATTAAAGAATCTTGAATCTTGAAATCTTGACTGATATTTTTGGTCTAACCTTTGAAAAATCATTGCAGGTCAAAGGTAACTTTCAGTGTGGTTTTTGAAAGAAATATGGACATAGCTTGGTGCATAGGTTGGCAAAATGAGTGAGTAATATCCTGTACTTTATTGAAAAGAAATATTTAAATGTGACATTTCTGGACACAGATACGATACGCTGAATCTGAAGCGTTTCAGTTTTTACACTTTCCTCCAGTCAATGCACTTACCCATGGGTCCCTAGTTCCAGCCACAATAAACATATTAAATCAGGTTAGGGATTAAAAATAGACTTAAAATAAAAAGATAAATTGAATTAAGGTTACTATTACTTTAAAGAATCCTGAAATGCAAATGTTGGATGCAAATATTATGAAACAATGTAAAATAGTTTCTGTGATACCTTAATAGCTGTCCCCATTTTTTCTTTTTGCACACAGCCCTACGGATATTCCATAATGGCTATTCTGTTACAAGGGGGTGTTTAAAGTGGTGTTCATGAGAGGGAGGTGAGTGTATGTCACTCAGCTCAGAGAGGTGTGGCTTCTGTCCACAGTCATATTTCTGTCAGGATATAGAACACAACTTTGTTATTAGGGAAACAGCTGCAGATCACTCTGCTTTCATAAGGAATGCTGAGAACAAAGCTGGCAATTGATAACTGTGGTCTACAACACAGGTTATCCTCAAATCCATCAGTGCTTAGACAGCACATGCTAACACAGCTGATGCACTGTAAAATAGAACATCCCATGTTTTTTTTTTTTTTTTATCAGAAATATCCTGCACAAAATACACGACATCTAGTAATAACCATGTTCCTGTTATTCCCATTATCCTTATGTCAAAAAACTCAGGATGGCCAACAAACACCAACTAGAAAGTATTTACAAAGCAGGAATCATAATTACATACGGTTTGAACTATTATAACAAGACTCATATACTAATAAATGTAGCAAATTTAAAGATACTGGAAAATCATGCATAAAAGTTTCCCGCATTTTAGTAGTTGTTTAAACTGTGTATTATTTTTCATTAATGGGTCAATAAAGAATATAATAAGTCCTTTATTACAATAGGGGCACTGCACTCTTAAAAAAGTGGGAATGCTGTTGAAAATGCTTTACGACAATTTAGGTATTATACATGCTTTACCTTGCCAGGGTTTAGTTGTGTTACAGGCAAAAAAACAAATCACTGTATAAAATCTTTCAGTAAATCCTTCTGTGTCTGCTATAGCATTAAACCACATAAACAAAAGAAAAAAAAGGTTGTGTAAACCTAGTCAGTGATGGAAACAGCAGACAGTGACCTGACCTTTCCAAAATGAAGTGAAATGTACTGTGTAAACTCTTCCAAGGCTCTGTTATTTATTTATTTTTAAACTGGAAGTTTTTACCTCTGGCAGCGCTCCCTTATACCGTTTCGCTTCATGCTCAAGCTGTGGCCAATGAGAAGCAGGA
Organism: Brienomyrus brachyistius; assembly: GCF_023856365.1. Lineage (NCBI taxonomy): Eukaryota > Metazoa > Chordata > Actinopteri > Osteoglossiformes > Mormyridae > Brienomyrus > Brienomyrus brachyistius. The sequence continues at coordinate 12,002,512 of NC_064546.1, forward strand.
CTGATTTATCTGGACATGAGCCATGAAGGAGTGATGATCATCTGCACTGAAGGTAAGTACACTTACAAATCTCTGCCTGTATGCATATATCCACGTGTTTATATTATTTATGATCTGCAACATGTCGTGGCATATGACAGACCACCTGAGAGAAGCTAATAAAATGCTTTGTTTTGTTTTTTTTTAGAAACCTCCATTGACCTGGAGGGACATGCCATATCAAAGGAGCAGTACATTGTCCTGGATGGACATGCCATATTGAAGGAGCAGTACGCTGTCCTGGACGGACATGCCATATCGAAGGAGCAGTACGCCGTCCTGGACGGACATGCCATATCGAAGGAGCAGTACGCTGTCCTGGATGGACATGCCATATCGAAGGAGCAGTACGCTGTCCTTTATAATAATAAAATGGCCATCCTAAATTCCATTCAAATTTACGGTCTTCAAGGCACAAACCATTTTCCCCAAAGTTAGTATTTGATTTTTACACTGAACATCTGCTCCATGTCTTTACAGTGGTACTTACCCCTAAATTAAATAACACCCATTCGTCTGTTTACATTCCTCCACAGTCATCACTTTCAGTGATCCCGGAGGCTGCACCACTTACCGGAAGGAAATCCCAACCAAAGCCGTGCCATATAATTGGTAAATGGTGACCTGTCATTTCCAATAGTGCTGGTTGCATTTAGGAATAATAATAATAAGAAGAAGAAGAAGAAGAAGAAGAAGAAGGATGCCCCTTCTCTCAGTGCTCAGTCATCTAGTATGTCTAAATTGCACATTCGTAGTGTGTGACTTACTTTCTGTATATTTCCTGACGGTTCATCGCCACCATGCACTGGCTGAGTAGGAAAATCAGGTCTGGGAAATTATCTGTGGAGGCCCAAATCCTAGTGGAGTGGGTGGGGGCTTTTCAGGACTATTTTCAGGCCCCTTATAAGCTACAATAAGTCAAGCAAAACATGTTAGAACATTTTTTCTTCATTTTCGCTATTATTCATAGGACCTGAACATTTTTAATGTCTAGGGAAAATGGACAGCGTGCCCTCTAGTGTCTATTTTTATTATTACATCCCTTAGTTTTGACGACCTCGAATAAAAGAGTATAAGAATATCACTTTGCATCTAATCTAATAATTATCATTATCCAATATAATTTAATCATAACTTTTACCAGGATTCTGAAATAATTATGTAATCGTCCTGTCGCTGTCTCCCTCCCCATCCATCTTATACCCGCCTATCCTGGTCAGTGTCTCGCGGCGTCTTGGCCTATATGTTAGAAATTATATAATGTGTCATTTAGCCTTCTTTCCTAAAAATATCTGTACACCCACCGTAAATTACAGGTTATAGGTTTTTGTCAAACTGTGGTACAGTTCTGAGGTGGTACAAATATCAACTGTCGTACATTATGACTACTTTACGACAGTATATCCTCTTTACGGCGTTGATTACTTTCCGTAGACAGAGATGGCGGCAGCGGCAAGCAGTCCAGATGGAGATAGAGATGGATCTTTTTTAAGGGAAAATGAAGACTTTGGCGGAGAAGGACATTCGGAAACACCTCAGGAGTGTGCAGCGGCAAAATGTCTGGACCAGAAACCCGTGTGTCTCATCGTGCTCGGCATGGCCGGGTCTGGGAAAACCACTTTTGTTCAGGTAGTTAGCTGGCGAGCTAATGTCATCTGCGCTTACAGTACATCAGGCTCATGTGCGCGTCTGTTATAATGAGCAATTTTGAAGAGATGTTCTTAGTGCCCGTTTTTTACATTATCTGCCCAAAAACATTATGTGTAGCAGCAACGTCTGTTTTCCCTTTGGATAGCTAACTCAACTCTATATTAACTTTATAAATATTAGACAAGCTTAGCTAATCTTTTACCTGGTTTACTGGAAAATAATTTTTAGCAATTTTTATGTAGCTAGAATTTTTTTTAATTGAATAGAAAAAAACGACTTATTTAGCAGCGTGTAGGTGTTGCTGTAAAGTTACCAAAATAAGTATATTATTTTTTACCTAAGAAATGATGGTCCTTTTACTTCCAGCGACTTACAGCCTACCTTCACACCAAAAAGTCTCCTCCTTATGTGATAAATCTTGACCCCGCAGTTCACGAGGTTCCTTTTCCAGCAAATATTGGTAAGCAATTTCACACTGGCTGGTTAAACAATGTCATAAAATAGAGGTGTGCTTTTGATAGTCTTCTGTTGCTTCTAATCTTGGTGATGATGTCTACTTACCAATTGCCTTTCAGTTAAACAAGTGTTTCCCAACCCGGTCATCAGGGACCCCCTGATAGTCCTCATTTTTACTCCCAGCTGGGAAGTAGCAAAAATATGGGCTGCCTGGCAGGTAGCTGGGAGGGAGCGAAAATATTGGACCGTCTGGCAAGGAGCTGGGAGGGAACAAATTTTCATATTCATTAGCTCTCTCTTTTGTTGATCTTAAATTAGTTACTATTAATTCCTTAACACATTAGTGTTACCTTTTTTTCTTTTCTGTTAATTGCTTTGCAGCCCATTTTTACCTCTACCTTTACAAAAGTGTTTTTTTAATTTTTTTTTTTACCAGTAGTTCCTCTCAGCTGCACGTGTAAATCCTGACCCCATCTGATGTTGAATGTGTGCATCACCATTGCCACAACTATAACTCATAAAGAAGTCTGTTTATTGCCTTGCTGTGTTGCTCACTTGCCTTCTTAAACAGTAAACCTGTCTACGTGGCTCTCCTCTGTATCCTTTATTTGTGGAGTAACTTAGTGTAAAATTAGAAACGACCCACAATCAGGTCAGTGCATGTTTAATCGGTGGGTTTCCCCCTGCACAGTGCATTTAGCTGCGTGGCTAATTTCTCGCTTTTGATTTGCAGATATTCGTGACACTGTCAACTACAAAGAAGTCATGAAGCAGTATCCTTTTTGTCATTAAGTCTATACTTTTGCGAGGCTTTTTCCTGTTTTGGAAAGCTGGAATGCTCAAACTTGCATGCCCCTTTAGTACTGCAGTGCTATTAGCATGCTGTGTAGTTCAACAGATTGTTTGCAACAATTGCTTCACCAGGTTTAAATATGAAAAAATGATTAGCATAATGTACAGACAATAAAACTGGCACTAGCTGATCTGAATTACTGAGCTTGTTAGGTGAAACGTTTTTAGATCCATAGCTGATAAAACTAAATTTCCTTCAATGTACATGCAGATATGGCTTGGGCCCTAATGGTGGAATAGTCACATCTTTGAACCTGTTTGCAACCAGATTTGACCAGGTAACAATAATAAAGTGAAACGACTTTTCGCCCTTTTGATGTGAATAACAGAAGCTGTGCTATTATGTGAGTTTCCAGAATGTAAATAGGGCAATGATGTCATTATAATGTAAATCTCTCATTGTCTTGCACCTGATCTTACTGGTCCATGGTGGAACGCACTTGATGTGTAAAGTGTAAATACGAGTGGAAAGGCTTACAGCAATGTGCCTGAGAAACATAATGGTGAAATTTCTGGAATATAAAGGTTGTGATTCTAAGCTTAACATTTTAAAGCGTTTTCAATGTAATGGTCTTATAAATCCACAGATGAGTCAAAATATTATCTTCTTGTAGCAGAAATGCCTGTGTGCTGCAGCACCGATCACCTGCCACTAGATGTCACCTTTGCTGTCGATAGCATCATTTTGTATTAGTTTGCATATAATAATGCTTTCTCAACATCTTAACCCCAGGTTATGAAGTTCATTGAGAAAAAACAAAATAATCACAAGTGAGTTTGACACAATTTTTTAGTATATTTGATTGTTTCGTCTTACAGAATTGACCCTTAATTTAGCACTCTTGAGAATGAATGTACTTACTGATGTGAGGTATTGAAGTATTCAGTCGTCAGTTCCAGGGACAGTACTGAACCCTACTCTCTGATCCTCACCCGTATGTCTCTTTGCAAAAAGTTCCTGTTAAATAAATAATGTTGGTATTATAATGTTGAATCTCTCCACCTATAGGTATGTTCTGATCGACACACCAGGGCAGATAGAAGTGTTCACGTGGTCGGCTTCCGGAACCATCATCACGGAAGCTCTGGTATGTATAAGAAAACACGCGTGTGACCTAAATGGTTAACCTCAGCTATAGGCAGCCACTGCTTTCTGACACACTCATGATCATTGACTGTGCTCTCATTCACCTGTGCTGTGAAAGGCGAACGACATGCCGCTTACTCTGCTCTCCACGACTTTACTCTACATTCGCACTGCTGTAGCCCCGAAAGGGGTCTTCAGACTTCACGTATCGTTAATGTGAGTCAGCGCATTCCTCAGTGCTGTAAGGCCGGAACGCTGATGGTGACGCTCATCCCACAGGCGTCCTCCTTCCCCTGTGTTGTCGTGTATGTGATGGACACGTCCCGGAGCGTCAACCCTGTGACGTTCATGTCCAACATGCTGTATGCCTGCAGGTCTGTGATCCCGTCTGCTCTCATTCCCCACGACACGAATAAGAGGAACATGAATGCACTATGAACTACAATCCATTATGATCAACTACTCTCAGGATCATTGCCTCTGTATTCCGCTAATCAGTTTTTATATTTATAAGTGGTGAATTGTCCTAAACAGCCTGCAGCGCTGCAACAACGTGTTAACACTACATGTGGTCCCCCAGTTACGAATAAGATCGAGTTCTCAATGTCTGTCTCTAGGTCGAACTTGTAGGTCAGAACGGGTACATGCAGTTCTTATTTAGTGTCAGTTAGTGAAATTTCTGTCTTAATATATACCATGTATTTACTGTACTGTACCTTGAGCCGACCATCTGCTGAAGTCAAGCAATGTTTTCATGAGTGTTACAAAGTAGTGCGTGCGTTCGTTATTAAGAACTTAACCCTGGAACTGCCTGTCATGCAGCGCTAAAAGGCCGTGCAAATATATGCTGTGCTGAAGTGTATTACGCAGGACCGAGCAATGATTCCAGGATTGCAAAGCAAAAAAAATCCAGAAGTGGAAATATCGAAAAAGGGCTCTGCTTTTTGACTATTTTGTAGCTGAAAGTGTCACAGATATCCTTAAATCAAACGTGAGACTTTAACCCGCCACTATATGCATTATCGCACTGTTATCGGTAATGATTTTCAGCAAACGGGAAATGGATTTTGATCATCTGTACTTGTAATTGAATGAATTGATGCAGTTCTACAACTTGTGTTATAAGGCTGTGAAATGGAAATTCGCTAGTATTTGTACTGATTTTTAAGTTCAGCTATACTTATGCAAACGATTACTAAAAGACTACATGCCATGTTTGAAAATTCTGTATTCAGTTCATTTTCAATCTTTAACAGTAGAGTAGTTCATTATATTAAAAGATCTTCCATGAGCTGCTGGTTTTTGAAAATATTCCTGTCTTTTTATTCTATTTTTAGTCGGGTTGTTGAATGTTGCTTATGAACAGTGTCAGATATATACAAGAATAATACACATTTTAAGACGTTATTCATCAGAATTGTTTCAAACAGCAAGTTTTGCCTTAACTGCACTTCACAGGTCTTTAGTTGCTGTTTGCGCGGCAGTGTTTCTCATCTTGCTACATTGTTCCCACAGCATTCTGTACAAGACCAAGCTTCCCTTCATTGTGGTTATGAATAAGGTATGGATATGAGGTCTGAGCTGCTTTCTGTAATCATAGCAACAAACACTTTACGGTAATAAAATGTCGAAATGTTTGTGCACATGTCTGTATATATATAATGTCAGTTTTTTAAGACTTTGTGTTGCTGCTCCTACTTTAATGCTTTGAATATGTAAGAAATTGGAATCGAAGCTTCCTCTGGTGCTCTAGACTAATCATGCAAGCAAGGATTTCATTTAAATAATTCGTGCAGATGATATGATTCATGTGGCGTGAACTGGGCTAATTTCAGCCTTGATATTTTGAAGTGATATAGGAAGTACAGTTTTCATTAGATGTGTCCATTCATGCATATGGATGCACTGAAAAGAAAACACAGAGAAAGCGAGTTTTTCTTTGTTGCTGTGTACGGTTTCAAAAACGGCTAATATCGGTCTTCCTGTCGAGCTCCTAGACAGCGTGCCTGACATTGATTTGTCCTTCTGGTATTTCAGACGGACATAATCGATCACAGTTTTGCAGTGGAGTGGATGCAGGATTTTGAAGCGTTTCAGGATTCCCTAAACCAGGAGACATCTTACGTCAGCAATCTGACTCGCTCTATGAGTTTGGTCCTGGATGAGTTCTACAGCAATCTGCGGGTACTAGGAGAAGAACTACTCAATTACTCAAAACTACTCGAAAAAATAATTTCCACATCATCTTAAGTTTTTATTCAGGGACTCAAACTCATTGCACAAGGATACTTTAAAAAGAAAATTATGTCCTCAATCAGAACAATACTTGCACTGCTCTGTCTGCACTTTTATGCGGTTTACATCAAGTTCTAGCACGTCATTAGTGTAGTATGCAGCGTATCGTCTAGTCGCTGTAAATGTAGTATACTGTAGTCAATATGCACATGTTAGTATGTCCTGGTATATTTTTTAGTATGTAAATGTAACAGCATGGTATGCAAAGCATGCATGCATGGTATGTTTTTTGTCCTAGATGTATATTATGTATATTAATGGGCTGACAATAAACATCTCCTGAATAAAGAAAATGGTAATGTCCCAGTCTTTGTTAGTGGGGGCTATTCATATGTAAGTGCAGGATATTAGAACGACAATTGAAAATGCATGTTTTATCAGGCCTTCGGCATGACGTGCTACCAGTATCCCTTGTACACCTTTTTTTTTTTTGCATATACAGGTGGTTGGAGTGTCTGCTGTTACAGGCAGTGGGCTGGATGAGATGTTTGTGCAGGTGTCGGAGGCTGCGAAAGAGTACGAAACGTGAGTCATGTGAAATTGCTTTTCCATTTCCTTTGTGGATTTTTCTCTGGGCTTTTCGCTGTTTGGAGGTGGCAAATTTCCGTAATAGTTCTTTTTTTTTTTTTTTAAACCTTTGAAGAACGATAAGTTTTTACTGCCAGGGCACAACTGTGTTTGCTATCTGCTCTGTAAACACTTTGCCAGCCGGGCTCCAAGTTCCTGCTATTCTGAGAGTGTGCGTCCTTACGTTACGCAACTTTGTTAATTAAAAGACGGGGAGATTAAGAGTTATTTTTAAATGAGTGCTCTTTCCTTTGAAGCATCGTCAGCCGTCGGCATGTAAAGCATGTGGAGGGTTTATGCTTGGAGGGAGCTTATCTGAACACACAAAATCCACGTCTATAATCCTGAAACCTGGCCCACTTTGACCAGGGATGAGTCGTCGGCCCAGCAAGTGGCTCGGTGAACTGCGGGGCTCTGACTCAGCGGCTCTGCCCCGTAATCTCCGTTATAAAACCCTGACAAAAGAGCTGTACTCTCACCCAGCTTCCCCTACTACCTGAACTTTCTGCCTGAAGTACTTTTTCACTGGCCGATAAAGACATCTCAAATGCATTTCTGCTGAGATGATAGGCCACCTTTCTTCCGTTTCTAAAATATATCGTATACGAGCATGGCTTGTGGCCAAATGTACCAGATGGCATGGACCTGATATGGTCCAAATCAGTATTTTCTCAACCCAGTCCAGTCCTGTACTCCCTCCCAGCTCACAGCACACCTGTACCAGGTATACAGTGTTCTTTGATTGCTTGTTTCAGGTGTGCTAGGAGCTGGGAGAGAGCAAAAACGTTGACTGACTGGGTTGCGAAACAATGTAACAAATAATAGAGAATAACTGTGTCTGCAGTGACTTGAAATAAAGTAATGTGTCTGTGACAGTTCGTCGTATGTGAGAGCCGTGGCTGCTGTGTAGCATTAAACATTAAAGTCCGTGTAACACAATACAGTGTATCTCCTTTCAGGGAATATCGGCCAGAATATGAAAGACTTCGCGGAGAGTTGGTAAGTATCACATGCTCTGTACGTCATTCCCTGAATAAAAACACAGATTTTTATTTGTGTCAATAAGAATGATGCATCATGTACAACACAACTAATTTGACTTTTGCATCATAGTTTAACTGAGACAAGTATGAGTTTGCTTGCTATAGCTACAGATTGTGACACATTGCAGTGCCATTTCCTTATTTTAATATTTGATTTAAGTGTCTGTCTTTTGGTTTTGCCTGTCAGCGTAACAGTGGCAGCAAAATAATTTATACTGAAGTTATATAGTTGAAATGAAATATAAGTGACAATATATAAATTGCATACGAAACATTTTTCTTTCTTTTTGTGGTTCAGTCTGCTCACATCGCTTCCATTATTATCGACGGCAGATCTGTGTCGCATTTTTAGACGCGTGTTCCAGCACAGTTCTCATCGTCTGCTGTGATGTATCGTCGTGCTTTCTAGTGCTTTGGCCGCTTGGCGTTCATCCTGAAGCCAGAATCCTGGCCGCCAGGATTCCAGAGCATGATTGCCATGTGGAGGAGGGAGGTGCTGGTTAAAATCGGCTGGGTTATGTAGCCCAGTGTGTCCCGCTCCGGTCCTTGGGGACCTGTAGATGATCCACGTGTTTTGTTCCCTACTTACCGGGAGCTGGGAGGGAGCAAAAGTGTTGGGAACCGCTAATGTAGGCTGATCGTTACTCACTTCCAAACCTGTCAGGGGCCTGCAGGTTAAGCACTATTGCACCTGGTAACATGTGCTCTTCAGAGAAGGTGATTGGCTCTTCAGGGGGTTAATCAGAGGACCTCACACCCTGCTTATTAGGCAGCGCAGGCGTGGGTGGACAGTGAAGCCTGGTACAGAATTTAAAAGGGTACATTTGCTTGGGAAGAGGGAGGGTTCTGAAGATTCCTTCTGTTAAGTGATTCAGCTCATCGCCAAGTCATTGCAGGTACCTTTTGGTGACTAAATATGTTACTATATACAGATGCGAGAAAAGGTTTGCGTAACCTTTGGAATTAGCTGAATTGCTGCATCAGTGGCTCTGAAATTGCATTCTTATCTTCATCTATATTTGTAGATAGTATTATGTAACGGGCACATTGCCTTATCTTTATTGAGCATGTAACTTAAACAATCATTGATGGAAAAAGTATGCAAACCCATCTTTATTGGCAATAAATGCGATGAATTTCTGTACCTTCTCATTGGACCTTTGTAGTGGTCCGGTGGTATTTTGCGCCATTCAGATCTGTTTGACTTCTTTTATATTTGTGCTGAGACTTGTGTCAATGGCCTGCATCTGATGACACCCACATTTCACTGGACCTGAGGTCTGGAATTGCCCATTCTGAAGTATTGAAAGTATCCCATTTGACAGAGGTGGAGGTTTCCGGTTCAGAGAATACAAATCCAGACCAAGATTTTGTTTCAGCCAACCAGTTGAGTACTCTGTGACTGTGACTCTCTATACTCAACTTTTTGGTTGAAACGAAATCTTGGTCTGGATTTGTACTCTCTGGACCGGAAACCTCCACCTCCAGTGTTTTTCGGATCACTGTCATGTGGTGTGACCCAGCTTCTTTTGAGTTTATCCCTGACATTCTGCTGTGGAATTTTCTGATACTTTTTCGAATTCATTAGTCGCTCAGTGTGTGCAGTCCACACAAAACCCACTACAGGATCGCAGCTTTATATGTTGTTCCTTCACCATGCTTCTGGGCTGGGATGAGATCTTAATGCAACGATGTCATGCTTTCATATTTTTTTAAAGTATTGTAGCTTTACCAGAAAGTCCAACTTGTGGCTCATCTATGTGTAGAACGTCGGCCCATTGCTGTGGAACATCCGGTTGGTATTTAGGAAACCTGAGCCATGCCGCAATTGCTCTGTGGTGACCTTTTTTTGGTATGGTGGACTCAGTGTTGTGTGTGTTGTGTGTCTAGCTCCATCCAACAGGGAATAACAGGGAAGCTGAATAGCAAACTGAGTGTTTCACTGACTGTGTCTCTCTTCTGATGTTTGATTGCCTCAGATTGAAGCCCAGAACAAAAAACAGCAAGAACAGCTAGAACGACTAAGAAAGGATATGGGAGCTGTTCCCATGGAAACCTGCACTCAAACAGGTTAGTGTGACCCTCTCCTTGTGCGGTATTGTAGCTGGGCTAGTAAATGAGGAAGTCTGCAAAGGTTAGAATGAAAGGCTTTAAACAGTAGAACTGTCACAGAAGTTAGCTCATCGAGGAAGGTCGTACCCGCTGGGATCCGCCTTCTGGGTCCCGTCATTTATAAGGTGAGGACCACAGTGAGTTTCTGAGCTGGTTTTGTTATAATAATGTCCCTGTTCACCCCCCCCCCCCCACATAGTTTTGTGGTAGCAGCTGATTTCTTTGCGAAATTGCACATTTTCTAGAAGCTTCAGAGCAGAGTGGGCCCAGCGACCTCATCTTCACCCGGGGGAATGTGGGTGACAGGGATGAGGACGTCGACAGTGACACTGATGATATTGACCATACAGGTACGTTTGGCGTTACATGGCTTAAGTCCCACCATAAAGGCGTTACTGGAATGATAGATGGTGTCTTTTAATTCCACCCCCCCCCCCATAATGACCTCAATTCAGAGGCTTGTCACGTAAATGAGGCCGTTGGTCACATGTTGACCCACCGCACACTGGCCTCCTGTTCCAGGATGACACTCCTCACGCTGTGTTTTAATGGAACACCTCCAGGCTTCAGGTTCAATGTCCATTTCTGTCTCTCTCCTGCCCCTCAGCCACAGATGAGAGCAAAGAGGTCACAGCCTTCAAGAATTTCCTGCAGGAGCGGAGAGATGTGGTCAATATTCGCAACAAGAAGCTATGACATGAGCCAGCTGGACACCGGAGCTTTCTATTCTGGTCTATCATGTTTTGTCCCCATTCTAACTGGTGTGAGGTTTGCCTGGTCACTGCAGCCAGCACTCGTGGTCAGCGTTTCCCAGCCCGGTCCTCGGGGACCCCCAGACAGCCCACATTTTTGCTCCCTCCCAGCTCCCAGCCAATCATGAACACTGAATACCTGGAACAGGTGCACTAGGAGCTGGGAGGAAGTGAAAATGTGGGCTGTCTGGGGGTCCTCAAGGACTGGGAAGTTAGACACTGCTGTAGGTGAAAACGAGTCGGATAAACTGGTCGTCTGACTGCTGCTTCCCGCATTTATTTTTGTATGTTTGTACAAAGCTCTTTCAGCAAGGGACATTAAAGATACCTTTTCAGTGAATGGCAAAGGCAGTTTTTGCGCATGAATGATTATTTTCGACTAAAATCTATAATGTAAATGGACGTTTTACTGTTTTCTGTAAATGTGAATTAAATCAACATAGTTTTTCCTGAAGTATATCCTTCTCCAAATCCCCTAATAAATTGTTTTGATATGCTTTTTACAATTATTGTTTCATAATTACCAACATATAGAATTGTAAACTCCTTTGAAAGAGAGTATTTTGGAGAAGTTATACGTTCAATGGATTGTGATGACAAGTGATGGCTTTACTGGGCGAATGTACTGTCGGCGCTCTGCTGTGCCTGGAAAAATCAGGTTCTAGCCAGTTTGAGCTGAATAAAGGCGTGAGGATGTCTAGCAGAGCCTGTGCTCGTGAATGCCTCTGTGTGGGCTGCTGCTGTGAAATGCCAAATGTGAATGAAACAAAGAGGCACGGAAACGAAGAGCGGCCTTCAGAGGCCGGGTCCTACGCTTTCCCTCCCACCATCTGCCGCTCGGGCACGCTTCACAGTGTCCCTGCATGCACACCCCGGCCCCCTTGCTCTTCTGCATGCTGAAGACACTTACTTGGCAGGTGCCCTCTTCTGTGTTTCCATTCACTTTAGAGGCATCTCTCAGACCCAGTCCTCGCGGACCCCCGCGGACTGTCCACGTTCTTACCTCCCGGCACACTTGTACCAGGTGTTTGATGTTCTTGATTGTTTGCTTCAGGTGTGGTGGAAGCGAGCAAAAATGTGAAGAGTCTGGTGGACCCCCCCCAAGGGCTGGGTTTGGAAACACTGGCTTTATACACTGAAGCTGCATGCATTTTTGACTAGGGGATATACCTGTGTTTGCTCTGGGGAAGGTAATGGCTGCCGTCCACAATGCAGAAGACCCAGTGTGATCTTGCTGCAGCTATGACGTCGGATTGGTGAATCCGTTTTGCATTTATCCATCCATCTGTCTTCCAGCTTCTAACCCTGTATAGAGTGCAGGGAGCCGGTTCTGAGGCAGGCTGCAATGCATCATGGGCAGGTTGCAAATTCATGGCAGATCACGGGTATAGTCAGTTTGGGGAATTATAGAGACAGTCTAACTACCCTGCACAGCATTGGGGCGAACACATAAATTGCAGACATGGAGCATGCATGGAACAAACATGGATTCAAGCACACCGCCCTGCAGGTGTAAGGTGACAGTGCTGCCTGGGGTAGCCTGCAGGCTCACCGTGAACCTGTACTACATGAGCCAATGTTTCTAAAGTCAGTCCTCAGGTACCTCCACACTGTCCCCCTCAACCAAACATTCAAGAATATCAGGTTCCTGGTACAGGTGAGCTAGGAGCTTAGAGGTAGCAAATATCTGGGCTGTCTGGGGAGCAGGACCCCTGGGATAAACGGTTATATATAGATTTTCTGGGCGGCAAATATTGAGGCGGTTAACGTTACAAAATCGCACCCTACAGGCTGGCGACCGGCCCCTTAGGTAAGACGAATCGCTCAGATGTAAGACTCGCAGCATCTAAACAATTTGTAGTTTGCGGTTGGCAGTAGTAGGTATTTGTCGTGCTGTTTCAGCACCGAGAAGCACGCAGCTTCAGTTCATACATTTCAAAGGGCCTGCCAAAGGCAGCGAGACAGCAAGAGCCCCCCGGCGAGCCCCCCGGTCCCGAAGAGCGGCGTCGTGACCGCCTCCTCGCACGTGGTGACGGGCCCTGTCACACAGCTCTTGTTCCTCGCTGAAAGCGGGTGGGCGGTGGCGGTGGTCTCCCAGCGGAGGTGACTTCATGCGAGGCGGAGGAGCGGTGCTCCCATTGCCGCGGCTGTGGGGGGGGGGGGGGGTGCTGTGGCAGTGGCAGATGCCAGTTCAGCCGCAGAGCGTGAATCACCTCCGTGGTGGTATTTAGCGGAGCTCCAGTACACGCCTCCTGTGGGCCTGTTATTTAAGCTGTGCTGTGTGGGGGGAAAATGGCTGGTTAGTGGCTGTTTGGCAAACTATACCCCCCCCCCCCTCCCCCGACTGTGATTGACACTTTTATTTTTCTTCTGTTAAAGGAAATGTGTATATGCTTCACCCCCACCCCATTAACCAAGATTCCAAAGGTATGTCATGAAGGAAATGTGACACATTTGTTACCTAACGGGTTCGTCACCCCTTTGAAATAGGTCAGCATGGTTGTCTGTTGTGGCTGATGTAGGCTTTGGGGTGACGACATTTTCAGACATGGTGGAAGGTATCAGATTAAGCATGACCTGGGAAAGGACCACATCAATCAAGAATTCACCCAAGCAGTGAATAGTACATTTCTCTTCCAGTTTGATCTTTTTTTTCCCCTAAATTGTGCTTCTTAATCTTAATTTGATTTTTTTGGGTCCTGAATTAAGTGTTGCCAGGATGCACGACTCATAGGGCCTACTTGTCAGAGATAAAACGTAGAATATTCTATGTGCTATGTTGTTTACTGTATTGTTATTTTGATGATCTGTATGATCTGTGAATATAAGTAAGACTTGATGAAAGAGCCACTGCTATTAAAAAGACCACAGGTTCCATTCCAAGGAGAAAAAGTGCTCAATGAATTATTCATGATGCAGTTTTGTTAGGGTAAGTGATCAATATTTGGCAATGACATCACCATAGAGCACATGGCCGTTTTGCAGCTCCACCCTGTTGCTTGGATACCTGAATTTGTCCAGCCCCAACTGATAGACGTAATAGGTTTTCCCCTCTGGTCTAATATGTATGACCGTTGAGGCAGAGCTGTGTATTATGATTAAATTGCATTGCTCATTTTTATTTGCATTTTTTTCAAGCAATAAAATACTGTTGCCAAAGCTAGCAATTATAGACTTCAAATAAGATATAGGTGGTGTATTTTTTCTGGTAAATAATGCACAACTCTTAAATTGTAACAATAATAACTATGCTGCATGCAGTGGCCGTAATGTACAAAGGATAACTGACAAATGCGATTTCAGGAGCCTGTTTACATGTATCTGTTTGTTCCAGGGTTCAGAGCATTGTTGGCACACAAGGGTTAATGCATCTGCACGGTATTGAAAATACGAATAAAGGCTTCACTGGATTGGCTGGAAATTACATCACTGAGAGATTGTCCCTGATGATGAGATGTTCCTTTCCAGCACATTGTTTTTCAACCACCCTCCCTGCCTCCCTCCCCCTCCAAGCCAAGGTTGAGGTCAGAGGCTCATACAGGTTTATTTTGCACTGGCTCTGGTCATGCCTTTGAACAGAGCTAGATGCAGCTGATTCTACAGGCAGCATCCCAAAGAGATGATGCAGGGCAGCCGAGACTCCTCCCCTTTTTCCTCCGCTTCCCTCTGCCTCCTCTCCCTTTCACCCCTTCCCTCCTCTCTTTTTTTCCCCCTTGAACATAATGTCCCTCTACTCTTCTCTCGGATTCCCTCCAACAGCTCCACCCCCACGTCTTCCTCCTCTACTCCACATTCTCGCCTCCGGTGAGGGCGGGGGCAGGGCTGCGTGCCCACGGCAGCCTTGCAGCTGGATGACATCATCTCGGCAGTGCAAGCCAAGCAGCAAAACAAGACGACGTGTGTCTCCCTAAATGTGGCCACTCCCCCCCACTCCGCCCATCCATAAGTGAACTAAACCTTGAAACACTGCATGCATTGCATTGCACTGCCAACTTCTGTTACCTTATATCTCGCATGCTGCTCTTATGCGATTCGTTGTTTTAATCGCAAGTCTTGGAGCCACTTTATCCTGCTTTTTAGGCCTGATTGCTGTGTTTCTGCATTCATTTTTGTTTTTAGAATTGCGACGATAGAGTAATTTATCTCATCATCCTCCCTTAATACATTAGTAAGCTCCTGTAAATTATTTTAAAGTGGTTTTATTGCGGATGTAAGGTTTGTTGTAAATGTTGCACGATGCCACGTTCACACTGGACATGCGCTGACAGAGACCCCGGAGAATAAGCCTGAAATGTTTTGTCCTCACATTACCTGTGTTCATTCATTTTCTCCTGGGATGCATCATGCAAAACAGCTTCAGATACTGTCTACAAGACCTCATTCACATGCTTTACTGCTTTTATTTTATTTTTCGTCAGTTTACTTGTCATTGTGGCAGACTATTTAACCAAAAACAACTTGTTATAAAATATGCTAAAAACATAATTTATGACATATACAAGACATTTAAACCTCACAAGCAGTGTCTAATCAATGCAGCAAAGCTCTGATTAATGTTTTGTGACATGACTGTTGCAAGCATTTACAGTAAAGACCATTCTTATATTAAAATGTCAGAAGTCTCATTACGTATCATAAACTGCAGTGTCTGTGTTTTATTGTTGTGAATTGAAATATTAAAGAACTGTAATCAAAATCCGGGTAGTGGTTTATTCATTTTGGATTAACCAATATTAAAAATGTATATTTAAATTTATCGAGATGGAATAAGACCAGTTTTTTTTTTTATTATTATTATTGTTATTGTAGTGCATGGAATCTCCTCCGGTGTTTGGGTACACAGTCATAAACCTATCAATGCCTGCAATGACTGCAACCAAAGTAATACAGGAAACTTTCTCGCTCGGTTATGTTCTTTTGAATATGGCAAACATTTTTCTTCTGTAAAACTGGATTGTCTCATCTACAATAGTAACGCTGCTATACATAACCTTTCATAAAGTAAAAATATTCCATTGTTTTATTAGGCAAAAAGTAAACAAATGTGTGCCTATTTTCTACTTATGCTAACTGATAGCGGGAATTCATTTAAATTTGTTTAAATTGAGTTATATTTTGCATAGGAGAATTAACTGTTGCAGAAGAATGATGTGCAAAGAAAAATGATGAGTGATGTGCAATTATGTGAATGATGTGAATGAAGAATGATGTGCAAAGACACGCATGTTTGTTGTAGGAAATTTGCTGCAGGATTTCATTGCATTTGTTGTTGTTAACATTTTCAAAAACAATAGCCATAAGAATATTTGAATATAAAGCAGGATTTCTTGGTGTTTTTAATTCTTCATCATCAATTCTTAATCGAAACAGATGAGTTGGTATTGCTGAATACGCAGTGAAACAATTTAAAATTATTTTCACTTTACACTTTAGTCACAGTAGCAATTAAGGAAAACAGAACTCAACTACGGATAAATTGACTGCATCTTGTTTTTTGTTTTAAATACAAAACTGACCTGAGATCATCAGATCATCAGAAGTGGTTTTCCTAAACTGGGTATAGATGGTGCAAAGGAGAGAATAAATAAAAGACAGAATTTGGGTAAGAACCAGAGAGAAAGATTGAAAGCTTGAAAGAGCCATTGACAGACTGCTCAAACATTACAAGCAAGCTTTCAGATTAGCCAAACAAGTGCTCTGGCACCGACACCACTGGTGCTGTTGCACTGATGCATTGGGGGGCCCAGAAGAGAGAGCCTTTGTGTACTTATTTTTACAGTAGAAGTGCCTACATTTACAAACAAGCCAGCACATGTTACTTGCTATGAAGCCGTCCAAAGATCACATTATTCAGGACAAAAGGTCTCAGATTTCCCTTTAGCTGTGGCTAAAAGAAAACATAGCTTTGCATATTTCTGCAGATAAAAATGTATAATTCATATTCTACAGCACATGCATTTACACCAGAACGGGCTTGTCTTACTTATTATGTATAATTTTGTAACAACAACTGCATAAAAATGTCCCGTTTTAATTCTTTAGTGCACACAGCACGGGAAGCTTCTCTTTGTTATTCTTGATTGATGCCTGCTGCTTGCAACAAAGAGTTAACAGGTAATCCCACTCTCCCCCACCCCGTGTGCTGTGCTCTGAAAGATGCTAGCCCATCAGCAGCCAGCATCCCTCTCGTCCAATGGCGTGGCTAGGAGGTGATGTCATGCTGTAAGGCTGGTGGTGCTGCTGCTGCGAGCTCTGTATCAGAACAACAGCAGCTTGACAAGAGAGAAGCTGAAGAATATAACCTGTTTTTAGAGAGGTAAGTCAGCTTTCATAATTGCAGTAGACCTTTTAATGATAGCTAATAAGCAATTACTGTTTAATCATTCTTTTGAGTATATCCTTAATGAAACAGGCATCCTGCACTGCATCCCCTCCATTGCAACTGCAGTTTCAAAAGGACTTGGTTTTAGCACATTTTGCTGATGTCATAAATTATGAATCTCATGCAGTTGCTCAGTTGTTGTTTTGAATTTGCACAATGTGTTTTTTTCCTGGGTTTGAGGAAATTGTTGCACAAAAAAAGCTATGGAATGAAATCAGGCATGCATTATCTTTTTTTTTAAGAAAAGATACTAAATGGTAATTAATGCATAGTGTTACAAGCAACAAAGGGTCATATTACTCACTGCAATGGCAGCTTTGGACATAGGTTACTGGGGAGTGTTTTATAAGTGAGGTATGTGAAAGACAATGCAAACGCATGCATGCTTCAAAGAGCCCAATGAAGAGCCCAGTCTGGGGTTTCCCCTTTCCGTTTAGACTGACAGGATGTCATTAAATGTTCACCTGTGCAGGAAGCTCGTATTGATCAGAGTTTTATTTGAAAGCAGGAGCTTGCAGAGTGTGGGCTGACAGTTCTTAGAAATGGGGATGTTGTCGAGTTTTGTTGATGCAGAGAAGCTTGCCGTCCCTATCCTTGCACTCGAGACAAACTTTCTAATAATTCCCACTTAAATTGGGTGGCTGATACTGTGACCTACACCATAATATGTATATTTGATATATATTTTTTGCTTGAGGATTTGCTTCTCTGTACATCAGTACCAGACTCATCAGTCCACGTGGATGCCATTGTAACTGTTATAGCAAACAGATCATAATTTTAAGGGATAAAAGCAATAATGGTAAATAACTGAGGATTTTTATAAAAATGGGGCCTGGATTTAATATACTGAATGAAGAGGGAAAAATATGTATTGCTCATCAGAGATGACTGAATGTCTAATTATGAACCCACTGACTCATCAGCCAGACCCAGGTCTGAGTGTGACTGAACCACCTGTCACTCCGATTGCATGCAGGCTACAGTACGAATAAGTAGTGAATGTTCTTAATGTGTGCAGACAGATCCATAAATAGCAATGATCAGACTTAAAAAAAATGACTTTAGGCTCAGATATTATGGCGCACTGTAGTTCAAGTACTATGGCTTCATACTTTTTGGTTTATCGTCATTGTGGTTGTTCTGATTTGTGGACAGGGTGTTTGAAGTATCTGTACTACTGAATTACCCACAAGTGCATATCGGTTACATTTTATCTGCTCTATGATTAAGTGGAATTTTAAGGTGTTCGGCTTGACATGAAGAGAATTGCATGCATATTATAGGAGCATTTATTCTTACACTACCTTATAAAATAAATATCTGCAAGTAATAAAATACTGTGTGCATTGCAGGTCAGACTGGCAGATATATTAAATCTACAGATATGAATGCAGACTCACGTTACCATGCTAAGCCATTGCACAGCCGCGGCTTGTCACTCTTTAGAATAGATCTTTTAAAAATGTAACACATTTAAGCAGAGGAGGACGTCTCGTACGTAACGATTTTATCTTGGGATTAAAAAAAATAATAAATCTGAGTCTCCCACAGCAGCATTTCTTCAAAAAATTGTGCCGTTTCCATTTCGGCACGTTGGCAATTTAGTCTTCAATTCAGTCTCTGGATGTTACTCTGACTTACTGTTCTGTCAGTTCTGACTCAACTTCCCCTGCAAATACAAAATAAAAAAAAAACAAAATGATTGTGTGGGTGGTATGGGAACCTTTACTGAGGCAGTTTCATCTCTTTCACTTGCTTCATTTAGAAATGCAGTGGGATTTTTTTTACAATAATTTCTGCTAAGTAGCTTAGTAATGAAAATAAATGGAGTGTTTTCTGAATGGTAGCTAATTACGTTATTCAGAATTGACTGATCAGCATCCCACTTTAAAGTTTAGTTAAGACTAGATAATTTATGCAATGGCTTAGCATATATAATTATTCTGGGTGGTTATCTTCCTCCTACCTGAAATTACCCTGTTACTAAAGTGATACTTTGGTAGTTAATGAACATTATAAGTTAATTAGATAATCATCTGTATATCATCATCAATTGACCTTTATGTTGGCAGAGATCATAGCAACAGATGTTTAAGAATTGGAATGAACCAGGAAGTAAGCCCTGATTCTTAGGAGACCAAACTCAAGCATGGTGTGGAAAAACATTTAAGGAGTTTTCAGTAACATGAATGATACCTCGGAGGCTTGTTGGTGAATATTCTTGGCACATTTGTGTCATTATAAGATGAGGCTAAAGTGCAGTTTTGTCGATAGGAATGTCTTGGCATGATTTTTAACCCAACTTTCATATCCTTTCGTACCAGGACCCACACTACAAGGACCACTACACATTTCACACTCTGAGATGTTTAACAACTGTGGCAAAATGACACTTTCAGGTATGTTAGAGAGCCTGTCCTTTGTCTTCTTTTTTGTTTTCAGCATTTGTGAACATATCTGAAAATAAAGTCCTCGAAGAAAAATAATTTTAACTGGGACATATTTGTTGATGTGAAAGGAATGAGTGGGAATTGGCTGCTTTTGAAGGGTTTCAAAGATTAGTCATTCAAACGAACATGGTTTTTGAATTACACAGTGAAACACTGAATTACATCTGATAGGAAATCACATCAAAAACCTCCATTGGCGGCCAATCAGTATTATGTCAGAGATAATCAGAAAGATTACCCCTGTGCGCATAGATAATTCTACCCCACTATGATCTAGATTAGTATCTATAAGGTAGCCATGGTATGATTTGAGTATTTATGACAAGCTTAGTGGTTTCACTGTTTCCTCCACCAGCATACAAAGAGAAGATGAAAGAGCTCCCCCTAGTGTCTCTCTTCTGTACCTGTCTGCTCCGTGATACTCAAGGGAAGCCTCAGAAAACAAAAGGTAAAAATCCCTCTGGATATAGAAACCCCTCTTAAGGAGAAACCCCTCGTCTTCTATTCTCGGCTTACCTCAGGAGCAACTGAGCAAGTTTATTTAAATTCCAAGCAAAACGCTCAAACTTATACATAAAGATACCGATAGCTGATGCCTAGTCCCTTAACATATCTTCCTCTTTGCTGTGGCAACACTCTTTAGCGTCATACTAGAATCATGGTTATATTTTTTAAGCTTTTTATTTGGTCTTTTTGTCTACTGGTCCAGCCACTGCAGATGTTGTGGACCTCAACTTATGTGTCATCAAGGACATGGAAGTAATCGAGCTGAATAAGCGGGTGTCCGGACAGGCCTTCGAGGTCATTCTCAAGCCTCCCTCTTTTGGGCCTGAGGTTACTGCAGCCCTGCCCCAGCGCGGAGATCCATCCCTGGGACAAATACAGAGGAAGCTGACCATCACAGAAGAAAGAAGGAAGGTGAGAAGCCTGAGGTGGAGAAACTTAAGGGGAGACATAGATGTTCTGGTGACGTCCTTCTAATTATCAGTAAACCACATTTTATTTAGTTAGTACCTCATGTGGGGTTTCTCCCTGCCTTGCACCCGTAGCCTTCGGGGTTGGCTCTGACCCCCCTGCGACCCTGAATAGGACCAGTGGTCATGGAAAATGGATCAATGGATTTCATTTTGCACATCTTTAGGCTTAAATAATCAAATTTCTATTTGCTCCTTATGGTTCTCTTAGGATTTTCTTTTCCATTGTAACTGATGGCTTTTCTAGAGGCTACAAAGTCATATTATAGTGCTGACATCACTTATTGTTCATTTCTGTATAGTGTTTATTAAATTCTTATTTATGTTCTATGTTTATTTACAAAAAAAATGCATTATGATGGGGGTGGCATGGTGGTGCAGTGGTTAGCACTGTTGCCTCACACCTCTGGAACCCAGGTTCGAGTCTCCGCCTGGATCACATGTGTGTGGAGTTTGCATGTTCTCCCCGTGTCATCGTGGGGTTTCCTCTGGGTTCTCCGGTTTCCCCCCACAGTCCACAAACATGGTGAGGCTAATTGGAGTTGCTAAATTGTCCATAGGTGTGCATGTGTGCATGAATGGTGTGTGAGTGTGCCCTGTGATGGGCTGGCCCTTCATCTTGGGTTGTTCCTTGCCTCGTGCCCATTGCTTCCGGGATAGGCTCCAGACCCCCGCAACCCAGTAGGATAAGCGGATTGGAAAATGGATGGATGGATGGATGCATTATGACAAATCACTTTGATTGATTGGTTCATTGTTGACTCTTGACTCAAGGAAGGTCTTTAATACTTTGATGTCATTTAAATTGCTATCCTGATATCGTAGCCACATCCATTACATGAGATAATTATATATTAGCTGAGCATATCCTGATGACCGCATCCAAATGATCTCACGCAGAATCTCATCTGCCCCCTAGTGTGAGAAAGCTGAACTGCTAGAGCCCCCAGTGGAGGAGAGGGAACAGAAAACTACGCAAAAGTATGGCGATGAGAGTCCAGACTGTGAACATAGGATCAAAGAAGAGTTGAACAACACAGAAGCCATCCTTTCTGCTGAAAGCCAGCAGGAAAAGGTATTGCAATTGATATTTTTTGCTTAATATCATATGTGCAGGATAAATATCCTTCTTTTAGTCATTTAAAATGCTTTGAGGATCATTTGAGGATTCCTTGCCAGCAAATCAATAAACAAAAATAAATACATAAACAAATACATTTAAATGTCCAGTATGTTCGCCATTTGAGTACCTTTATTAGCAAGCCAATGTTATATCTTCATCAAAGTAACCGCCTCTAGCAGTTATAACAGCAGAGAAAATTCGAAGAATTCTTTCCTACAGGGGACATTAAATACTGCTCTGTTTCATGAGATGAAACAGTTAACTTGTGTACAGTATGTAAAGCTAAAGGGCAGCCTAGAATTTGACTATGCCATCACCACACAACCACTCAGTAGGATGTCAGACATGCACTATTACACACTCTTTCCATGTTATAAAGGAAACTTGTTCTATTTGACTTGTACTTTCATTTATAGTTGTTCACTCAACTTTCCAATGCTTAACAGGAATAAAAATTAAATAAATGGAAAAGTGGTAAAAACCTGTGGTGTGCAAAAGTGTTTGGCTGGTGGTGTATATCATACAGCATGACTATATTGTCATAATATGTGTGCTGGGCTGTTCCTCTCAACGTTTCTGCATTTTACAACGCTCTGTTTCAGGTCCCATGAGGGGTTCTCACGACAAACATTTTGAAGGCAACTCACCAAAGGACTGACTTTACTGCTCATATTGTTCGCTGGAAGAACAAACAATGATCACAACACAACATCAGAAGAGATGGAGAAGCTTACAGACCAGCACAGTGCCTGGTCCACCTCAATGCGTGGACCTAGACTGATACAAATTCTGGACTGATTATAAGGCTCTAGAAAAGCCATCTCTGTGTTTTGCTCCTGCGCCAATAGTGCCAACAGCGTGAGTTTGTACGTGGTGGTCCTGTGCTCATCTTAAGACCTACATTAAGAAGAAAGGCTACCGTAACCAAGCGTGTGCATGAGTGCGTGCTCACATGTGCGCAAACATGAATGAGTATGTGTGCGTTTAGTGCTGAGTGGACTGCGTGATGCGCTTTCAGCTCACGATATGCCGTTGATGGCTGATTTAGTTGTTTTTATGGAAGGATCTGGCAAAGCCAGTGTAAATGTTAATCAAATTAACAATTCTCTGAACACATTTGATATGTCTGTTCAGTGATGTACAGAAATATATTTTAAGCAAAGATCATTAAAACTGCTGTTCAATACCATTGTTCCCTTGTGGGTTTATTGCACAAAATTTATGTTTTAAAAGTGCACAGAAGCACATTACAAAACTGTAATAACAATGTACACTTGTAGCAACCACTTTATTAAGTGCTTAGAACAACCTGCTTTGTGGTTAATCCATTCCTACCTTCAAGTTACACACTGATGCTTCATAAAATGCTCTGATGATTTTATATTACTTAAATTCTTAGAGGGATTTCAGGGAAGATTGAATATTGAATGGCTACTATTTATATTTCCATTTTATAACAATTATATTTAAGTTTATTGAGTCACCGATTGTTCAAATATATGTATTATTTCAATAAATAAATGAAAACGTAAAACCTTATTCCTAAATGTTAATACACAATCAAATACATTAATAAATTAAATAAATACATCCTTTATAATGAGTTACAGTAAAAATTGATTAAAAAGACAACAATGATTAAAACAATGATTATGAAAGAGCTAAGAGTAATGTTCATTCCAGAGGTGGATTGTAGAGGAGGCGGGTCCAAGCAACTAGAGGAGGCAGGACCAAGGCATCTGATTAGTTGGACCCACCTTTTCTACAATCTGATCGGTTATTTCTCTGAACCAATCATTTTTCCTTCTGCCCTCAGAACATTTTTGTGTAAGTTAAACTCCCATGATTATAAAGAGTCACAGTCACAGAGTACTCAACTAGTTGGTTGAAACAAAACCTTGGTCTGGAATTGTACTTTCTGGACCTGACCTTTCTACCTCTGGTAGATTCTGCAATACTGCAGTCTCCATCGCCGGTGCCTGCTACTTCTGATGCACTGTGTTTGGGCGGACACAAGTACAGCCCACTTCGATGGTCTGACTCTCCAGCTTGTAGTAGTAGTTCCTCTGGTTCCCCTCGATCCTCTTTAGGACCAGGATCTGCTGGAAGATTGGTCGGGACTCCACATCCATCACTTCCTCCCCCAGGGAATTTCGACAACCAGTTAGCAAACACTTGGCCTGGGCGATGTCCACAGGAAATCGTGTGTTATCGTGGGTGGTTCTGTAGGTGCAAGCAGACACACAACCAGGGTTATCAGTCTTACTCATTTCAACCAGCTGCTCCCTCTGAGCTCCCTGCCAGAAAGTCCACATTTATCCTCTCTCATAACTTCCTGTTTGTGGCAGACACTGATTTTCATAGAAAGAATTGTGCGGACATGTATTTCATTGCCTTAAAACCACATCAGGATCCAAATCAGGGGTGTAGTTAGACATAACTTAGAGGGGCTTTACCTGCCCTAAAATGTTATTTACCCCCCACCCCCAAATATATGTGTATTTATTGCTTTAAATCATGAATGGTTTGCCATCAGCGCCCCCTAGTAAAGACTCAGCCCCCCTATCCATTCATCTCTAACTACATCCCTGAGCCAGATTACATTCTTACCCAACTAAAATAATGCTTTCCACTTGAAAATTAGTTATTAAAATGTCACCTGTACATCCACGGGGACAAGGAGTGATTAGCCAGCTGGGGTACTGGGTCAGAGGTGATCAAAACACTGGGGTCCAGCATGAGTTTCACCATTTCTGTGTGAGCCTGTGACTCCACCCCTTTGGAAGTCCTCTTGGTTTTATCCAGTCGATTCTCTGATCGGCTAACCCTGCGTCTAGGTAGTGCCTCGGAGCTCCGGATGGCCACGAGAACTCCTAATGCTGTGAAAACCTGGGGAACGCAGGCAGTAAAGCAAATAAATATGCCAAGGATATTCACTGCACAGCATCCAAAGAATCTCATATGAGCAGCTTAACTAGGTAAACACTGCCTTCGAAAAACTTTGCGGTAACACTAAAGCCCATGTTTTTAGTAATTTATAAACACCTACATAACAAATAATAATGCATTCATAAAGCATTATAAACATGGCTATAAATATTTATCAAAAGGCATAACACATTATAGCTATGTGTGTTATGCATTTCAACATCCTTATGAAGCTCTCATCTATAATGCACTATAGATACCTTTATAATGCATTATAATGACTGGTATAAGCATTATGGATGTATGGATATAGTGCATAGTAGATGAGAGCTTCATAAGGCTGTTATAATGCTCAATAAATATGGCCATAATATGTCATGCCTTTTTATAAATATTTATAGCTGTGTTTATAATTCTAAATGCATTTTAAATGTGTTTATAAATTACTAAAAGCTTGGAATTAAGTAAAGTGTTAATCACTTTACTAGAGGGGGCACAAGTAACTTAGTAGCTCAGTTACTACTCAGGTACAAATCATAATATAGTAACTGCATGAAATACACGAACTGTTTGGATTGATTAATGATGAACAAACATGGAATCGGTATGTAATTAATACTTAGTTTCTGGTTAATCAATACAATAAGAGAGTACTACTACATTATTTGTGTTCACTGCATTCTAGGAATAGCTTTGAGACTAAACTGGCAATGAGTAACCATTGAGCAGTTTACGCTAAAGATTACCCATATATAACCAATACTAACATATATAACCAATACTTCTTACAGGTAAGTTACAAATAAATATTGCTGTATGATACACATATTTCCATAGAGCATATTATAGCAGATTCTTGCATTTGGTAATTCTATGTTCTATTCATTGCCATTAATGCATAGTTGCATATATTTCCTTGGGATAACAGTGCAGAAATTAGCAGCATGCTAACTTATTTTGTAATATCCATCAGATGCGTCTATGATTCTCAAATGCATAGCAACCTGTAAATTGATGTCACTTAATTTCTGATTAACTGATGCATTAAGTAAGAGTGTTTTACTACATTATCTGTGCCTCCTCAAGTTACCAAAGGTGCTTCATAAAGAAAATGAATCTATAATGCAACAGAAAAATGCCAAAAAAAATCTCTCAGACAGACTAATCAAAAAGAATGACAATAATTGCATAATGACTAAACCTTGTGACTAGAAATCCAGATTTAATTAGAATATTACACACTATGCAAGATGATAGCGCTGTGTAATTTGATGGTTTCAAAAGGAGCATTTGCAATTAGCACTCACCGTCAAAGTCAGCAGACTGAGCACCGAAGCCATTTTTCCTTGTATCTCACCTACAGTGACTGCAGTTTCTGTGGGCTGTTTTTGTAGTCAAGGCAGCGGATTTATATACTGATTGAAAGGCGTCAGTAGAGGTAAGCATTTCCGGTGGTGTCCTCATTGTGATGATGATCAAATAGGAGGAAGAGGAAACACGGGTGACAAATAGCTATCCACTTCCAATAAGTCTCACCACAGATAGTACACCAGAGCTAAATGATGTTAATGTGGTGAATGATATGTATATTCCAATACTGACGTTTTAATTATCAAAGAGTCTTTATGACGCCTATGAAATGTGATAGTATAAAAGATTAAGTATTGTTAAGTATATGATGGACAGGCATCCTGCCCAGGATATTTCCAGCCTTGTCTCCTGGGCTTTTGGGGATGCAATCCAGACTGGATGTTAGATGGAAGGGGGAATACATGAAGAAAACATTGCAAAACAACTATTACATTTTGTTTCGGTCCTGCTTGTTTCCCAAAAAATGCAACTTTTTTGTCAGGGCAATATGTATATCAAGTAATTCATCCATTTTCTGAAACCACTAATCTTATTCTGGGTGTGTGGGGTCCATAGCCTATGGGCACAAGGCAGGGAAGAGCCCAGGATGGGGTGCCAACCCATCGCAGGGCACAATCACACACCATTCACAGATATAAGGGCAATTTTGTAAAACCAGTGCACTTTGGAGGGAAAGCAGAGTACCGAAGAGAGCCAAAGCAACAGTGCTAACCACTGCACCACTGTGCCTACACGTCAAACAGTCATTCAACAAATAATCTTCTGAGGTTGTAATCTTGGTTGTATAGTATATATATATATATATATATATATATATATATATATATATATATATATATATAAATATACTTATAAGAACTGCTGACCTAAAGCCAATGTGTTTCTGCTAATTCATTATATGGGTATATTTCAGCATGTTGTTATCAGCTATGCTTGCAACAACCTACCGAATTCATATGGTTGTATTTTATTTTTGACATTCTAGGATCATTATAACAGTAGACATAAACTCTAGAATGTGAACCTTGGTAAATCCCAGAATGCTGGACAGTGGATTGCTGCCTTTCACTGATAGATCATCATGTCCACTCCTTATGTAATGCACCCATTCATCATAACCACTCCTCTGGTGCAGGATCATGGTTTACTTGGAACCTTTCCCAGGATACATGTGACAGGAGGCTCAGTCCATCACAGGGTACACATTCATTATGGGCACCTCAGATGCAGCTATGAACCTGAAGGAGGAAAGAAGAGTCCCTAAAAGAAAACACAGACAGAAACGTCTGCTCCTACACAGACACCAAACTAACAATGGGAATCGAACCCACAACCAAAGAACAGTGGTGCAGCCTATGGGATCCCACCCCCCAAAACTGTATGGATACCCTGCCATTATTTATGGCTCTGGGTGATGTTGGCCATACAACACAGAACAATTTCCCCAAGGGCATGCATGTGACACAACTTTGAGTTTAGTAACTGCCAGAATTGTATAAGCATACACAAATCATAGCCATAATTGTTTCATTATTTTATTATATTTGGAGCTGACAAAGCCCCAGGGGTCTGAGACTGCAGTGCTAATTACTCTGATAGAAGACACATTGAAATACACTCACTATGGACCAGTACCAAATTCTTTGCAGCTTAGCATCGTGGTTGAAAAAGACATACAAAGGTTATAGTGTAATTCAGGCTGCAATATAACTGAACAGTATATTAATGTTTTAAACAGTGAAATAATTTTTTAATTTGTATATGCTGGAAAATTCGCATTTTACTGCAGTCCTGAATATAGCGAAAAAGAACAGAATTAATAAAAAAAACTTGGTAATACTTTACTTAAAGCCATCATGTGTAATGCATTATAGATACCTTCATAATGCATTATAATGGATTCATAAAGTATTATAAGTACTGCTATAACTATTTATAAAGAGGTATAACATACTATAACCATGTTTATAATGCTTTATGACTGCTCTATGAAATTCATCTATAATGCACTATAACCACATTCATAAAGCATTCTTAATTCTTATACTGACAATTATAATGCATTATGAAGGTATCTATAATGCATAATAGATGAGAGCTTCATAGAGCTTTCATAATGCATAATAAACATGACTATAATCTATGCCTTTTTCTAAATAGTTATAGTCATGTTTATATAACTTTGATAATGCATTATAATGCATTATGAAGGTATCTATAATGGATTATGTTGACTGCATAATGTCAAAATGTATTCTCCAAGGTTAAAAAAAAAATCCTGTTTCTGGTTTCGAAGAATGACTTAGTGATCAGTGATAATGATCAGTGGCGTTATCAAATTCCAGAAACTAGGTTAACTGACTTATTTTCAGGCCGTGCTTTAAAGGGGAAAAGGGAGAAAGGGAGAAAAGCTGCCTGTGCACTCGACTTCTTTACAAAATAGGTCGCAGAGATGATGCTGTCAAACTAAAACCGATTTGTGGGTTCATGAGTCCGCAAACATTTCAGTTGGTAACTGACACCGAAAAAATGAGGTCAAAATGCAGGAACCACCTCCTCATGCACAGACTCATGAAGCACTTTGACATCACAGACGATAAGTCATGGACTTTCCTGATTTAACTTTAGGTAATTTGTTTAAACACCGAATAAAGTTGTATCACTTTACAATACTGGTACACAAAAAGCATTTATTAATAGTTTAACTAATGCTTGAGCATGCCAGGTTTCACATTTTAAAGAGCTCTTAAATCTACAAAATATTAAATGAGTTATTATGCGTCCTGTGTACATTTATCTAAGATTTTGCTCATTTTACTATATTTACATTTTATTAATATTCCTAATTTTATTTAAAATATTTTACATGCATTCAATAAATATTATATATTATGTGCATTGCTACATATTTGACAAATTTATTTACACATTTTGTTTTATAAATTGATCTCTTCTAGTGAGCAGGGTGTAGGAAATGAATTATCCCCAATGAATGATAGGGCATTCCATAATTTTTCATTGCTTCAAATCTTCAAATAGCATTGTGATGAATTCCGAGCCACTTCAAATAAATACAAAATGCCATTGTTCACAAAAAATTATATTATTGGAATGTAACAATGGCAGCATAAACAATATGGTGGCGTTACATTTAATAATACAATGAATGATTTTGGCTATACGTCCTCGTGGAATTTTGAATATGGTATTAGGAAATAAAATAATGTAGTAAAGCTCAAAGCTTGTTTTATGTATTTTGATTACTGTGTGCGGGGCAAGATCTAGGCATAGACAAAGTAGGCAGATGCCTGGGATCCAGTGGAAGAGGACCTTGGCGAAATCTACCAATTGCCCAAACTTGCCAAGCACAATTTACGGGTGACTTCAATGAGACTTGGTGCTCCAGGACTGGTGGTGCGGCGAAGGAGATGGAGGTTCCTGCAGAACTGCAGGGTCTACAGAAGGGTCCAGTCTGTGAATTCTGACCACGGACTTGCTGTTGCTACTCTGAAGATTCAGCTTAGATCCATTAGACTACCACCTACTAGGAGAACGAGGCTGGACTTGGCCGGACTTCAAGAACAAGCTGTTTCTGATGAGTTTGCATGCAGTTTATGTCTCAAAAAGGAGAGTAAGATGTTATGTAAAAAAAAAGAACTACAATATACCTGTAGTGGCCAATAGCAAAAAAGCATCATTTCACTCCATTTTCTGAATAAATATAGCAAAAATTGGGTCTGCAAAGACAACGCATCATGTCTCTTTTCTCGTTTATGATTTACAACAGAACATCAACCTGCTGCCATTGCTAGAATGCATTTGGGGGGTGACAGTCCTATTATTGGCAGATGTTGTTGTGCTTCTGACAAAACCAGGACGCACTCTTCATATGTATGAGATGAGAATGGCCACCAAACCAAGTCTGAGGCCAAGTTGCTCACTAGCGAACGAGTGGATTGATCCTTCCAGGCGAAGCCGGAGAGTCAACCTTTAGTGAATTAGTTTAAATAGCTTGGGACGTGACAATTAACACTTAATCATCTTCAAGCACTGATTAACAATCTTTTGGTTATTAAATTAAATGTAGCATTTTAAAGCTAATTTGGTAATTACTTATTCTTGCAGTTGCTTATGCTGGTCAGGGCTGTAGGGGGCGGCACAGAGCACAGGGCTGGCATACATCAGTAAACTGACTCGGGAGCCCCTAGGCGAAAAAATCCACAGGGCCCTCCAGTTTACCCTCACCCAACATGGTAAAATTTATTAAATGTGAATTAATAATATCAACAAAAAAAAATGTCATGAACACAACTCCTTTATTTCCAAATTTGTGAAAAACAGAACATACAAATAAAGCAGATTTGCTGATGTGATGTAATGGTGATACGTTCCATTTGAATTTGTAACTCATACGTTTTGAGTTCCTAGTGAGAAATTTCAACTGGAACTGAAATCCTATTTAGAAAGTTGGAAGAACCTCTACAGCCCTAACCACAGAATTAAAGACGGCTCTAGATCGTTAAACTGGTCGTACACACAGTTCTGTCCAACCTCTATCTGTGGACGTGCCACTACGGTGTTTTTATGCACAAAATACCGTGTAAATTGTTGTTATTAACTAATATTACTCACAATGGCTAGTAATTAACCAGGCTAGAACTGGGGCCTGTTTCAAAAAGCAGAATTTCTTAGACAGCCGGATGTCTTGTCGGATTTAAGGTAGTCTGGACTAAATGTACAGTAAGTGAACGAAGACAAAAGCCATGTAAACTGGGGTAAATCAAATCCAACAAGTTATCCGGCTAAGCAAGAAATCTTGCTTTTTGAAACGGGTACCTGGTATTGATAAAAAGCTTTCCATCTTGTTGTACTGGAACGCGGTTCACACAGGTGTGACATCATTCCTAGCTCAGACTTCCGACCTCTGAGGTAAATGTAATACAGCATATGTAATCCCCCTCCCCCAGGAGTGTCATGTCACTACACATCAGTGGTGGATGGGAGGGGCACAAATAATGTCGCAATACACTCTTAGTTAATGTATTAATTACCCAGTAATTAAATGTTTTTTTTTATGTATTATTCCCATGTACATGCATTATTAATCAGTCAAAATGGTCCCTGCATTTCATGCAGTCACTATATTGGAGAGGTAACTCAGATGCCCCCATCAGTGGCGTTACTCATAGGCGTTTTATAACGGATTGGTGTTTCGCTGGATGCTTCTGTACAATGAGGAAACAATGAGCGCAAAGGCCTGGGTAGGTTTTAGACTGCTGTACTGAGAAAACACATCCATCCAGCTGCTTTTCCAACAGGGGGGCTGGTGGGGGAGGGGTTTCTCAGGCAGGATAGAGGTGCACCCTGGAAGAAATGCCAGTCCACTGCAGGACAAACGTACAGACTCATTCATTTAGAAATGTCTGTGGATAGCCGATGTACAATGGAGAAAATGTGCAAACTGTGTTTGTGCAGAGCAGGTGAGGAATTTGAGAGAGATGACAGGCTGAGGTTCTGCTCGCTGAGCCACAATGTCACCTGGGCAGGAAAACGGGCCACCGAAACAGTGGCCTAATTTGTAATTCCCTTAGGATGCCGGGCTACAATTAATCTTTCTCGTGCATTTACATTTAAATAAAGACAAAAGAATATTATTTAGCAGGTTAAACAGATAAAAGCTGCCCAATGTAACCACTGAAACATCAAACAAATTTCTTCCTCACTGCTAAAACCATGTCACATGATGCCCAAGCAGCAATCAGGAATCATCTATTATAAAGTATACAGGCCATGATCACGATCCCTCTTCCTCTCCCTTTATACCCTTTTTTTCATAGCTCACATGCTTTGTACCATCAATCCCTGTCCAGATCACTTTTCTCTGTTTGCCATCCATCTACCCATTTATCCTGGTCAGGATCACAGGGGACCTGCAGTATATTCCAGGCACCATATAGTACAAGGTGGAGGTACACTTTGGCTATAAATTGAAACTTTATGAAGTACACAGTGCACTATTTTTGTGGATACTGGGTCAAAGGGTTGCTATTTCAGTCCTGAGGTGATCTTCAAGCCTGTCCTTTTATGACATTCTTGTTAAGTTCTTATCATTCTCTGTGTGCTTCTATTCGTGACCATGGTTCCTCTTTCTGGCTGTGCACTTCGTCCGTGTTTGGCAAACGCTAAAATGATCCCTAAATCATTCAATAATTCCAGTTAAATTTACAGTTTTTGTGACATGCCTGAAATGTAACACTTCAGCACCTTTGGAACTCTTGTGGTTGCCATATGTTGTCCTGGGAAACTCACACATCAAATGGATGATTGCTAGACCTCTTTTATAGCTGACACAACCTAATTTTCATTCAACTTCACATGACTCACCTTTGTGGCTTTGTTGGTAATTGTGATAAAGTTACTACAAAGGCCCTTTTTATCTGATTTTCCTGTTGTGTTCTTCAGCCACTGTACATGAATAAATGTTTAATAATTACAGATCGTTCACACATTACTGCCATTATAATCCGTATGATAAAAATCAACATCTTAGGCAAAAATAGTTGACACAACATGGAGAGAAAATTACAACATTAGAGTTTAACATGCTTAATAGAACACCAGGTCTAGACATAAGCTTCTGTAAATCACCTCAGGGACGCCCTATCATCGATCTCAATCAGATGAGATTAAACTGCAGATAATACTTAAAGAGACATGCTGCGGCATCTGTAAGACGATATATTGCTACGGAAATGATTCATTCAGAACACTGAATTAGTATCTCATAATGAATCTTGCTAAGCAGTGCAGAATTGCTCATGAGCACTGAGTGCTTGTTTAGTGAATTTGTGTTTAGAGAAATTTTAAACACTTGACTCCATTTTTAACAGCTAAAATTCAAGACACAGTAACTGCTTTCATCTAGAGAAAAGCTACCGAAACCAAAAAATGCTCTCAAAAATCAGAAACAGAATTAAAACAAGACAATTATGAAGGAAATTTGAAATAGATCCAACAGACTGATTAGCAAGCCTGTTTTCTTGGTGTTAATTAAAGATAACAGCTGATCTTGAAATGTTAATGTGAGGAAGCAAATGATTCAAGACCAATTAAGACCAAACGCATTTATACAAAAATTTGCTTTTAAACATCATGTCTCATAAACAAATACACGCACCCACACACACATATATATGTAAAGAGAGTTAATAATCAAAGTTATTCATAAATAATACAGAAAATGCCTTGCATTCTGATAATTAGCGCCAATCAAAATACAACCCCTGGATAACAATAAAATTGTCCTATTTCTAAATGCTTGAATGTTATATTACGATTTTGGGTCTTGGAAACCATTCAGTACTGATTCTCTGCTTTTCAAAGTGGGGCATCAGTTTGCTCTATAAGAACTGAAACGGGTTATATATTGTGTCAATAATTGTATATAAACATGTCAACAATAGTTTAATTACGAATGTGAACTGAAAAAGAAAAGTCATGAAAATGCATTTAGCAAAGGAGCAGGTGGAAAGGAGGTCACTGAAAAAGAGGCCTGATGAAATCCTCTGACGATTGATAACAATCTGTACGAGTGCAGGCATTTGCAGAAAATCACATGCAGTATCCGCCTAACTTTGTATTTTTATTTTACATTCTTTTGCAGAAATCACAGCAAGAGCGCATACTTTCATTAAAAGCAATTTCCATTGATTACAAGTTTCTTATTTATTTATATAGAGGGAAATCATCGCTGTCTGATGAAAAACGTTTATATCCAAATATCCATTATTTAAATGAAAAACGTATTTTCTCACAAATTATTTCAGAAAGCAGATGATTTTACATATGAACGTAAAACATGATGCGACGCACTACGCACCACAAACAGAAGGCCATCTTTACCCAGCTGTCAGTCAATGCTTTTGTGTTTTAAATGGATACACATAATAATCCACACACCACCATCATGAATGGCATATACAGTGAAATGCATATACAGTGAAATGCATATACAGACTATCCCTGACTTACAACCTATGATGTAATATCTATCTATCTATCTATCTATCTATCTATCTATCTATCTATCTATCTATCTATCTATCTATCTATCTATCTATCTATCTATCTATCTATCTATCTATCTATCTATCTATCTATCTAAATAAATGTATGAGGAAATACAGTTCACCTGGCCGTATACCCGTCAGTGCTACGCTACGCAGTGGGCACTGTGCGCCGTACAACAGTTACCATGGGAAAGTACTGTACTTCCTGGCAGAGTGACCACCCCACCCAGACACGCATCTCCCAGTGTCATTCTCACACCTAAATCGATTACACCATTCTGACATACATCCGGAACAGAAGCCGTGGTAAGTTGGGGACAGTCTGCACTTGGAAAGCAGGTATACAGTGGCAAGGCACTGGGGAAAACATGCAAACTGCGGACACAATGGGAGTACAATGAGATACCATTGCTGTCCACTGAGTCGCTGTCACACTAATTACATTCAAGGTCCATAACCGCTTGTCTAGTACTGAGCTGCACTGAAGACTAGTTAGGGTTAGGGTTAGGCCTATATGACACATTAAATTCAAATATTACATATGAAAAGCTATTTTTCATGAAACTGTACATAAGTGATATTTATTTCCAGTATGTATACTGTTTACGTTCAAATTGTTTTCCAGGGGGCCGGAAGTAATCTTTTGTCTGGACGGGGTGCTTATCCATCACAGGTCACATGTTACGTACACATTGTATAATTATCACTAAGGGAAATTAAACCTAAAGAGGGTGTTTTTTGAGTGAATGGAAGATACCTATGGCATTGGGAAAACACATTGTTTAAACACTTTTAATCTGCAGGGCTGAGCTTATGCTATGAGGTGACAGTCCTACCCACTAAGCCATAGTATTAATAAAGGTGGAAAATTCTATATTTTTAAGTAGAAAAATTTATATCTAGCATTTCTTAATTTTACATTATGTTTCCAGGAATAAGTGTGGTATACAAAGCAAATGGTTATTCATTATGAGAAAACATAATAGCCTTGAACTTTATACTGAGGAGCCAGGAAAAAGTCTCAAAGTAGAAAGACAAAGTAGTCTGTAAAAACACGATTTATGAATAATGAATAATTATTCATTATATGAATAAGCAGTCATGAATAATGACTTCAGCCACAAGGAAATCTTGTTCTCATCTCAGTTTGTAACTCATCCCCATCAGATATGTATACAGAGAACCAAAAACTTAAAGAAGGCTTTGGGAATAATTAAGAGTGTGTTAGATATATTAAAGTAATATGTCAATAGAGCTAAGCTACTTTGAATCTAACGCAGCCATATTTGGACACCTGCCTTGCCGGAAATCTTATGCACAGTTTTTAAAATGTTGCCAAAAATAGGCACATGGCAGACAGATTTTTATGTTTTTGGCTTTTATTAATTTCATGATAATACAACACTTAAAAAATGTGATTCGGAAACATCTGAAGCACCTGGCTAGAAAAAAAAAAAAGCAAAAACAAAAAATATATTGAATTAAACCATAAACGCTTATAGACAAGCTGTACAATCTCCGGTTGGTGTTATAATGTTGAGCTGTAACTGTTTGTGCACTAATACAAGACAAGCTAAGTGGTTCAATAGGTGCGTTGCAATATTAGCAACGAGCATCAGCAGTTCATTCAGGCTGCGGACTGCTTTCTTCTGCATTCTTTTTGCATTGCCTCAGCTGTTCAAAGCGAAATTTGAAGCAAGCTAGCAGTGTCCTCCTATTCAGGAAACATATTTCAGAAAATGCTCAGACATGACAGCATGGAGAATAAGGCACCTATGCTGTGTGCAATGAGTTACTGATGTTATTATGCTCGTGAGTCCCAATGGATACGGCAGCGCCCTGATGGACGAGCCCACCTCGCTTTTTGATTGTCCATCTCATTAACTATTCCTGTTGTATGCAGTATATATAACTCGACTCGTAGTATGACTGTTGACTCCAAAGCAGTGTCATTGATCCTTACTTAAGCTGTACCTATTAGCTAACATGAACATTTGTAACCTAGATACATGTAGATTAAGTTGACGGCAAGTTCTTATCTGAAAGATGCAACTTAGAGCCCTAAATGAGACATGTGGCAAGTTCTGGAAAATATGTGTGAGAAACTGAATGTTAGAAGTGGAAAAAAATGTAGACTGACCACAGCCATTACAAAGTCATATTAAATTATCTTCTTCATGTTGCAAGTGAAAACAGCTTAGCCCACGGAGATGATCCAGATAATATAAATTTTGTTCAAGCCGCAGTTGTATCGCATTAGAGATTTCAGCTAGTTCTAATAAAACTCAAAAGCTACCACCCCCACATACACTATAGTGCACCTTGCTGAAAAAAGTAGCTAAAAACCAGGTTATGCTGCTAGCTAGCTGTTTTTATCCGGTTTTAGCTAGTTTAAGATGGCCTTAGATGGTCATGGTCCAGCTTTTGCTGGTCTTTGATGGTCTAGCTGGGTGGGTCACCAGTTGGTCATGCAGGTATGACCAGTCAAACCGAATGGCCATCATAAGCTGGAACAACCAGCTAAACCATCAAACCATCATGCAAAAACATACCCGGTCAACTATCAGAAGTTGGTCAACCAGTCCAACGGGGTAATTTGATTGAACAAAAGAGGAGAAAATAGACTTACTGCCCAGGTCAGCGGTTACAAACACCAGGACATTTCTAGATGACTCCCCCCCCCACCCCCCCCCGGAACAAAAAACATCAACTAAATTACCAATTCAGTAGCTTGCTGGAGTATTTCCTTTGTCAAAGGAGCTCTCACCGTAGAAAATTTCGAGACCACTGGTTTACGTAATTTCCCATGCTGATTGCAAACAGTGTGGCCTGAGCCAGTTTACTGGCACTTCGAAACAGTCCTGAAGCATACCCCAAATAAGCAATGGGTGCGTGAGCGGCAGCTACAGTAACTGCAGCCTTAGGCTTTCCGCTGCATCTGTTACTTCACTGAGGAGTGCGTGGGCTGAGACTAGTCTGTTCAGAGAGGGGGAGAATCACCAATGGCTGTGCAAAGGTCTTTTTCTCAAGCTAGACATAGTCGATTAAAAGGCTAACAATGGCCTGGCATTACGGTCGTGTTTAAAACCAGAAGTCGACTATGTTTGAGTGTAAAGATCACAGTGCGCTCACTGGTCGCTGTTTGTCAGGGCGTTCACCGACTATTCAGAGAGCGAAACTGTTCATTTATGTAATTCTGCTCCAAATCTATTTTCTCCTAAGCGTTTCCTAATTTCTTCTGCT
Organism: Brienomyrus brachyistius; assembly: GCF_023856365.1. Taxonomy (NCBI): domain Eukaryota; kingdom Metazoa; phylum Chordata; class Actinopteri; order Osteoglossiformes; family Mormyridae; genus Brienomyrus; species Brienomyrus brachyistius. Next base: position 12,039,908 of record NC_064546.1, read on the forward strand.
AAGACATATTTTGTCTTAGCAGAAATATGTTTAGCTATATGATTAATTTTATGACCCATTTTCCGTACTGATTATGGAGTACAGGGTCAGTAAGCCGGAAGCAAAGAGCAGGTTTTATCTATCACGCAATCATACATTACAGGCGATTTAGAGACAGCAACTCACCTAAATTCACGTTTCTGGACTGTGGGAGTATACCAGAATTCCTGGAAGAAATGTGTGTCAACACACACACACACACACACACACACACACACACACAACATGAAGACCGTAACCCCTACCCAGCACTAACCTTAACCATAAGTAACCAAACAAAATACAAGACTTTTGGCATTTTTAGTTTTTTGATTGCATTCACGGATTTTTATAAAACTGAGGTTGTCCAAATGCAGACAGTAAGGAGGTTTCTGCAGGTTTTACTGCACTTTGCGCACATTTTGAAGAAGTCTGACCGAAAGCATAAAACGTTCACCATCACCCAGTGAAAAACATGCACGCTATACGTACCCTGTCAAAACCAAAAAAGGTATGACGCATTATTGCCTAGACAGCCCACTAAACTCACACTGAACTCACCCTAGACAGACTAAACCAGGCCTTACATAGCCGAGATCCCTTCTACCGGGATTAAAGCAACATCACAAAATGAAAAGAAACAAACAGGCAGCAGAGGAAACAGTTAAACAAAATGCAAACAAATTAAATCAAACATGGATAGTGAGGAACCTTAAAAAAACAAAGAAACATTAATGTTTCTCTGTCATATCAGTATTAGTTCCTCCCTCCCGTGTTCTACAAAATGGATGGTTCCAACTTGAAATCGTAATCATAAACATTATTTACTGTGTCATATATGTATGTATGTATGTAATATATATACGATCCATCCATTCTCCAATTACTTATGCAGTATAGCACCAGGGAGGTGTGATTCCTACCCAGTGCAGCATTGGTCACAAACATACGCAATGGGCAAATTACAGAATTGACGTGAAATTCTCCACATGGCATTACTTCGTACGACAAGAGGTAACCCACAGAAAAACACACAGAGTGGGATTTTTACCTCCTAACCCTGGAGATGTGAGGGAACAGAGCTACTCAATTAGCCACCACACCATCAGCTAAATACATACAGAAAATCATTAAGAAGTACAAATATTCTGCATTCTACATGGGCATATTAGCACCAAGCTTCCTTCCTCTGTTAATGCCAACATATATGCAAAAGAAATGCCAGAAATTAATAGTTGGATTAAGCTTTGTGTGGTTCTATATTGCAATATAGCAATGGGAGCTTGTGATATATTATTAATCACAAATGGGACCCTTGTGGTATGATAGTAATGTTTCACATTCAACAATGAAGAACGCTGGAGCAGGCATGGGGGCGAACCAAAATGGAGGGGGGGTTATTACAGAATGGCAACAGGGTAAACAGATGCTGACCACGAGGGGTTAAAGACAGAACAGGCAAGAAGGGAAACCACTGCAGTGCACACTGGGGCGATGGCAGTGACCAGACTGGGGAGCACAGGACTGGGAGGCACTCTTATACACTGCTGACGAGGAGCAGATGAGAGGCAGCTGGGGTGAATCACATGGGCAGAAACGAGAGGTAAGACGAATGAGCAACAGGTGTGGTTTGTTAAAGGGAGAGAACAAGGGGGAAGGAATGCAGGATGTTACATAAGGCATCATCCATCCATTACTCATAATTGCTTAAGTAGTACAGGGTGACAATGAGTCCAGAACCTGCACCAGGAACCAACAGGAACCACGAGGAACCACAAGGCATGAAGCAAGGGCACCCTGAATGGGATTCCAGTCAGTAACCAGTACCGTACTAAGTGTGTATGGTTACGAATGACATTGAAGACCTACTTGACTTACTTTCTGTCTCTGGACTGCCGGTGGAAACCAGTACTTGGAAGAAACCTGTGCAATTATGGTGTGTGATGTGAACATACAAATTTCACATCAGTGTCATTGCCACATCCCTGCGGTATATAACTTTTATCCTGCCTCACCCCCCCTCCACCCCCCGGGCCTGCATATTACCTTTACTTTGGGCCTGGCTACCAGATTTGGTCTGGTGTTGACACTGGTCCACCTAACCAGAACACAAAAAAATTAAGCATATTGTAATTTTTGAGATAAAGTAAGAAATGATGACCGACATGTAAAATATATCACACTTCCAAAAGAACTGCCTTCACGTTTTTTGTGGATATACTTTTTTTTTGTCACGATTATGTTGCTTAATATGTAAATGAACACTAAAATAAGAATTAATACTTAACGTCCTGTTCACACATTAGTTCATTAAGTAACAACGTCTGCTCAAGTCCATACAGTAAAGTGCTGTATTGTGTCGGTTTGCCCTGGCTATGCATAAGGCATTTTGATAGCATAGCTGAAAAATGTTGTCCAGTACCTCCAAGTAAATTAAGAAGTACTTATCACAAATGCTTATCACTCTTGATCTGGTATCTCTTCCCTGATCAGCAAAATGTCTTTTTTTCCGCTTCTTCTGCTAGTGATGTCACTTCAATCAGATAAATATGGGCTTGATATGATGTTACAAAGAGAAATTGACTTTGCATCATTAGAAGAAGCCGTGAAATAGAAGAAGATGCATCCTTTCAACTCCATCTACCATCCCATGGTGAGTTAAGAGCTTGATATTTCATCCATCCATCCATCCATCCACCCATCCACCTTCTGACCAATTTTAATGGTCGAGTGAGGGGCTTGATATTTCAGTGCATCAGCATACCTCAGGTCAAATATATAAGTAACATTTTACTTGAGGGGACATGAATAATGTAGTAGTACACGCTTACTTAATGCATCAATTAGCCATTAATTAATGATCCATGCTCATTTATCACTCAATCAATCAGGACAGTTCATGTATTTAATGGGGAAACCTATATTAGTTCATGATTTGTTATTGAGTAGTAAATGAGTTAAAGAATTTTTGCTCCCACAAGTGTTTTTACCATTATTAACTAATTAGTCAACTGTTAGCTAATATAGCCTGAATGGAATACACAAACTGCTATGACTGGTTAATGATGAACAAGCATGGGATCAGTACTTAACAAACACTTACTTATTGGTTAATTAATACATTAATTAAGTATGTACTACTATATTATTCATGTCTCCTCAAGTAAAGTGTGATCGATATATCAATGTATGTTAGGATTTGATATATAATAGTATGATTTTTATTGTTCACTTTATATCTAAAAATCATCCATGAAATTCTTATTTCAAAAGTTTATAACTCTGATGTAGCCTCTATTCATGGACAGAACAACACGCACGCTAATATATCTCCGTAAATTTTATCAGTCACATAAAACGCTCAAAGACAGTTCTTCAAACTACACTCAGCTTGCACTTTGAAAGACATTATCAGCTGTGGGTTTTTTTTTTCTTATTCTAAACAACTGATTTATAAGATACAAATAACTTTCTTATTCTGTCGGGGGTGATATTTTTGATTGCATTGACCACAAACACGGCAGGCAGAACATTTACGCCGAACTGCCAAACAAATGACATCCCTTATATTTACAGGCTGTGTGCTGTGTGGCTCTTTCAATTGTGATGATAGAAGCCAGAGACACAGTCTGCGGCTCGACTTTGAAGATCCCCAGCAAATATCATGAAACCAGGCCGAGACTCGCCGATCTAAATGGAAACATCAACAATCGCTCCCTCTCTCCCTGGACCTGGAAGTGAGTTGATACTTTCACCCAATTTATGAGTTTTTACGACTGGAATTTTTAAATGGCTAGTTAAGTACTGCCCTCTTGGACTATTCTGGGACTTAATACAGTAACGTTCATGTGGCAAGGGCATGTAGTCAGCCAAAATTGAGTAAAGAACATTACCCGCAGGCCCAGTGAGAGACTCTATTTAGGTATCCAAAGGTGTTACACAGTATGTGTTTCTCATGTACTTAGAAAAAATTAACCTCAAATTAAACCAAGTACATTTTTACTTACCTGTTTTGGGTGCTAAGATATGATCAATGTGGGACTGATCTAGTTCAGTATGTCCAACTGAGTTAACTCAGGAGCTCTGCATTATTAAGCTGTTCACTTCCAGTTTAACTGAACTAAGTGATTACATTTACATTCATGTACTTGGCAGATGCTTTTGTCCAAAGCAACATACAAGTGAGGCAAATAGCACCTTGCAAACATATATGCTGTCAAGGAGTTGACTATCCATAAGTGCAGCTAGGTTAAGCTTACAATAAATACATCAGAAAGCCATCAGATCGTAATACCCAGTGCTGATAAATTATAGGCAGGCCCTGGGTTAATACATCCAACTTACAGACAGCTCGTACTTACCAACGGCCAGCCGTAAAGCCCATATTATATTAAAAATACAATCTAAATTGAATTTAAATAATGATTCGTAATAACAAATGCACATGCTACTTTGAGGCACTCATGAAAACATTGTGTGATTTCAGTGGTTCTTTGACTTAAGGTACAGTGTGGTACCATAAGTAGTTATTATTATTATTATTATTACTCTTATGTACTGAATTATTATTGTTCTGACTTACTAACAGAAAACAGATCTTGTTTGTAAGCTGGGGAGTGCTTGTAATGCTCTAGTGCATAATAATCTTGGCCAGGAGTTGTTGTAACATTACTACGTAGCAAGCTAGCAATTTTACGTTACCGTTAGAGCCAGCAGTCTTACAATGGTACCTTCAGGAAAAAACAGACCATCCCAAGTGCACCATGGGTAAAATTTGACTCCTCATTCCCTGTTTCAGATTAAACCATGTGGAAAGCCGCATCCCCAAGACGATCACAGAGGCAGTTTGCAGCTTTATGTACTGCCTAAACCCAAAAGCTAGGCCTGGAGTGGCCGAGCTGGATGATCGGTTCAACTCAGTACCGATCCGTCAGAACATGCTGGTGCTGAATCACGTTAAGTCACTGAGCTGTTACCAGGCCTCGTTCATTTCCATCGTTGTCGGCTGCACTTGTGTAAAAGCAAAGACCAAATAATCTTAATATACCTTTTGTTGCAGCCATGCATGTTTATGAAACTGTCACATACGATGGTCAGGATTATTGCAATAATGTGCAATCATATTTCAGATTTTTAAGCATTGTATTTTTTAGGTAGGTAACAGACAGACTAATACAATATACTGTGCATATACACTATATATATACGCATATACTATAAATACCTTTTTAATGCAGTACAAAGCATCCTTAATTGTTATACTGACCATTATAATGCCATGCCCTTTTATAAATGGTTATGGACATGTTTATAATACTTTATGAATGCATTTATAATGCCTCATAATGACTGCAGTGATTGATGGTGATTATTTTTATACATTCTCTTTAATGTATTGTGTCCTGTCATGGATTTCTTTCATTGATAAATTTCATTCGAAAACATAATAAAAAAGAATCTATAAACAGTCAATGGCCACTTTAATAGCAGCTCCTAAGTAGTACCTGGTAAGACCCACTTTTGCCTCCAGAACCAGATGCACATTCAGAAGCAATCGCCGACTCCACTCTGTCTGACCATTCTCCCTGACATCAGTAATTAACGAGGGATTTCAGCCCAGAGGCCTACCAGTGACTATATGGTTTTTGTTTCTCTATAAACTTCAAACAGCGTAGGTCACATTAGTAAGGTCATGCACCAGAGATCATGGCTAAGGTCATGCACCAAAGGTCATGGCTAAGGTCTGTCTGATTTATTGAGTTCAGCCACATGATTTGCTGTTTGGAGGATCAGACTGCTTGTATTAGCATTATTAAGCAGTTCTACTTATTGGACTGGTCATGGAGTGTAAATAAAGTTAATGTTTTGCCTCATTTTTTGTCAATAAGGGCAGTATGGTAATTCACATCTTTGGGACTGTGGATCCTGTCCCTGGTTAGGGTTAGGGTTAGGGTTAGGGTTAGGGTTAGGGTTAGGGTAAATTTCAGGGTAAATTTTCTCCTGCAGTAAAAAAAAACAGTATATTTAAATTGCCCATGAAAAGTGACATTTATAAACTAGCATACTGTGTAGAGTGTCCCCTGTTTTGGTCATTCCCCATTATTAAATGTAAACTGAGTGCATACTATGGGCCAATAATGTCACAATGAAAGAGGAACTGAGAGAAAAAAAATCGCTGTGTTATTTTGTTTATGAAAATTAAGTTCTTAAAATATCTTCTGCTTTTTCACGCATATTGATTTCAGCAATCTGTATATCTGAATTGTGTGAACATGTGTCCTGTGAGTTGGATAGTCCTTAAGCTGATTATGACCCTCTACTGGAAAAGTAGCTATGGAACGCCTGGATAGCTGGAAGGCAACAGTGACAGTGTTTTCTACAAAATATATGACAGAGCTTTTGTCATGAGCTGGATGAAGGGCACGTCGTGATGGTAGGAGCAGGGAGACCAGGTACTGGCGATCAAGGGATTTATTAGGGGAGACAAGAAAGCGAGGCACACGGGCGGACAGCACACTTCACGAGGCTGAGAGGCGTTAGTGATGGGACTAGGGACACATACTCGAATGCGGACTGAAATACACAGGATCAATTGGAAATAACAGGAAACAGCTGGTGACATCGAGATTTGACACGAGGTTAACGAGGGGGGCGTGGCACACGGGAGGATCAGACGAGCAGGGCGTGACAGATTTACTCAAGTATTGCTTTTTCTGAGACTTTAAATAGTTCCCAATGCACGGGCAAAAACATTTTATAGACCATTTTTATACAAGTTTGCAGAAGTACTAATGTCTGTTTGAGGTTTATTTGACTAGAACTGTGGTTGTCAGCTGCGGTTCTCATAGCCCATGTTGGAAAGGTCTTATAGTACCCTTGCCAACCTCAAACCCGATTAAGGTAAACATTTTGCCACATGATCCTGCCCAGCAAAAGTGGCTAAGAGACGGATGATGTAATCAGCATAATCATTTGTTCCGCAGCCTGCTTTGAAGGAATTCAAAATCTGCGCACAGTAACAAAGAACACAATGAGATTGTTCAACATATGATAATAATAATACTTAGCGTCGCACAAATATATCTCAATATTCATTTTGATACATGACTATATTTTTACCGATACAACAATCCCTACACTGGTATTAATCAATTACAAAGTAAAACGATAGATTAAATGAAGAACGTGTTTAAAATACATAACAGCAAATATTTTATTTTGTTTTGTCCATATACCAAATAATGCAATAATGCAATTATATAGTAATTTTAAGATGTAATTATTTTTCATTCAACATCAGTTCATTAGCAATCACAGTACTTGACATTTAAACCAGCATGAACTCCGTAACCTCTAGTATTGTCGCACTGTAAGTATATATAAATTATATATTATATATAAATTATATATTTAGAGAGCAATGTAAATTGCCGATGAGTGGCAGACTGGCACAGTGGGCGCAATGTAGCCTCAAACATCTGGGGGTGGGAATGAAATGTTCACCCTGGGGAGTAGCTAGTCTTCCCAGCCCCCTGAGAAAATGTCACATTGGACCCCCTGCTCAGGTTGGCATTTTGAATCACTCAGTTGATTTTGCAAACCCCTACAAAGTGCGGGACCCCCTGAATCTGACATGGTATCCATGCCCCTCTGACCCCCCTCTGTTCACCCCTATATGTTTAGAATTTGCAGGTTCTCCCCATGCAGGCATGCGTTTCTGCTGGGTGCTCTGGCTTCCTCCTCCAGTTCAAAACGCAATGCAGTGGATCGGCATCCCGCGTGTGTAAGTGTGTGCCCTGCAGTGGATCGGCATCCCGCGTGTGTAAGTGTGTGCCCTGCAGTGGATCGGCATCCCGCGTGTGTAAGTGTGTGAGTCCAGCTATCAGGGCCACATAGAAAAAGCATATAAAATCATTATATAAGAAAAATAAGAAGAAGAAAAATGAACTTTATTTATATAGCACTTTTCAAGCCAGAGTGCGCAAAGTGCTTTACAAGCTACATAAAAACACACACAAATAATACGAAATGGTACTAAAACCACACCACAAACATCATACGAATGAAAGAAAGTATGTTAAACCAGGTCAGCGGGGTCCCAGGGAAGCTCCAGCATCAATGAGCCTCTGCCAGCGATGGACTGGCATCCCATTCAGGGTGCCCTCAGGCTACAGGCTGTCCCAGGAAGCCTGGGAGGTCGTCGCATTCATATGGATAAATGTATGAATCATGCATGAAATGTTGACTCCAAGGAGTGAGAGAGGGTATGATCACACTACCACACGACACATAATGTTGTGTGTAGTTGCTGTATAGGTAGTGTATACAGTGCCAGTCAAAGGTCTGGACACACCTGATCAAAAGCCTCAAAACAACTAAGTAATACATATCAAAGTGTTGGACATGTCAAATTTTTTTCAAACTTTAGACTCTTTAAAATACCCCCCCCCTAGCTTCGATGGCAGCGTTGAAGACTCTTGACATTCTTTCAGACAGCGTGCAGATGTAGCCACCTGGAATGCTTCTCCAACCGTCCTGAAGGAGTTTCTACATGTTCGGGGCACAAGTTGCCTACCGTACTCTTACTCCTCAATCTGACTCCCAAAGCAGCTCGAAAGGGTTTGGGTCGGGGGATTGTGGGGGCCAGGTCGTCTGTAACAGCACAGCATCTTTCCTTGTTCACAAGATAATACTTACCACATAACCACAAGGTGTGATTAAGGTTATTAACTCGCTGAAAAACAATGTTCAGTAGGTGTGTCCAGACGTTTGACTACTACTGCACATAATACAATCTATTAGTACACAAGTTAAGCATAAAACTGTCTTTCCTACATTATTTTCTACGGTGCAGTTAAGTATTCTGTATTATTCAAAGTATGTCTTCCTCAGTGGAAAATATTTATGCTCAGTGAGAGCAAGAAACGTGCAACCATCCAATGAATAAGCGTGAGAAGAAAATGAGGAAGCTGCTTTGTTCAAAGTCCGTTTTTAGCGTTACTGCTGGTCACTGTGGCTCAGCAAACGTCGAACGGAGCAAGAGGCTGATCTGAGCAGGAGGTGCTGGACAATTTAGATGTAGCCCCCCCCCTCCCCCCCCCCCACCCCGGGAGGCTGAGCAGAGGGGTGTGGATCACACCATCCATCTTAGAACCAGCTGCTCGTGCATAAGAAGGTAGGTGTCAGACAGCCATCCGCGACATTGTGTGCAAAGACCACAAACTAGCTATTTTCTTCTCCTTTTTCTCGTCTTGTTTGTAACTAAAAATATCAAGAATTTTTTATTTAAAAATCAAATAACTACATCTGCAAATGTTACAATGTTTAAAACCAGGTTTGGGTACTGTACACTGCACCAAATAGTCTTACTTAAAAGATAATAATAGATGGTGTCTGAAAACAAAGCCTTGCTTTGCATTTTGAGATTTTAAATGCGATAACATTTAAACTGCCACCAACTTGTTAGAGCTAAAGCAGAAATTTGCTGCCTGTCAACTTGAGGCCTTTAGCTTTTCCAAAGTCAAAGGTTTGTCAACTCAGCTGAATAAGTAGTAAAAGTCCAAGGAAGGGTGTGTCCTATGTAATCTTAGATTGATTAGATAAGACTAAATATCTGTTTAAAGCCAGAAGTTGCCATTAATGAATTCAGGGCGATGATCATCTTTCCTATCAGGTTAAATATTTATATCATACATTAGGTGTAATACTTTCTGTGAGATGTTAGACATTGTATGAGAGCAATCAAAAGTTCTACATACAAGCCATTTAATCTGCAAAGTACATTTCGCATTACTAAAATCTAATAATAAACAAATCGCACAAATTACATTCTTAAGGCAAATCAAATCCATAAAATAGAAAAGTGTTATATACATTATAAGTGTATGTTAGTTTTACATTTGTGAAATTGATAAGAAAATTATTTTCCAACACATTCACAAGCACAATAGTAATTTACTAATATAAACATATTTTAGGTGTTTGGTTACACAGCCAAATAATGTAATTTCTATTGAACAAGACTCAACGTTTCAATCCTTTATGTCTACAAATGCTCTTTTTTTTCTCAGTTCATGATATTGCTTTGAAAACCGATGGTAAATGTTTGTGGACAATAAAACTACCTAAACGAAAAACCTATTTTGAAAACAGCTCTAAAATCAGAAGTCTGACAACCATGTATGTAATAACTGAAAAGACCCTCATTTTAAAGTATTTGCCTTCAACACAATACATTTTTTATAATCAATTATGTGAACTCATTGACGCCCCCTAGTGGGCTTTGGCCCCTCAGTTGAGAACCGCTGCTCTAAAGCACAAAAACCACAGGTCAGGCTGAAGATCAAACACCTTACGGCAAAGATTAAGAAAATGCGGATTATGTTGAGATTAGGATTTTCTTATCGTATTTTTATATAAAACTCACACAACTGTGAAAGCTGCCTAAGATCCACGTTTCCATAATTCATAAAGGGATAGTAAAAGAGGGACTTCATACTGACGTATGAGGGAACCCACGTTAGCATTGGATGGTTCATTTTCAATACTTCCACAATTTCTGTCATATTCAAAAAGGCATGAATTATTCTAAATATTTGAGCTATCTTACCAAACATACAGCAGTTCTGTGCCTGAACAATTGAATCATTTTCTAATTATTATTTGGCTGGCGATATTAGAAATTGAATATGGAAGATCTTTCTTTTTTCCTATGCACAGAATAGATAAGTTGGTAGGATCTTGATTCTAACGCTTAAGTAAAAACATAGCTTCATCAGTAAAAACTGACTGAAATCCAACTTATCTGGCGTACAAATCTCAACGGTAATTCCTCATATATAATACCGGTAATACAGGTACTACCACATATATACCGTTAGTACCTTATTTTGTAAATATTTGTCCCTAAAGACGCGACAGGAACAAATGTGACTCTTTCAATAAATGCTTAATTAATTACTTTCATTAACGACCCTAGCACTGAATGTGTTTCACGTCTCAAATGAATAGTAGCTTTTCGTTACGCAATTTGCTGTTTGGCATTATTACGTGTAGCCTGTGCGCCCCCTGCTGACGAATTTACGTATTGTTTAAATATACATATTTTAAAAAACTCTGTAGCTTCCGGTATAGGCTCGAACCCCCCGCGACCCAGAAGGATAAGCGGTTTGGAAAATAGGTGGATGGGGAAAAAACTCTACTGGGAATCTCTGTGGGGTCTGAAACAAGCATCACATTCTTCATTTTCAGTGAAATATTTTCTTGAATTATGCCGGGGCGTGTTATAACTAATATTAAACCTCATTTCATCCTATATTTAAGGTGAGGATTAACTTGAAAAATAAGTGCCTCTTTTATAGGCCGTGTGATTAATGACCTAGTGATTACCAGTGATCTGCATACCCTCGTGTAACAATGGCTCACTGTGTTTAATCAGTTTAATTTGTGTTTCTGGCAGTGGGTGAATACCAATGGCCCCGCAAGGCCCACGCCCCGGGAGCTGGCTGTCTGCAGGCACATTGTCCCTGGATCCCAGCTTCTACTGCATCGCTGTCCTTCTTATCATAACCATCATACTTCTGTCTCTTTGTAACAAATGCGACAAGTCAGTCATCCATTCACCCTTCTCTTTTTGCAATTTATTGCCTTTAATGATAAGCCTGTAAAAAAGTGTTGCCTGAAGAAATGAAAGAGACCTAAGGGGTAATGCATTTTATTACGCACATAATATAGTACAGGGTGACTGATGTACTGATAGCATTGTCAAGCAGCGATAGGTATGTAATCCCCCGAAGTGGCTGAGTAGATATGCATCTTACTCCAGGGCGGAAAGTACTTTCCCAAAATCTGGTACGAGCTAGCCTGAGATCCACAGACCAGCAGCATTCCACCCACTGTTCAACATCTGGCCCTGGATACCGAACGCAAATAGATCGTACTATGGCTTTTCAGCCCAGTGCATTATGGGAAGTGTATGGTGTACCGAGGCATGTCACTCAGTGAGGCTAGTGCTAGGAATGTGCCTGGGAAACTATTAAGTCTGAATAGTTTGAAGACGTTTTGAAATTTATTTCAGACACATGCTTCTGAATAATACTAAGACTACGGCTACTACTACTACTACTACTACTACTACTAATAATAATAATAATAAACTTGTGGTATCAAATATTTAGTTCTCTGGAAAAGTAATTGTAGGTCCGATTACTTTGGCATTATTGTTGTAAAATCTGAAATTAATTCTATAACAACATTTAACATTTGTAGTATTTAAAATAATAATTATGATATGCAATGCACAAATATTCTTTTCAAGAATTTATTTTCACAGCCAGCGAATATTTGCTTGAACTCCTTTTCATATTTTTATTGTTTTTGTATTGAAACTAAGCCACACCGCATTTCTGCATTAAAGGAATAGAACAGTGTCTTTACTAATGCTCACCACCAGAGGGCATCTTGACGGCATATGGCCATGAGTTGCACGGTCGCACTGGTTGTTTAGTCAACAATAAGGAATATTAGACTGTTTACACAACACCGTTTGCTTTTATTTTTTCTAGACACACATTGCAGCATCAACAAAACTCTGAAAAGATACAAACATCATTACAGCTCATAAAAGTGGTAAGTGACCAACTTGTAAAAGTCTCTTAAACAGTTCTCAGAATCATGAAATATATATTTCCTATATTTGCCTGGTTCTAGGTAGAGTGACGGTCAGTTTTGTCTCGGCCTTACAGTATTATGTGATCTTCAACCACTAGGTTACAGTGGTTGGGGTTATAAAATCATTTGTGTGGCAGGGATCTCCATGCTTTAGTTCTCTTAGATTCTCCCACAAGCCCTGCAGAGCGTACTGCCTGAAATCTGTGTACATCTTCAGTGTGTCACTGTACGCTCTGCACTGTTGTATTCCACAGTCTCCTATAGAGAGAGCTACAGGAGGCATAGCCAATTTGTGGCACATTAACATCACGGACCAGAAAGGTACGACCGCCACTCTGACAATTCAACATTCTGTACTATGCAGACGCATGCTAGTATCTTTGGCAATCTAATTATAAGAAAACAACAGTCGGAAGGTTAATGCCAAATGTACAGTATGATTCTTTTAATTCCATTTGATTTGGAAGTTCATACATGTGCTTGTGTTGCTTATTAGACAGTTTGATATTGTATGTACATGAAAACAGTTGAGAGGCCTTTCTTTTCAGGGCAATGTGGATCTGTGAATGTTCATTTAATTCTACTGTAGCAGACAGAAAATGAAAGTAGCTACACCTGTTAAAATGCATCTGCCCGAGAAAACACAGCTTCCTTCTTAGGTGACCCTGCTCTTACTCCAGTGCCAGAAAATAACAGTTTGCAAAGTGCTACAGACCAGGAAGGAAATCTGTGGTATCCACCTTGGAGAAGCCACAATGGAGGACCTGTCTATGCTAGTAAGTCTGACAGTTTCCCCACCAAAGCTGAGCTTATTACCATATATCACTTTTTCCCAATCCAGTCCCCAGGGACCCACAGCCAGTCGACGTTTTTGCTCCCTTCCAGCTCCTTAGCAAATATGTGGACTCTCTGGCCGGGAGCTGGGAGGCAGCAAAAACGTGGACCACTGTGGGTCTCCGAGGACCGGATTGGGAAATACTGCCATATAACATACAGTTCTGCAAAGGCTATAATTTAAGGATGGTTTCAAACATGACAGGCTTGTCCTATCATCATACCAGTCGAATACCACAGATATTTCTTTAGACAAAAGCAAGTTTACTTGTATAAATTTAGGTGGCAAAACCATTGCAGTGACCTTACAGTTTGACAATTTTATATATGTGAGATAGAAACCCTGCAGAAGACAAAACCCTAATCCCTGCCAGTCTGCATCAAAAAGCCGTGATATGACCTACACTTGAATTGAGTTTGAAACACTGCCATAATCCAGCAATATTTGCTGCGTTTTCCGTAGCCGATTATCCGGTGCGTGGTGGTAGTCATTCTGGGGCCTATCCTGGGAGGCAGGAGGTACGAGGCAGGAGGCGCGAAGCAGGAGTGTCAGGCCATGACACATATAAGTAACCTCAATGGCCAATTGTTCTTCTCTGTAGTTACATGTTGCCTCAGAGACCATCATAGTGGTTATTATTGGATCATATAACTGCTACCGCAGCCACAATTCTTTTGAGTTATGATGTGCAAAAACCCAGCTATTTTGAGGTTGTTTTTCTATCCTTTTATTCCCTAGAAGGCGAGCTAAGTGCAAACTCTAATGAGAGGCCGACCCTGAAGACTGGTGGCAATATTTCTAAAGATGACGCCGGAAGGGTCGCCTCAGAAGGAAAACTCGCTGGATCGGGCAAAACATCACACATGGGCGTGGAAACAGCTCTGCGGGCTGCCCCCTTGTCGCAGACGCGAGCAGCGGGGCGCTGTCACTTACCGCCGACTCCGCAAGGTGTTACGACGGGAACCAAAAACTTCACTTGCTCACTGCAACAGCCTCAAGAGGGAAAACAACACACTTCTGAAATCGTCCAGGAGACCTGCAGCGGGGACCTTCACCCTTATGTTCTGGGTGTGGCTTTTCCTGAGGATAACTCTGAAGACCGAGAATACCAGACAATCGAGGAGCTGACCTGTCATTCCTCGCAAAAGAATCACGTGACTGACGGAAGGTGCAGAGAAGACCCGGCAGCGATCTCTCCTACTCCACTTGAAGCCAAAGCTTCTCCTACTCCACTTGAAGACCCAAATGATATGTATGCCCGGATAATCAAGAAAACAATAACTTGCAAGGCACCAGTACAACTGCCCCTTGAGGAAGAGGAGGAGTCAGCCCCACCTGTCCCAGACAAGCGTTTTGATATGGAGGAATGATAGGAGTATATGAAGAAAATAAGATGAACATTAAAGACCCATAGACATGTAAAACTTCATAAAATTAGTTATTCGCTGCATGTGTAACTATGTAACATTCCACTCCTGTACAAACAGTTCAAAAGTGTTGTCAGAGCTGTTTAAACGACTGTTGTGATTATGAAGAATGATCTACGATAAGAACGTGACACCGATTGGTTCATAGGTGTCACATTGGATCTTATTTCCCAACCCAAATAGACAATTCACTGCTGAAGATGGCCAAAAGAGTTTATATAAAATTACAAAGATTTAGACAGATAGAACAAAGATTTATTTTCCAATGTTTGAGTGCATTTAGTTCCTCATTGCAACTCTTAAGTTTTATTATATTGCATGTAAAGTACAACTATATTTTTTCTAGTTTTATCGAACAAGAAAAAATTGGCTGTGTTGATATTGTTAGATTACTAACTAAATATGTATGCTCAATGGTATGATTGTGTCTTGGTTTCTGTCGTAATATATGACACAGACGGATATTATCTACTTAGTATGTGGATATTACAGCTATGGCCTTTGGATGGACATAATAAAATAGTAGGCCTTGTGCTATATTGAGCTTACTTTAATTGCACATGATTTATTAATAGATATTGTAGCGTATTAGTGCAGATGATTATAAATTAGACATTACATAAACAAGCACATTTCTTCAGTATTTAAAAATCATAAACATCATTCTTTATAAGTTGTTCAATTTAAATACAAACGATGACTCTTGTAATAGCAGTTATACTGTGATTGCAGAATTTCCTATTTTTAATAAGAGCACAGAACTTTCATAGACAGAGCAGGATTCAAGCCCACGGGTACAAACTAACACAGCTACCTGCTGTGCTGCCCTAGCTGCTAATAAGTACACATATCAGATGCGTCTTGACTTAACATTAAACAAAAAACAATGGTATTTAGCAGAAGTTGTTTTCTTCCTGCAGCGAATTTGCTGTCACGTAGATGTAAAAATCATAGAAAACAAGACAGAGTGAGTATGGAAAGAACAGTTACAATATAACAGCTGTATAAATGTAAACTACAGCAGGATTGAACTGCAAGATCTATAACTTATCTGGAAACTTGCTTTGGACAGTAAAAATTATTCCATGGCTATTTAAATTTCCTTGGCGGTTTGATATACCCATTTTCTGTAATGTATGCAAAGTAGGTAAAATATTTTCTAAATTTCACTTCAGGACATACCTGAATGCATTAGTAACACACAGCTAACTGGAAATTTCATTTTTGCACCATCAAAACAAGCCTGAAACATCGAGCAGCATTCTACATTTTCCTTACACGCGTTTTCCATACCTGTTAATCCAGTGAGTGGTGTGTCAGCCCATAACACACGTATAAGTGAACTCAATGGCCAATTAAGAGACACAC
The DNA here is from genome assembly GCF_023856365.1 of Brienomyrus brachyistius. Lineage (NCBI taxonomy): Eukaryota > Metazoa > Chordata > Actinopteri > Osteoglossiformes > Mormyridae > Brienomyrus > Brienomyrus brachyistius. The sequence continues at coordinate 12,056,225 of NC_064546.1, forward strand.
ATAGGAGCACAGGGTGAATATTCAACAGCTAGGACTGGAATTAAATGAGGCCATCTTAAGACAACAGACAAGTTCATTTTAAACTATTTAATTATACAGATAAAAAAAGCATCATTATACAGTTAAACTGCAGTGCTAGATATGGTAGCAGTTAATAAAGTATCTAACTGTCTATCTACCTTCCCAGTAGGCAAAGCGACACACCCTTGTGTTTAATGTAAATACTTCATCTGCGATGTTGTGAAGCAGATTCACTGGGTGGGGACTGTGAAATTGAGAGAGACCGTGTGGTTGGCTGGCTGCCTGGTGACATTAAGTAGCCTCTGATTGAGGGGAATCCCAGCATGGCCCGGCTCAACACCGGCTCCACCATCTCCAAACAGTGCTGCTCCTGGGTATCAACAGTGCTATTAAGGAAGTTGTGGTCTGTCATGGGGAAGATGGTGCCCATCCTGGGCAAGCAATGGCTTCATCTCCTGGTAGGGACCGGCCCTACTGAACACAAGTTATGGCTGAGAGACACCCAGTACTCATAGATCGAGGGGGCAGACCTGCTTGCTACCCAAGTAGCCATGCTGAACCTGAGAACGGCAGTGGTGTCAAACCCAACCCAAACCCGGCAGTGGTGTCAAAAGTACCCAACTGTGTCAAACATGCTTACGGAAGGTGGCTGCCACCAGGGGATCATCACATGAGTGTTCACTCCTGGGGATAAGAAGAAGATGACATTCTCGCTGAGACAAGGACCATGGCACTTCAAAGTCCCTCTTTTTGGGTTGTGTGAGAGGTTAACTTGAGTGTTCATGGGGGTTTACCACTCAGCCGGTGAATCATGCACCTGGATGACCTCTGGGTACAGGCTACAGATTTTGACAAAACTCTCACCTGCAGGAAGTCTTCACCACTATGCAGAGGACTGGTCTCAAGCTCAACCCTGCTAAGCGCCTGCTCTTCCAGAGATGAGTGCAATTCCTGGGCCACGTAGCAGACGCTGAAGGAATGTCCACAAACCTAGAGAAGGTAACGACCGTGAGGAACTCACAGTCGCTGAGGGTGGTATAGGAGCGGAGGAGTTTCCTAGATGCCTGACAGAAGGGGCCGAGTTCTGCTGGACAAAAGAGTGTGACCCAGCATTCCAGGGAGGTGAGGGGGTGCGGACCACCACTCTGGTGTTAGCCTTCCCTGACCTGAAGGCCCCCTTTGTTGTGGACATGGTTCCCAGAAATGTGGGAATTAGCACGCTGCCCTCCCAAGTCCAGGAGGGGGGCAAGAGGGGGGCATACTACAGTAAATATCATATGTCCTGGGAGCTCCTCGCAGTTGTGATGACCATCAGTCATTTCTGCATCTAATTGCATGACAAAAGTCTCACAAACCAGACTAAGCACAGTGTGCGCACCTCACTCATGAATTCTCAGAAGCTTTGGTGTCAGGTGGCATGGCGTGCTGAGATGCTGCAGGCATTCCAGTTCCCGTCTGTGGATGGTCTGGTGAAAAGAAGGCTTGCCACCATTGTGAACATTCAGCGAGATGGCATGCCGTGACAGCGACTACAGCGGCCCCAGCGATGGCGTTTACCACCCCGCAAAGTGTCACTCTAATGGACATTGGGCAATCAAGCATCAACATGATTCTGGAGCAACTGTGGAAAATGTTCTATTTATCTGGCTGCTGCAGTGATGTTGAGCTGTGTGTGTAGTGCTTGCACCACCAGGAAGGAGCCCAGCAAAAGACAACTGCTCCTGCTCCACCAGGCTGGGGCTCCCATAGAGAGAGTGGGAGATGGGATGGACAAGGGCCCTGTCTTGTCCATGAATGAGCTGATAACCCAGGTGTTTTCTTTGGGGCTCCAGAGCTACTAGTGGCAGAGCTTTGATGTGGCTGCAATAGAGGATATCATTCACTATCTGCAGGTGAGGAAAACATGTGAGGAAAACTATGTGAACCACAATAATATACATTAATTATGTGTGTTGCCAGGTTCCTGGATTGCATGTTGTACATCCAGACAGGAACTGTTGACTTTCTGGGGTCACCAGGGTGGCTGATACTTAAGTGGGGTTGCACAGCACTCAAGCTGCTAACCTGACACAGTGATGACATCACCATCTTCCCATCACACAAAGCGGCACCAACTTACGTTTCATGTAAATAGCTCCCCACGGTGAAGGTGTTGTCAAGTTCAAATAAGGAACAAAATATACGGCCTCAACCAGCATCACTTCTACAGTTTTGCTTTGCCCACCCGATGCCACAAGTACTTATACTTTAATTATCATTCGGAATATACAAGCAGTCCTCGAGTTAAGAACGTCCGAGTTACAGACAATTTGTACTTACGATCGGACTGCCATAAAGCCTATTGTATTAAACATTTGTTTTATAATAACGACGCAGACAGTACTTTATGAAAACACAATCGCAATACTATACCTGAAATAAACCTCACATTCTAATCAAAATGAAATAATCTGGTTGAAAAGACAAAATGAAAAGCTACAATTAAATTTTAGATGTGACATGAAAAGCCAGCATACACAATGTATCAATGAAAAAAAAACAATCCACTGCTTTTGTGTTCAAGAACGAAAGCAAAACACACAATATGCTTATGCATCAGGTTAATAACTTTAGTACAGAACAGTACGCTTGTCAGATGCGGGGCTTTCTGATGAAAACTTCATGCAAGAAATTTCATATTATTTTCAGCGCTAGAACTCAAACATAATCGCTCC